>NW_010972642.1:11296566-11432441 GCF_000737465.1 Haliaeetus leucocephalus
AAGAAGCGAAGGGAGTTTGCAAATAATCAAGCGCCGATGGCACTGATCGCGGCTTCCCAGAAGGAGAGGGAGCGAGCGAGAGAAACCCTCTGCTGAGATTATGTGGGATCTTGTTTAACAACACATTTCAATCAGGAGAAAAAAGGAACAGTCAACAGAAGTTGGTGAAACACTTCTGTCTTCCCCCCCCCTCCTCTTTATAGAAAAGAGAGGAAGGGAAAAAAAAAATAAAAAAGGCAGCTGATTGAAGCTTTGCAATTCACTGGCTGTGGGGATCATATAATTTGAGCTCATGTTTTACAATAGCATGGAAAATTCCTACCTCTCCCCCTCTCCCCAAATAAATCTTCTATTCCCTCAAGGCATTTCACAATCTGGTTCACTGACAAAAGTTCCAATTTATCCTTTTTTTCATTTAGCTTGCTTGCAGTGTAAATATTTAGCGGATGCATTTAAAATAAACATACGTTGTTGCTTTTAGGATTCGGGTTGTGTTTTTGTTTAAAAAAAAAAAAGGAACCACATCAAAGAAGTGTTTACTTACTGAGATTGACAGCCACTACTTCCCCCCCCCCCCTTTTTTTTTTTTTTTAAAAAATCCAGCTCCCTGGATGAGCTCTTGCTGTAGGAACACCAACACGACCAGCATCATTTTTATCGGTGCATAGAGAAAAGCCGTAGGTGAAGCCACATTATCCGGAGCCCCCTTTGCCTGACAGGGGCTTTACGAAGGAAGGTCGGTCACCAGGTACCCATTACACAGGCAAGGAAGCTGAGACTCATGCAAAGCCTCTGGCAAAGGTGGAAACGAACCTCGGGCTGCGATCCTGCGCTAACCCCCGTCTGGATCTGCCCGCCTGGAGCTCCTTACAGGCGAGCAGTCTGGGACCAGAACGGCGAAGATGTACTTTTTTGAGCCTGCTGTTACGGCTGCTCCCCCAAAAACGCTGCCTCTTGCTGCTGCTGGTGCCAGCCCAGACCTCTCCCACCGCAGGATTCAATCACAGCAGGGCTTGACACCCAGCCGCTCCTGTTGATGTCTCGAGGAGGAGGCGAGAGGTAACTTTTATTTGGGGATTTCATTGAGAGCCAAGCACTCCTGCCAGCCTGGCCCCTAGTCTCGGGGTGCTCAGAGGACACCTACGCTGGCAGATAAAAGCAGATAAGGGAGCAACCCGTGTTGACCAGCTGATGGAGCAGGATGGCCAGGTCCACACTGCGGAGGACGCAATCCCCAGGCTCCTGTGGGCCCCCTCGGTCGCAAGGTATCTTCAGTGTTTTGCATGATTTTTTTTCCCCACTGAAAAATGCTTGAAATAACAGGAGGGCTGCCTCATGGCCTATTAGCATTCTGTTTACAACAAGAAGCTGAGCGTACGTGTTAAATGTGTCAGGGAGCGGCATGCAGGGCAGGTGGAGGTTGTTGAGGGTGCGAAGTCGGCCGGGACGGCACCAGACGACTGTGTACAGCAGAGGGAGCAAAACCTGCTGCTGTCTCATCCCTGCTTCATTTTGAGAGTGATCCAAAGACCAAGCACCACCAAATCTTGGAAAGAAATGGAGCTGCCTCCAGCTGGACCACTGGGCAAGTCCAGCCCAGAGCTGGTGGGCAAGTATTTGAACTTGCTTCTCACCCCTCTTTAATTTAGCCACAGTGACCCTCAGGGTTTGGCTCTAGGCACCGTGTCAATAACCTCACATTTTCCCAAAACACATTTCTGGTCATTGTAATTCCATGCTGCTTTTATGATGGAGGACATTACCTGCTTTCTGAGGCTACTGATGCTTGCGATCCCAGCCTGCCTCCTTGCCCTTGATCAGAGCGGCAGCCATGGAGTCCCATCTCAGAGCCATGGAGGAGATGTGGAAAAGTGTCAGAGAAGAGCACAGGACAAAACCAGAGGGGAGGAGCAGGCTGCTAAAGGAACCGGCTTCGCTTCTTGTCGTTGCATTTTGCTGCAGCGTGGCTCCAGGTTAGCCACATCACCTTTGCTCTCCTCTGCCGTGAAACGGGAACGAGGGTACCAGCCTCTGCTGCGTGAATCTGCACCGATGGTTTCTTCTCCCTCTCTGTTTCACCCTGAGCCATCCCACAGCCCTTGGGTCTGCTTTAACTCCACGTCCTTCAAAGCTAGCATGACGCAGGAGCTTAAAACGTAAACCAGACTCACTCCCCCACCAGAAGACAAGAGGAAGGGGCTGGTGGAGGGGTCTGCAGGACTCGCTGCCCGTGGCGTGGGCACGGCGATGGTGCCTCCTGGCCCTGTGGCTGGCAGGTGGAGCACAGAGGGGGACGCGGGAGCAGCCAAACCTGTGCGTGACATACCTAGGCAAATTGCTAAAGCTGCCTGGCTTCAAAGCACAGGTTATTCTGCCTCTTTTAGGGGCAAGGTGCTCAACTTGATGGACTACTTGGCTGGCCCAGGACGGCAATTCCTGATTGCCTTTCAGGTTCGGTAACACTAAGGACGTTACAGATTTTCATCTGCCAATAATGCGTCCAAAGATAGGAAAATTAATGGGGATATTTTCACCAACTAGGACCTTTCTGGTCTTACATATTTTTGAATATTCCTGCCAAATGAGGTCACAGCACATTTGGTAAACAAAAACCAGCCCCAGCAGGTCCTGACCTTGGCCAAGATCTGCTGCTAAAACCTGGTGCACGGGGGAAGCTCGTGGTGCGTGGGCATGCAGAGGGAGCAGGGGTTCGTCCTGCTGCTCACAGCCTTCCTCCTCGGCTCACACAGGGGCCTCCACGACAGAGGGGACTTGGGGTGTGTGGCTTGGAGCTGGGGGGTACGACCCCTTGCTGTGTTTTCCCACTGCTGTGCACAGACAGGGATGCACTCAGGAGGTGGCCCAGCTCTCAGCCTACCACCTTCTTTCCATTCTCCCCAAAACTGAGCATCCATGCAAGGATGCTACGTCCTTGGTCATCTGGGCCGCCCCGTAGAGTGAACGTACCGGTCGGGAGCCCAGCGCTGGCAGCGAGGCCACAGCAGCCCATCTCTCTGCAGGAGAGATCGTGGTCTGCCTCTGCGTGCCTGAGACTGCAGACGTGTCACTCAAGTTTTGAATCCAGAGAGACTTTCCAACCCCAACAGATTATTTGTTCCCTTTGGCCCCTTCACTTGGGAAACGATCACAAACCAGCACTGGAGCAGCACATTTTAGTGTCTCATCTTATGATTTTTCATTTCTCCATTTGCATATTTGGGTCTACCATAAACCCACCCATAGTCTGGGTGCAAGTAGACGGCACGCTCAGCCTTGTCAGGGAGCGTTGGGTACCACCGAGGCAGCAGCATCCTCAGCTACATCCACCATCGCTCCTGGGTGATGGTGGCAGAGACTAAGCCGGGGAAAAGAGGGGCAGCCTTTTTACAGCGCTGGGCTGGCACTCAGGGGGCTCGTTTCCATTTCTGCCCCACGTAGGCAAATCTTGGTGGTCTTGGGCATGTCACTCACTTATCCTGAAAGGCGCATGGTGTTTGACTGGCGTGTCTCGGGGGACTGGTGGTAACGACCTGAGCCTATACTCAACTGCAGTGGGAGTAGCAGGAATTACTGTTTCTTGCTGGAAGCGATGAGAGTTTGGGGTTCTTCTTTTTTCTTTGAAAGTTAATACAGCATTTGGAGGTCAAGGTGCAAGAAGGAAGACAGATGAGTTTTAAAACGTAGTTCTTGGGCACCATTCCCATTTTAAGGGGATTGTGCGAATGGACATGAGGTGCTTTTTGGTCTCTCAGAGCCAGAAACGCTACAGTGGCATCACCTCCTCTTCTCTGCTGCCTCTGCTGGGCCCCGGCTGTGCCAAAAGCACTTTCTTCCTCCTTCTCCCAAAGAAAGTTGAGGGGGTTTGTGGCTCCCAGCTTTCTTAGCTCATTGTCCATCCACTGCATTTTCTTCTTCAGAAACATTGAGCCTAAAAACCGTGCTAATAAAAGACTACAAGGTACATTAAAGAAACAAACAACAACAAAAAAATAAAACCATAAAAGAAAGGCTGTAAGCACACAAGGGTGAGCACGTCCCCTTCAGTGACAACCTTTAATACCTGTTTGCCTTCACGGAGGAGCTGGAAGGCAGCATGTTGTTAACAAGAATCAGGCCCCGAATCTTTCGCATTAAGCAAAGCAAAATATTTTTGTAAACACCAGGGGAAGATTTCCCAGTGAAATACACACAGATGTTTTCTTTTTAAATGTAAATCAGTGCGGGAATGGACAGTTTAATTAAAAGCAAAATTATTAGGTAAGTGCTGAGGGAATCTACTTTATTTGCTGGGTACACTCACATATTTTTACTGGTGAGTCAATTGCAATTTTTAATTTCTTTCCTCCTAATACAATCAGCTTGGAGACTAGCTGCTGTGATGTGGAATATTTGGGGGAGGATTTTTCCATGGATAGTAGGAATGCCTGCTCTGTGTGCAAGCTGCGGGTGCCCAGGCAGCCTGCTATGGTATGTCCATTCCCAGCCTTACATCTCTGCTAATCGTTAGCGAACACTCAGCATAGGCTGCCTCTGTGGCATCACCTGGAGAAAATCCTGTCCCTTGTGACTGGGATTTTGGGTCGCTTCTAGCGACTGAAACGCTTGGGCTTACTGCTGGCTGGGATGGTAAGGGAAAGGGGCTACAGTGGTAAATGACTTTACACCCTGCTACTGCTCTGTTGCTAGACGCGGCTCCCTTCAGTACCACCCGTCCCTCCACACACGACCCTTTTCACAGGCAGATGTTTGGCAGAACATCCGCCCCTTCCCTCCAGCCTGCGCCTCCCTCTTCAGCATGGCAAACGGCACAGACTGACTCCTAAGCATAACAGAAAACAGTCAGCGTACTGGACTGGGACCATAACTGCTTATTTTTTAATGTTCTGAGTAAAGGCCTTTATCTCTGAACACATATGGAAAATAAGCTGCATACTTGAGTGGAGTTGGGGACCGATGGCTCTGTCATAGCTAAAGTTCAAAATGAGACCACAGTAACCTACAGCAAAATTATCCCACACACCTGCGAGTGGGACTCTATAAGAACACAAGTATTTTTACTCAGTCTAAACACCAGTGGCATCCTCAGTGCAGCTTGTGTGATGCAAATGCCTTTTCCAGGGGGGTAACAATTGGATTTACAGTGCAGACATACAGAAGGATGAGACTTAATTCCCACTGTGAAACCAGGTGACGCTGATATAACTTCAGTGGCTTCAGTAGATGTACCCCGATATAGACGGGAGTGTGGCAATGAGAAACAGAACAGATGTTGGTAAAATGCTTTAGGTACCACGGATGGAAGAAAGGTGCGATGAAAGCGCACGGTCTGATTAGTGCCCCGGGGAAGGCAGAGATCTGGGTCACCTCATCCATGCCTACCACTACACCTGATCACATTTCTGAACCTTGCTTCCCCATCAGGAGTATCGCTGAAATAAATGCCCTAAAAATGATGTGGCCTCTCCGTTTGAGGGGTTAAACACAATTTCCCATCATCGGGCTTTTGCAGTTGGCTCAGGTATTGTTGTCAGGGTCTTGGATCCTTTTCTTCTTATTATTAAAAAAGAAACTTTGAAATATAAAAAAAAGTGCTTATCAGATAATGAAATTCTAGCTGTGGTCAAGTCTTTCAAACAACTAGGGCCATGATTTAATTGGAAGTAATTATAGTCTTTTCTGAAGTATAATTTTTAGGGTATTTTTTCCCCTGACATTTGCAGTGTGGAAATTAAAAATAAAACGATGTCAGAATCACAAGATTTCAATCTGTCTTCAAACAATAATGTGGGCTAGTGTCAGAGGTTTGTCCTTGGCTGGAAGGAGGAAAAATTCACTGAGGAAGATCCTCCTAGTGAAAATCGCCAACAGCACCTTGTCATGCATTTTCTGTGCTCAGAAATTCCTGGGAGACTCCTGCTTCCCAGAGCTCGCTAGAAACCCTCCTACCTCTGCTGCAGTGGGAAAGGGCACATCAGCACCTAGCTCCTGAGAGCACCACATTTGTGATGCAGGCTTTGTTAATTATTCCACCAGTAAGGCTGTATTAAGAGACACGCTCAGAGCAAGGAAAAAAACCTACCCATTCTGCACAACAAAGATTAAATATAGTCCCTATATCCTGCTGAAAACAACCTCGGTGTAACAAAGTTATTTCCATATTTCCCCCCCCCCCCAAATATTTTCCCAATTTTTAAAGAAGAAATTTTTCAAATGATCCTCTTCTAAATTTTGCCCTGAGTTCACTTTGTAATTCCTCAGCTTCCTTTGGTGAAACCACCAGTGTGTCCCCTAAACTCCAGCTCGCATACTCTGTCTTACCTAAAGTGCCATTCCCAAGGGAGGGACAGTCTCCGCCAGCAGAAACTCAATCTTTTTGGTGGCCAGAGGCATCAGCAGGGCCCCGTGGGCAGACTCTCAGCTGCTACCAGCCAGCACAGCTCTACTGGTACCAGTGATGCTATGATGGTACTTCAACAGATATGCATCTCTAAATACAGCCACTTGGAAGGACAATTTAGCCCAGCCTTTTAAATCAGCTGCTCCAGACTCTGAATCATTTCTGCAGGGATGCATACACACACGCACGAGGAATCATCTTGCCCTCCAAACCCTGTGCTTCTGGATCTGAAATTTTAGATTTAATGCCCATTTTAAATCCATTCCTGAACACCAATCAAAGGGAAAGGAGGAAACTATTTCAGATTAAAAGGGCAAAACATAGGAAGAAAAAAAGTCACATGTGAGGCAGGCTGTGATTACAGCGCTGTATAAAGTGCTGTAGAGGATTGTGTGAGGGATGCTCTGTTCTGCAAAGCGTGTTGTCTTTTTGATGAGGCATTAGGTGATGTCCCGATCATTATAGACTCTATGGAGTTATTCACCGGCTGAGTTACATGCCAAATTCCCACTGGGCAATGCCTGCCTGGCCCACTCACGTACCCCACCTTGCCGCTCAGCTTTATTTATCCCATTCTCCTCTCTCCATCTTAAAAAGACCCATTGCACAGTCTCACCAGCACAGAACAGCTATGTTTGATCTCAGACTTGGCTTCAGCAGCAAGGGAAGGGACTTCCCTCTACCCTTCAGCCTCTGAAACAGCCTTTTCAAAGAAAGGTATCAGGAGAGTAATGTTAATTATTTTATTATACTGGAAGTTATGATAAGGGAAAAAACCTCATACAGACTGACGTAAAATACTGGTCAGGCTTTATAAGACAAATTCAGTGACTTTAAAGTAATAAAACTTTCTGTGGCGCTTTGCCGAAGCGGATCTTCCATACTTCAGGGATAAGTACAGATGTGCTGACAGGAACCTCGTGGCTTCCAACCCATGCGCTGTGGAGAGCCTCATGGGATTTTCTGGAAAGCAACTGCTTTTCCTAAGTTAAACATTTTTATCCCCCCTCCCCAAATGGCCAGAGGACTAGCAGTGTTTCAAAGACAAGCATGCGTGTTTAATTTCATGACTTTCATGCTGTCAACAGAAAATACTTGAAATTGCAGGCAAAGTTTCCAAGAAAGCAGAGATGGAGATTTCTTTCCTTAGATTAAATTTCCCAGTACCTTCCGGCAGTCCTTCTCCTGCCTTTGCACCGCTCCCTCGCTCAGCCGGGAGCCTGGAGATCTGAGCCCATGACTTGACCGCTGATCTGCTCGGGGACTTTGTGCACGTAGGTGCTGTGGGCCGAGGAGTGTGTTTGGTACGTGCAGTGCCTGCCACGACACAGCCTTGAGCTTGGTGGAAGCCTCTTGGCCAGAGATGGGAAACCCTTGTAATGTTTACACTTATTTGACTATTTAATGGAGGTCATCTCCTTTTCCAGCCCAGATGCCTGTAAGACCCAAACCTGGCCATGTTGTCCATCACTATTAATGCTGTACCAATATTAATAGCTAAGCTATTGGTGATGGGTTCACACAACAGCGCTGTGCCTTGCTGGTTAGCCACAGCCTGTGACTATGGCTTTAAAAATTGTGCTGATGAGGTCTTGTCTTGAGACCCTGCTGCCCACCCACTTCCGTGCTGTGAGAGTCGAATAAATATTTACTACTTCTCCAAATAACACCCAGCCACACTCATCCTTACCACTGCAGAGTAGTTCATCTAATTGAAATAAGAATATAAGTAAACTGTTTGTCAAGGCAGTTTATTAGGAAAAGCATTGCTGTGTCAGGAGCTCCCTCACTGTGAGAGATGCTGTGTTGTCACACTTAATATTTAATGCCATTTTAATAATATTTCCCAGTTAGGGGTGCAGGCTGGTGCTACAGACTAAAGGCCAAGCCTGCCAAAGTGGGGAGGGAGGAAAGCTCAGGGACTGAGGTCAGCTCAACTCCATTGACTCACCCACCTGGAGGCTGGGCGAAGAGCAATCCTGCTCTTCTTCCAAGGGACTCAGCCGCTCCCGGGTCCTTCTCTCGGCAACTTTATCTCAGATTTGTGCATGTTGCCTATCCTCACTCAGGAGGACGCTTCAAAAGTTTGGGGCCACATCCTGAGGTGGTGGAGATGAGAAACTCACACTTTTCCTTTGGCAAAGCCATTTCTCATCGTGGTGCCGCTCCAGTTGGGCTCATTAATCAGATAAACCATACACTACTGAATTTCTCTCAGGCCTGTGATTGCAGCTGCATCTACAGCATTCTTGCCTGTCTTTGGCAACTCTTGTTTTGGAAGCCTCTAAACCTCCAGGTTAAAGTCAGAGGTGTTTTAGCTCGAGGAGTGGGGTAGCTGCCGCTCAAGTATCAAAGGTCCCCGCTAGTGAAGCGTCCGCCGGTGCTGCCTCGGCGTCACCCTCCAGCCCTCCCAGACCTGCCTTGGGTGCAGAGCCGCTGCTCAGGCAGAGCCCCCGTCCCCGCGCCGTCCCCCAGGACTTCTCCTGGCAGTGATGCCCAGCCCGGGCTCTTCCTCGTTGTGAAAGGTTCCTGGCTGAAGGACCAGGGACTCAGAGCCTTTTGAAGCTGCTGCTTAATAAGCTGTATTTTTTTTCCAAACATCACTAGAGAGTTCAATAATAATTACATGAACTTTGTAATCAGCCAAACCAGTGTAGGCATCCACCTGGCCTACACGTAGCATTTGTGAGTAATTTTACATAAAGGGCAGGTACTTTTGAACTTAGTGCACAGGACTTGAGCACAAATAGCTATAGGAGGAGGGCCCAATTATAAATAAACCATCCTTAGTTGTCACTTTGCTGTCTCTGACTTCCCACGCATTCAAATGGTGAGACTGATTCATTTAATCTTACTCTAAAGCAGCAAGCCACAGAGGCAGTTTCCTGACAGTTGCTTAAAAAAGTGTAGCTGAGCTCTCTGAAATTGTCTTCCCTTGTATTATATTTAGACATTGCGATTAGAGTATCTGCCACGATATGCTTTTACTTTAAGGCAGAAGTTCAAGCCGCTCTCTGAAAGCAAACAGCGATGCTCCTAGGAAGCGAAGGGGCACGAGCGCCGGGGTTTGGCATTTAGGAGCAGAGATCTTCAGCGCCGCTTGCGCTGCCGGCTCCCCCGGCGCAGCCAGCCTTATGAAACCCGAGTTTTCAAATAAGCGCAACATTATTTACCATAATGAGACTACTGGGAAGGGTGGAGGCAGCGAAAGACTTAGCGGCTGTTTCCATGCGTTTTAGCAATGTCAGCTGAGCAATTCTTACGGTCTTCCCTTCTCCCCTCCCTCCCTCTTCCCCCCTCAAACCTGGCTTTTCTTGGCAAAGGCTTGGATGCAAAATCTGGACGCTCCTGTCACGTGAACGAGGCTTATATATGTTTGTGTCACTGCAAAGCAGATTATAATGACTACACTTCATGCATTTTACTCTAATTAAAGTCAGTGGAGGTTTCAACACAGATACAAACTCAATGTGCAGCTCTGCCCTCGACAATTGGATACCAAAGGGAATACCTGAAAGCTCTTGTTTTGCTAAATATGCTATTTAAGATTTTGTAATGCGCAGGTAAATGCAGTCAGTGAATGTGGAGTTTTCCGCATTTCTATATTATTACAGAAGAGGTTATTAGAGTTACGCTGAAGGAGGTTTCCTCGTTACGTGACTTGCTTTGCCGGAGCACTTGTCAGACACCGAACTGCAGGTTCCAGTCCTGCTGACCACCAGCTGTGACGAGAAGATCCCCAAACTCCAGCAGACCCTCAGCCACTGGTCTGGCTGCAGGAGCTCTACAGCAGGGCAGCAAACGTGTCAAAAATCTGGCAGGCAGGACAAGGCGAAAGACCCTTTGGGCTCTAAGGTACATGGAGAGATGGAGAGAGCTCTGTGTACAGGGGGATTGGTAGGGAGCAGATGCCGTATCTCGGACACCTTTTGTTAACCTGGAATAAATACTGCTGTGGAATTTAACACACTGAATTGAAAGGTGAGTTTCTCCCATGTGCCAAATGCTGGGGTTTTAGGTCTTCCTCCTCTAGCTGCTCTACAGAGCTCTGTAAATCTGTTATTGCTTCCAGATACCCTTGCAGAAACTTGTGCTTTTAGTTTAGTAAGTAGAAAACTTGAGGTCCTACATCCAGATCTTAATGTTGGTCCAAATATGATTGGATTATCATTCTTTTAAGATCTACTGTATTCCTTTTCTCTCAGATAAAAATGTCATGCTAGAAACTTTCCACCATCCCCACATCTCTAGAGAGAGTCTTGGAGACTTGAAGGTGACTTTTCTGTGAAATGGTCTCAATATAATTCCAAAAATACTTGATAATTTGGAGCCTGCTCCTCAACCTCCAGCAGAGATCAAAGGGATCCCAGAAAAAAATTAAGCACCATGCATTCCTAGGAGCTGAGCCTTTGGCTGTAATGAATCAATCAACTACCCTTTTATCAGCCAGATATAAATTGACTTGGGGCACTTTGGAGCCTAAGGCTAGTATAAGGCTGCTGGTTTAGGCTTTATTTCCATTAAAAAGTTTGACTCCAGAGGAAGACCTTTGTTTTCAAATGGTGTTTTTTCCATCTTCTTGTTATTTTCACCTTCAAGCTTGCTTGGCCAGTTGGGTATGAAAAGCTTGTTCTTGCTTCCTAGCGGCAAGATTATCTGTTGATGGTATTTATGGGGTGCTAATTACTATCTGTCATTGGTATTTATGAGGTTCCAATTGCTACAGTACCTAGGCACCAGGTACAATATTGAGATAAGTGTAAATGTTAGTGAACGTGGACTCTGCTCTTCCCATCCTAATGCTTGGCCCCTTTGACTTGACTACTTTTCTTTGTCCTCTCCCTCCCACTCCTTTGCATATTTGTGAGACATCTGAGAAAAGGTGAGTTTCGTACTCCGCTATGAAACAACCTTGGCTTGTGAGCTCACCCGGGGGTACCTGGTGCCTGTGGCTCCATCTCGGAGCATATCGTGCTTCTGGTCCTCACGCTGGCGGGCACCCCAAGGCACCGGCGCTGTGACCGGCAGCACTGGGAGCAGAGCTCGCAACAGCCTGGGTCTGCTTTGCCTGTAGCCTGCGTGCCGGCTGCTGCTGAATTGTTTTCCGTAGGATGTTTTCTAAAACCCATCAAACTGCGGCAAGTCGGAGAGCCGAAATCAAACCAGGTGCTGCTTCCCAGCCTGTGTGCGGTCACAGAAGGGTCCTGGTCAGAAAGCATGGAAAGCTTTGAACTCTTTGGACCAGGAGCTGCCTAGAAGCGAGCAGAGAGCCGCTGGAGCCTAGCTGGCATCAAGGGGAAGAATTTCTTCTGGCTGCCGGTACTAAAGAGCCAGTTTGCTGCTCAAAGTAGAGCCCTTAACCAACTTGATTGATAGCTGTGGCCAGAGACTGAGTCTCAGCCTGATTCTGAGAAAAACACATGCCTGGGACTCCCTTTCTACCACTACAGAGAAATTAAAATGATCCCACAAGAAAGTGGAGTTGAGATGAAAAAAATGCAGGTCACAGTAGCAGCTAGTTCTTAACTGGGACAGGCATAAACTTCTTTAATGTGGATACAGAAGAGGACATATGTTGTTTCTATTATTACCTGATTATTGGAGAGTAGAGGGAAATTTGCTCACAACCTCAAGAAAGAAGTGTTCAAAACACACTTTTAAAACATCTGAAATTAAAAAAAAAAAAAAAAAAGGAAGGAAATTGAAATGAAGTATCTGTGAAGATGTTTTTCCCTGCTTTTTGATCAGCTCTGTTGGTTCCAATTGCTGTCCAAGGAGAAAGCTGGAAATGACTTCGAAATGCAGAAGAAAGGGATTGCACCCTTGGTAAGCCCTGCCTGTGGGATAGCAACCCCGGGACACACTGAAAATGCATAAAGAAGGAAGGTGCCACAAGCTGAGATTTATCTCCTCCTCACCCTTACAGCTATTTTCTTACCCTCAAATTTTCTAGAATGAAAAGCTGTAAAGATCAGTAATTATGCTAAGACTTTTCCTTTATGTATCACCGCTCACTCAAGACTTTCATCCCATTACACAAATAGCAGTGACGTGCTTGGCAGGAGCCCTTTGAAGCAGGTAGTGCCATCGCTGCCAGCTTGGTTTCCCCAGCAGAAGAGCGGCGGCAGAGGGAGGCGAAGGGACGGAGCCTGCGACGCCAGGATGCCCTCATCTTCCTCGCCCTCCTGAGTCACTCGTGCCCGTCCTGCTTTCCCCCCGTGCGGGTTTTTGGCCTCGCAACCGATCTGAGGACAGGCTCCGTTGGGATGAGCGAGTGTTGCCAGATGCTGTGGTGCACCAGGCAGGCAGCGAGTGGGCAGCCAGCACCCAGCGCCCAGCACCCAGGGCCAAGCGAGCCAGCGATCCTGCGCTGCTCCATGACGCCAGTAGGTTTGCAGAGAGCAAACAGGGCTGGAGTCAGGTTACAGGCAGCAGCTTCTCAGGGAAAATACATGCCCGCATAAATAAAAAGGGAAATAATTATAAATGACTAATTAACTGAGCAGAAGGAAAAACGGAAGGCAGAAGCAGGACTGAAAGACAGAAGGAAAAAAAAAAGCTGCCTGAGGTTTTTTTGTAGATGCAGAGGTTTGCATTTTGCAGCTCTCTTTTCTTTAGAGAAATAAAGGAAGAAATTTAAATACGTATTTAGGAAAGAAAAAAAATCAAATGGGAAATGCGAAAAGAACCACAAACTTTTGTAAGGAAGCCACTGAAGAGACAGAGCTATAAATGCACAAATACAAATATCAACCTTTGTTCCTTCAACAACAAAAACCCAAAGAATTCATTTAGTACAGAGTGAAAGTAAACTTTTGGGAAAGCACCCGAGGACAGTGCTGGGAATTGCTTACCCTGTTATTTTTGTTCCAGTCATTGGGCAGTATAAGTGAGGTAGTTATTAGAAGTGTTATTTATTCCAAGAAACATTGCATTCCTTTCTGCTCACCACTACCTTGCTTATAGTATTTACTGAAACGTGCTCAAAGCCCTGAGCTGCACTACCACCAGTCTCCCAGCACCGTCCACTCAGCTTGCCAGCAGAAGGAAAAAAGACCTCTATCCAGTGAGATACCCTTCTTCCCCATAGAATCATAGAATAATTTGGGTTGGAAGGGACCTTTAAAGGTCATCTAGTCCACCCCCTTTGCAGTGAGCAGGGACATCTTCAACTAGATCAGGTTGCTCAGAGCCCTGTCCAACGTGACCTTGAATGTTTGCAGGGATGGGCCACCTATCACTTCTCTGGGCAACCTGTTCCAGTGTTTCACCACCCTCATCGTAAAAAATTTCTTCTATATACTAGTCTGAATTTACCCTCCTTTAGCTTAAAACCATTATCTCTTGTCCTATCACAACAGGCTCTACTAAAAAGTTTGTCCCCATCTTTCTTGTAGGCCCCCTTTAGGTACTGGAAGGCTGCTATAATGTCTCCCTGGAGCCTTCTCCTCTCCAGGCTGAACAACCCCAACTCTCTCAGCCTGTCTTCACAGGAGAGGTGCTCCAGCCCTCTCATCATCTTGGCGGCCCTCCTCCGGACTCGCTCGAACGGGTCCATGTCCTTATGTTGGGGGCCCCAGAGCTGAACGCAGTACTGCAGGTGGGGTCTCATGAGAGGGGAGCAGAGGGGGAGAATCACCTCCCTCGTCCTGCTGGTCATGCTTCTTTTGATGCAGCCCAGGGTACGGTTGGCTTTCTGGGCTGTGAGCACACATTGCTGTCTCTTCATTCTTCTTATTAAGGAAAAACTGGAAAAAAGGATAGGCCTTACGGCACATCCTGAAAGCCAACAGCTGCCAAAGACAAATCTCCCTTGGACTCAGATACAGAGGATGGTTCCTAGTACCTTCCTAGAAGGACGTATTACCCCGTTAAACAGCGAAGGTGATGGCAGGTGAAACTGGGGCGAGGCGGTAAGTAGAAAATGGCTTGTCAGGGAAGCAGGATCTCACTTACAGAGCTCCTGAACTGAAAACCCAGCCTTTAACTTCTTCCAAAAGGCTAGATGGAAAACAAGTCTAAATAAGCTTTCTTTGCTCAACATCACAAGGTACCTTCTCTACTCTGCTCTCATGTTTCTGGATGAAAGAAAATTCAGCAGGCAATTTATCACCAAATTAAAGTCACCGCTATCAAAATCATTCTGGATCCAAAAGAGCCGAATAAATTTGATCTTACTTGTAGAAATGTGTTTTGGGTAATGAGAAAGAGCCTGGACCAGCTGCTTCTCGCTTAGCTCCTATGTAGGCAACACCTACATGGATTTCAGTCGTGGACTGGCTGAGTGAGGGCTGGCCAGGGGAACTGCAGCGCTATGAACTGAGCTGGAGATGGAGGGACTGGTGCTTGGACCACACTACATTCCTCAGCCTGGGATGCTCCAGAGTCCCCGGAGACATGACAGCCAGGCATATGCTGCCTTTTTTCCAGCCTGGTAAGGAGATAATGGGAGTGACACTGTAGGGAGAAGATTCAGGCAATGTGATTTAAAAAAAAGGAAATAAAGCGAAAATCCCTCTATGATTTTGTGGCTCTTTGAGCACGCTGGGTGGTGGGACTGGAAGTATGGGAACACAGCACACAGACAGACTTTATTAGTTTAATAAACTAGAACGACTAGCATATTTTGACACTCCATCACTGTAACTAGCCTTTAGTGAGACAGGGTCTTTGGCCAGTGCTATTTCTAAGGAGGATTTCTGTGTCCTTATGCTTGCCCTGCCTACCAGGCATGTGGGGCCTGTGCTGTTTAACTCTCCTTCCCCTCGTTTATATTCCCCATTCCCACACAACCCATAGGCAGTGTTGTACAGCATTACTCCCCTCCCCCAAACTTTCCCTCTTTCAATTGGTGTCGCCACAAAGGAATAGATTATTACTGACACTGATCCCAATTTAATCCTTCCAATAATCTGATTTTTCCAAGCCTATTTATATCCTTGAAATGACAGTGGGGTTTAAAGTGATACACATGCCGGAGCCTAAGCACTGGTACTATCCACACCAGCCTATTCCAGTTTTGAACCTCCAGAAAAAAGTGCAGCCCCAAAGATTATGTGATAAATCCCTTCGCAAGTGTTGGTGGTGCTAGACTGGTCCTTGGTCTCTCTTTTTGATGAGCAATACTTTTAATGTTACAGGTTTACTCTGTGTTATACTGGTAACAAGCTGAGGTCCCAAAATAAGTTTTAAAGCTCATATAAATGTAGAATTTCTTTTCCCTTTGTGGATTTTTAATAACCTTCTGGTGTCTGGAAATGATCAAGAAGTAAAGCTTTCATAGCAATCTAAGAAGTATAAACCCATTCTAGTTTGTTATTTCATCCAGCAACTTGAGAACTTTTTTTATTTTCCTGGGCTTTGAGGTGATCAGCCAATGTTTTCTCCCATCCCCAATCTCCTTAAGAAGCTTATTAATGTTTTACATTCAAAATAAAGACAAACCAATCTGAAAACAAAGCTATCCTTAGGGCTGCATATTCTAAATGTGCTTGCTGGACTATTTCCACTATTTGTAACCAATTCATTTTAATATTGCTCCTGCTTCTTGCTAGATCTGCAGAACTTCAGTTCACACGTAGCCAAGGAGTAGTTCAACCAGCAGTCAGCAGGTTTTTGTTCTTCTTTTCCCCTCACTTTTTTATAATTCAATGCAGTGACTTGTTTATATAACCAAATCCTTTTGTTTCTCCAAAAAGGACTTGGATATTCCACTGAGCGACAACACCCGTGGTAGGTGATGGTCTGGTTTTTCCAAAGCAAAGACCTCAGTTTTCAGCAGAATTTACATTCCAGTAATAAATATTTAAAGGAATTATAATGGAACTGAAGCAAAGAATGTCCCTCTGAAACACACACACATGTGCACGCACATGTGTGCGCACACACGCGCGCACACACACTCTCACAGTCAATTAGTCTGGGGTCGCTCTGATGCAGATGGTGCCTCTGTTCAAACCCTGAAATATTTTGCTTTTTCCATTAGAAAACTTGGCCATTTTGGATTTTTAATACCCCATAAAAAGCTTATAAAATGCTATTTCTTACTGTCTATGTAGCAGATCACTCAAACATCTATGTCAAAGGCATTTTCTGCAGCAGGATCTCTTTCTGCCCCTAAAAAAGTGTAAGACAGAATACAGATCATGCTGATTTCTTGCTTTCCTTTCTCAGATATGAGCTTTAAGATTTTCGATCATCTATTTTTAATACAACAGGCTAAAATAAATGGCACCAGTATGGCAGTTTTGGAACAAACTGGGGCTACACAACTACCTTTTGGCTTCAAATGTGTAGAATATTATTAAGCAAATGAGATGCTGACGTACTTTTCCATTTACAAAGCTTGTGTTTGCCCCAGTGGGCCTAACACCAGGTGATGTCTTAATTAATGATGATGAAGATCATATATATGACATAAACAAAAGAACTGCTTTTTAAAAAAAAAAAATAAAAAAAATATTCCCACTCCTTTGAGGAAGAAGAATGAACTGATTCCAAAAAGCAGAATAATGAAAACCAGAAGGCAATAGAGGGAAGAATGCAGCATAAATATTGGAGTTACCTGCAAATGTCTCCCTCTGCAAACAAGACAGTATTTATTCTGTACAGTTTCTTGTATCCTGCACAGCACTTCACATTACTCATAGGATGACCTGTCTGTCTTTACATTTGCATTGAACCATGCCCACATGAGCAGCTCTGCATCTGTATTATCCACTGGCTGAGTATAATGCCCACTGAGTGCTGCCCACCGAGGAGGTATCGGAGCCTGCCGTCCCTTCTGGTGCCCTGGACCCCCTTATTTCATGAGCAGCTTTGCCATGAGGAGGCCGGCTACCTGCGGAGGAGTTACCCGTGCAGAACTGACCCACCGAGACAGCACAGCATGCTGGGGTCTGCCACGTCCCTCTTCAAATGGGCAGATAAAAACGCAGTGGTCAGTACTCTCCTCACTTTCACCTGCTCCGTTATCCGCATCCGCAGCGGTCGCTTGATGGGACCAACACTCTGATGTGTGCTTACCAAGGGAAAATGGTTATCTCTGACTTTCAAAGCTTGAAACATATGAGATGGGTGGGAGCTGCAGAAGGACCTGTCTCACAATGTCACTAAAAAATCAAGTGAAAGGGATGAAGAAATGGGTGTTGGGGGGGAATCAGTCTTGGAGAGGGGCCCTAAGGCAAGAGGGGTGGGAGGGAGAAGGCTACATGTTATTTTTCCATTCATTCCTGTGTCCAGGGCTAAGCAAGAAAAGAGTACTTCATCTCCGTTTACACCTCCACCTCTGATTTTTCACCTTGGGAATCTGGTCATTCTTAGCTCGGTAGGTTTAATTTGCTGACCTGACATGAACGTACCCATCTTTCATGTTGATCCTGGCTTAAACTCAGCAGAAACAGAAATAAGAGTGGAAAATAACCTAGCTGCCCACTACAGACAATGACAGTGAACCAGCTTAGGAGAAATGGAAGGTGAGCACAGGTATGTGGATTTCACACTCATCAACCCTCCTGGACGTGTTCAGCTTTGTGCAGGCACCAGCGCGAGGAGGCAGCCCTGGGAAAGGTTTACCCTCATCTCTAGCGAGCTTTGGGATGGATCCTCCATCCAGCGGAGGAAAGGAGAAAGACCTCCTGCAAGAAAGGTGAGACCCCTCCAGGGCAGGAGAAGCTTGTCCTGGGAGAGGAGCAGGTATGGCTGGAGGCAGGAGGACCTCCTGCTCCTGCAGCTCACTCTTCCCATGCCAGCCCTGCTCCATCTGCTGGCAAGAACAATGCCCGCCGGGATCCTGCTCCTCCTGCGGTTTCCCCAGCCCCGATTTCCTCCATGGCTTTGTTTCATCTGCCGCAAGGGCCAAGGGTGGGAAGAGCAGAGCCTTCCCCAAGCAGAGGAGGGAGAACAACCCTTTCTCTTGGGTCACAGGGCGAGGAACTGCCCTCCCATGAGCTGCTCTCTACTTTTGCTTCTAACAGGTCATCAAGGTTACAAAGGAGCAAATGAAGTATTGCGCACCCTTCATATTCACCGTCTGATCCACCGGTGGGGAACCTGATTTTGCTGCTCACTCGTGGTCAGCCAAGCCCCAGTGAAAATGCCCTGCAAATCCCCCGAGGCTGCGTGGCAGAGCGGGATACTGCTGCGGACAGGGGGAGACGGCAGCATCGGCAGCATCAGCTCCTGTCTCAGCAAGTGCCCAGGAAACCAGGGCGTAACTGTGAAAGGTATTCAGGGGAAACAGGAGCGCTTTGGCTCTCTGGTTTGCTGCTCAGCACTTTGCAAGGTTGTTGTTTTGGCTTTACCTCCCTTTTTCCCTTGCCTACTAGGTGTTTAAGAGAATATGCTGAGGAAAGCTCTGGACTTTGAAAAGTATGGAAGCAACAAGGAAAGCTTTTGCCATGTATGAAGCTGAATGGCATTGCAAACTTGACTCACTCTTCTCTTTGCAAGGAGATGCAGGCTGGTTTAAGAAAGCTCCCCTGTGAAAGGCAGTGGGATTTTTTAGCTCAGGCACCATTGGCATTGAATGTTTTTTCCTCTTGTCCTGCCTTCTGCTATTGGGAAATCATCTGCACCTGGATTTTGCTTCTCTTTTCCATATGGGAAAAGAATTGTGTTCATCCTCCTGTGGTCCTTACAGATGGCATCTCTTGCAGCTCCGCGTTAGAGGTGGTCAGGTGAATGGGGTGGGCTGACGTTCTCCACGTCAGCCGGCCCCTCGGGGAGGGAAGAAGGGCAGCCAGTGTCAGACCGATGTTTACAGAAAGTTTAGTCTCCAGTGGATTTCCCTACTCCAACGGAACAATAGGAGGGTCTGGTACTGTATTATCCATGCTTCCTCTTTATTCTGATTTTATCTGTGAATTCTTGCAAATAATAGATGACTGAGACCATTATTGTTCTGGGAAATAGGAAGATGAAAACATTAGACAGATCTTAGCAATTTCAATGGACTTATTCATGGTGTATTTAGTTATGCAAGTCTTTGCAGAGTCAGGAACTAACAAAATACCTGTTGGAATAGGTAATAATCCTGTGTGTTCACAAAAGCAGTTCTCTTACGGCTCATTTTTAATAAGAGATACTGCCTCAGTCAACCTAATGCTACAGAGTTCAGAACAAAAAAAGAAAACAAACGTAGCTCCACTCTTAATGCCATGAGATCTTGGGAAGCAATCCATTCCAGCTCTTCTAAGTCTCTGCTTTAATACAGGCATTCTCAATGTAAATTGCATGCTGGTGATTAATAGATCTTCTATCAATTGAACTTGAACTGAAGTCAAAAGAACATACTCTTTTTTCTTTTTTCTTTTTTTTTTTTTTCCTTTTCTAAACCTGCATTAAAAAAGATTATTCAGAGATCTTGGAAGGAAAAGTGCTAGGTCAAAATTCCCATTTTTCTAGCAAGTCTATGAAGACTTACTTTTAAAAGTTGCATACTGTAGAATCTTAATTATCCTGGAAGGCTTAGCGGGGTTATGGCTTAAGTATGCTATTCATGCGCTGCCAGCTTGCTCTAGAAGTACAAGATGAGCTGTAGTGCCTTGCAAAGCAGCTAAACCCTTCCCTGGGCCAGATGGAGTCCAGCAGCAGTTCAATGGTTTGACTCGAGCGAAGGAGTCCTGCAGCTGCCTGCAGGTCCCGCGCAGGGCTCCGGCTCGGCCACGGAGCAGCGTGGGTCCTCTGCAGTTCTGGCAGAACTCTGTGTCTGCCTCTGCATCACGTCCCAAGCTCTGGGAAGTCTTCTTCATTTAGGAACATTGCCATATGACTGCACAGAGACAGCTGTGGCGTGGTGCTGTGTAGAAGCTAAGAAGTCTTCATGGGCACCACCTGTCTGTGCACTAAAACCTCCTGCATCAGTCATTTATTATTATTTTGCATTATCTAGGACCTTTCCTTCTCCTCCTCTTCACCTCAGGTAAAGGGGAGCTGTTTGTATATCCATGGGCTTAGTACATACTGGTCTTGGAAGAACTTCTCTGGCTTGTTGTACTTTAACATTGTTCACATTTTTGATGCATATGCAATTAATAAAATTTGGGCAAAACTTTAAAGCTTTGATTATACTCGGGACAGATTATGAATTTTATGTTCTCTATGAAGTATCGTTAACACTTGCTACCCACACGGACTAATTAATAAGAGGAGATTTTACTCTGAAAGGAGAGCTTTCTCTCCTCTGCACAGCCTTCCTCTCAGTGTTAGAAAAACAGATATTCCCAGCTAGACAAACAGGGCCATGCTCCCAAAGTTTTTTTTGTGGGTCTTGTGGCATTTAGTGTTCCTCTTGATCTCCCAAATTCAGGACAGGAGCAATTGTGTGAGAAACTTCACCTCTAGTTTTCAAAAGAAATGCCTAGCTTTTGGGAAGAGATGCCTACATAAAGCCTCAAACACAAGGTAAAAACCGAACACAGAGTTTGGCTCACCTTGCACAAGTCCCACAATTCAGGCGAAGGTAGCTTGTGAACTGAAAGCCCAAATAGTGCAAACTAATTCAGAATAAAGCAGTATTAACGTGAAATACATGTCCAGCATAGGGGAGGGGAGTTACGCAAGTGAAGCTACTCTGCAGCAACTCCCAATGTGGATAAGCCCTTAATTACTTCTAAAATCTCACCATTACTAAGCCATGCTTATAATTTCTAGAGGCCTCGAGTTTCTGCAGCAACTGGAGTATGAGATTCAATTGCATTCACTTCAGTGGAGGATACAGTTAAGTATGGGCACGTTTGTAGGCTTGAGGCTAGTCATTAACTAATTAGTGTATGGGAACATTTGAGTTTTTCCCATCTGATTTTGCAAAGTTATTTGGCAATACTTGCTTATGAGCCCCTTTTCACTTTTTCCCCTCTCTTCCCAGCAAACCAAACCCCCACCAGAATCAGACGGCGCGTTGCAAGTACGCTAACTTCCCGTTTTCCTCTTACTGCAGACAAAAATATTTGCTGAGTTTTGCTTTTTTTATACAGACATTCAAATATATATATAGTTTTTTTAAAAAAAAAACCCCAAACTTAATAGGTTTCAGAGTGTTTGTTTCCTTTGCAGCCAGGCAAAGCCTTCCTTCCCAGCAAGGGCATGACAGCGGGAGCGGCGGGGGGGGGGGTGTGTGTGCGCTGCCCCGGCGGAACTACAACCCCCAGAGTGCATGGCGAGCGGCAGCTGGGGGGAAGGCAGGGCAGGGAGGCGCGGTGCCTTCTGGGAGTTGTAGTCCCGCGGCCTCTGCCTGGCTGCGGGGCCGAGGGCAGCTTTCCAAGCACCTGTCTGTTCCGTGGGAGGCAGCGATGACTCCGCTCTCCACCGCTCCCCTCCGGGTGTTGCTGGGCAGCTGCACCAGGGACGGGTGGAGGAGGCATGGGAGAGATTTAAAGGTAAGGATCTCCTAGGATTTGCCGTGGAGTTGGCGGAGGAGGGGGGCTGTCAATCCTGTCGCCCCTCCTGGTCCTCGTCGCCCCGTGTTTTTGGCTGGGAGGTTTTTGCCACGTCGTTCCCGTGGCACATCGTTGGGGAAGTCATCTGGATTTGGGTTGGCTTGCGGAAACGTCTGCAGCATTAGCACGTGGGACTGGCCGTGTAGGGATGTCATTCTCCCTTGCAGCTGTGGTTGGAAGTGTGGCTGTTGGCTCCTTTATGTAAAGGTTAGCGGGAATAAATAATCATTCAATCTTAGAAGAAGGTGGGGGAGGGAATCCCACTCCTTACAGGGACTGGAAATCTTTCTCGAGTGAATAAGTGTCTTATAACATCCAGCTTCTTGCTGAATTTAAGCTTGCTTTTAAAATTCTTTTTTGTTTTTCCTTTTGAGTTGGCTTTCTAGGTCTTAGTAGAGAGAAATAGCCAAATACAAATTTTGCATAAGTGGCTACAACAGCCTTTGCCTGCATACGTTTCCTTGTTCCGGTGTTTCTGCTGTTTGTTGAGCTGGAGGCAACCGAAAGTCTCAGGCTGTGCAGATCACTACAGTGAAAATCCTTGGAAATGCTTCAGTTTCATCCTACTGCTTAATAAAACAGAGCAGCAGTCAGGATAGCACAGGGAGAAGAAACAGCTTTGTGTGTTTCATGGGTCAGGTAAAACACTCTTGAACATTTTGGCTGTGATCCTCTGACAAGTAGATGCCTGGGAAACTATTCCAGCCTTGCTGAGCGTAAATTTGCCAGAGAGTTTTGGGGAATACTTTGCACGAGGATGCTCTGCAGGCCTTCCAGGGCTGAGCGTATATCAGCTGGTGATCCCCAATGCATAGGGACTGGGTTCAGTGACACAGCTACAAATAGTTTACTAATTATGCTGAAGGCTGAGGATTTGCTGTATGCAATATTTATGGCCAGTGACACTGGTTCTCAGCTATTGCTTCTGGAGTGGGACAGCAAGCAGCAGGCATGCTGAAGACTGTGGGAGCAGAGTGGAAGTTTTTAGCTAAGGCTACTGAAGCAAGACCCCATTTAAATGAAAAAGGTGGAAGCAAAGACAGGAGTCAGTCCTAGTAAAGGTCTCACCCAAGAGAAGATGTGAAAGGCAGTTGTCAGTTCTGCTGGGAATTGCGTTGCCCTTTTAATGGTAATAAAGTAGCTTTGCTCTTAATCTCCGCAGATGCTGCCAAATGCGGAACAGGTCTGGACAACGTGGCAATTCCCTTCCTGCTCGGAAACTTGGCACTTCTGGGTCAACACAGAGGTATGGCTTTTGGGCGTGTTGGGTTTGTGCACTGTGGGCACCAGGGTTGCTGTCATATGGGAAGGCGGAAAGCAGAAAGCTAATGAGCGGGTGTCCTTCACGAATCAAGCATGCAGTAATGTTAAACACAGTACCCTTGAATGGCTACCCAAAAGGAGGGGATATACATCTAAAATGAGGGTGCTATAACTAATGTTACAAGGTGTTGATAAGAAGCGCTAAACTTTCTGCCAACTAATCCATTACCTTAAAAACCCCAGCAGCTGTAATGGGAGGGCTCGTGGGCTGCTTTTCACATGAAGTTTTTCATACACCTCATAGATTCAGGTGTATCTGATGTTCTCGCTGTTTACAGTATTAGTGACACTGCTAATATGTATGTAATATAAAATAATTTATGGGAGCATCTGAATCTGAAAGCATTCCTTTCACGTTCAAGAAATTTTCCCAAATGTGAGCAGCACTAATATAAAAAACAGGGACCATACCTGCATGCAGCCTTGCTGAGTTTTGGATACTTCCCTGTATGCTGACACCACGTATGCCAGCTTAACCCAGGCGATGAGAGCCATTGCGGAACTGGCAGCTCCATCTTGAGAGCAGGAGCATGGCCGGGGATGCCACCAAAACCCTGGAGCAGGGCAGGTGCCCGAGGAGGAGTATGGTGGTGGTGGGACCTCCTGCTGCACCGAGCCCCATGTGGGCAGCAGCGGTGGCGGGTGCCTCTCCCTGCTCCCTCCTCGGGGTGAGGGCTGTGCCAGCAAAATGCATAGACATTCCTACTCCACCTTTCCCCAACTGCCAGTCAGGCTGCAATGTCTAAAACAGGCATGGATTTTCCTGTTTACCCAACATCAGCGTACCTCCCAAAAAGCAATTGTGTCGGTTTTGTTCTCCTTTCCTTGTACGTATCAGAAGTCAAACAGCGTGATGTGGCTAATGGGATTATATTGACCCACCTCTGCCGTTGCTATTAATATTTGAAGAAATTCCCAAATGCCACAGGCCCGACGGTAGTACAGTTGCCTGCCCATCTTTCTCTTGCCAAACAGATTGGGTCTTTTTATGTTAGCAAGTCCAGTAATTGCTAGTCCAAATTTTGCTCCTTGGTAGAGTTCAGAAGCTAGGGACCAGATTATATATGGAAGAGAAAATATAGAGACTATCCATTTTTGCAATGGATAGCAAGTTGATTTGCAGTGTCATTTGAACAGTATCCAAATAGCCAATTCTTTTTTTAAAAAAAAGGAGGCTGAAGGGATCTGGGGGGGGTCATGCCTTTTTCTTGCTGGTCTTAGAAACATAACTCACACTTTTAAAAAAAATTGCATTCAGAATCCAACCCTGGAGCACAGGCTACTAAATTTCAATTGCTGTTTTTATGTTATTATTGCAATTGCAGTAACTCTGTAAAAGGGAAGACAAAAGGTTGCTCTTTCCACTTTGAGCTCTTTCCATCCTCCACTTTTACAGCAAAGGTTACCCTGAGCAATGTGTACATCTGTCTGTTCCAAGTGTAGAAATACATATTATTCATACCTTGTCAATGTATATGCTGGAAAACAGAAGCTGAATTTATAGCTATATTTCCTCTCTGCCGGGGCTTTTAGAGTCGAGTGTTTCAGTGTTTCCATTATAAACCCCTGTTTTCTGAGGTTTATAACAGTCTTGAAGAGCATAGCGGTCTTGAACCATAATAGAAAGCGTGTAATGTTGCATTTACAATACAGCTGTAACTGCACATTAAGGAGTGTAATCTTCTCAGTGTACCCACAATGCTCCAATAAGGTTAATTGGAATTACATATACTAAGAGAAAAACAATATTTTACCCTTGGAGTTGGTGCTCTCCATCCAGAGAGCTGAGAGCATCACACAGGGACAGAGTGCATCTGTCTGCACCAGACTTAGAAAAATGCCGTTCCTTGCTACACCATTAAAATATCTGTGTGCATCTGCAAAGGCCCCTCTCGGCACCCGCCTCCCTCATTTGATGCCTCACCACTTTACAGACTTGGCCAAGGGAAGCCAAGGTAAAGGTGGCTGGAAGAAACTAGTATTTTATTGAATATATGCTGAGGCTTTTGTCCTATGCGGTGTCTCAGCTGTCTCAGCCAAGCTGCCCTCGGCTTCTAGCCTTGCATAAATATAGGTCCCATCTGAAACCCATCTTCTCCATTTCCAGTCAGCTTGCTCCATCTGGCATCTTGCATTCATGTATCACTTTGCTTACGAATATAAAGTAAATGAATTACAGTTCGTGACAACATCCCCCTGTCCCTAGGCTGTCTGAAGTAGTCCCAGCTCCTTTGCCATGCATCTGGGTAGTTGCCGGCTTCTCTAGTTAGCCTGAACTGCCACAGACAGAGCAGGGGCTCTTAAGGAGAAAGTACCTTATACGTTGGGGTACCTGTCCAACGGGTCTGGCTCTCTAAGCTGTGTCTCTTCCAGTGCACCTAGCTTAAATTTTTGTTGATGGCTGTAGGACTGTGCTGGGCCAGAGATCCCATCATGCCAGTTCGGTTGCTGGGTGAGTGTAACCAGTTGGGTGAGGGGTAAGTGTCTGCAGGTAGCGGTGTTCTGAGTTAAAACAAATACTTTAAAATGGATGGTGAGGAAGAAGAGATGGAGTTGATAGTGGACAGTTGCCACGGCTGGTGGCCATGTTTATACTAGAGCTGATGTATCATTGCAGTTGCTCACTTGAGCTTGTTGGGCTTAACTGGCTGAAGGTAAAGAAAGCAGCAGCATCTTCAGAGTAGAAAGAAACTTCTAAGAATTGTTTAAAAAAACCCCCAAGACTCTAGAGCTTGAAGACTTTGTTAGGCTCTGTGGCAAGTACAAACCGGTCCTCTCAGATTGTCACAGAGCCATGGTTTTCCACGAGCCTTATCTCTGATCAGCAGCCAGTAAAAAGCTAAGGTATGATGGCTGAAAGTTTTGTTCCATGGATTTTTTTTTTAATTTTTTTTTTGTATTTCAGTGAAACTGAGAAGGATACATATTTCATTTTTGCAATAGCCCAGCCACAGTCTAAGGTTGTGCTTATCTGCCACTTGGTAGAAGGCAGCATAAGGTAGGAAGGAGGTAGGAGGCTGGACTCACTGTGAACCGTAGGCTCAGATCCCCTCTATGCTTCAGTCTGAGAAAGCAAGTTAACATGAGTGTCAGCAGGGTTGAAATCTTGTTGAGACTAAGTTCTTCTTGCTGTTTCAACTCATATGTCACATTATTTAGTCTTCCACTTAACCGCTCTTCCCGTGGCTAACAGGTCAGC
This sequence comes from Haliaeetus leucocephalus, assembly GCF_000737465.1. Lineage (NCBI taxonomy): Eukaryota > Metazoa > Chordata > Aves > Accipitriformes > Accipitridae > Haliaeetus > Haliaeetus leucocephalus. Next base: position 11,322,923 of record NW_010972642.1, read on the forward strand.
TTATTGGGTTCACGCCCTTTTGCAAACATTGCTAACCTCAAGCATTCAGAATCACAAATTTACTCTCAGATTCATGAGACTGCAGGAAAAACATGCATTTTTTTAAATTGAGCAATTAAAATAGCTTAATTAGTATTTTAGCCCTGATCCTTTGAGTTTCACAGATTTGGAACATTTTTTTTCCTTGGTTTGAGGGTTTGACTGTCTTTTCTCCCAGTAAAACTTGTATTTGTCACAACTGCACACATGAGTAACTAGTGCTTTAGTGAAAACCCAAACTAGGCCAAGACTTGCAGTAAGAACTTGAGATTTGGAAATGCTGGTTTTGTGATTGTGTAAGTTTGGTTTTTGACTTTTTCTTTTTTCTGCCCCCTCACCAGTTACACATGTCTGTGTTACAACATATCTGCTGAGAATGAGAGAGCTGAAGGGATTTCTGATTTGGTGAATTAATGTACAAGTGGTCAGCAGAAAGGACTGCAGCAAAAAAGCAATGAATGGGATAGCACAAAAGGCTGAACTAGAGTAAAGCCATGTGTATGTTACATGTGCTTTTCTGCAGCATGTCAGGGGCTGCAATTTGCATGTTAGTTATCTGTTCTCCCTTTCATATGGGTAAGAAGGCCTTTGGGAATATTGGGCACGATCTACCAAGAATTATTCATCATGTGATGCATAAATTTAGGCAGTGAATATCCCCTGGACAGGGGCCTAAGTAAAGATAAGGCTTTTCAATGTACTTTATATTGTTCCTGCATTTGCCCCATAGTGTGAAGGTGTTACATGTCTTCCTGCCACAGCTCTGTGTGTTCCAGTGCCTCATACATTTTGTGTTCTTACAGCCATCTGAAAACATCCAGCATGATTGTTCACACTGCAGTTATTGTCATTTTGAAATGTTTATCATGGGGAACATTTTCAAAGGCAAGAGGGGCAACAGGGCACCAACCTCCCCCTGCCTGTCTGCAGGAGTCAGAGCAGCATTACCAAACCCTGCACCTGGTGTTCTCCGGGAGAATTTCCCGTGTCCCATGAAGGGATGTTTCTAAAGCCTAAAAGAGAGGCTCTGTGGATGCCACTAAAGAATTGTTGAAGAACTGGGATTGGTCCTCAGTGATTATTTTGAGCTGCCAGGTTGAGTCTCTTTGCAGTCATACTGCCTTTCTACATGTGGATGTAGACTAATAGCTTCTGGGCTTCTTGAAGTATGAAAACCATTACTGTGGCAATATTATTAGTCTGACTTGCTTGATTTTGACCTATCGTTTTCCTGCGAGCCAGTTTACTGCCTCTTCTGTGCTGAGACTAGATGGTGGTAGTGCCTGAGTTGTAATGCGGTCCTGGTTTTGGCATGTTTGTATTGTCTAATACATTGCACCTTCTTTTGCTTTTTCTTTTTGCTATCTTATTCGTCTCAGAGGGGTAATTGCATCCAATCCCTCTGATTTTAGACAATTAGAGATAAAGCATCAAGGCAGAGCTGATACTGCCCACAGTTCCCAGATGGGACCTGATTCTACCATTCCGGTCAGCCTGAAGGCCATAACTGATGGGGACGTTCTCCATTCACATCTGTGGGGCTGTGGGGCTTCTTCTGGAACCATGTGCTATTTGAAAAAAAAAAGTGGTGGGCCTCAGGTGAAGAATACTTTTTTACCTCATCTGAGGTTCAAGGTTTTTGAGACTTTTGGTGCCTTCCCCCTTTTGTCATTTTGAGTTTTGACAGGGTATTGATAAATGCCTTGCATTAGTGAATTTAGTTTTTCAAAAACCCTACCCCCATGTGTCTGTCATTATCTTTTTACCTGTTCCAGGCCTTAGTACTGAGCCTGTCAGGTCTCTGAGGGCACCAGTAGATCTTAATTGTCCTGACTGGCCTCACCTGAGATCCCCCCACCTGCACACTCTGCCCATGGGCCCAGGAGCCCCATTAAAGCTTGGGTCTGGGGTTTCAGTTGCTGACTTGATGCCCTTAGTGGTCCCTGCTCCTGACTTACCCCTTGCTGTGCTGATGGACCTTGTTACCTGCCTCCTACGTTCAGCCCGGTGGGTCTGCACCCCGTGGTGAGGGCTGGTCTGTGGGGGGGGCTGCCCTCAGCTCCCGTCCCATCCTGTCCCCCCTCCTGGCCCTGGCAGCCCATCTCCAGGGCACGTGTGCAGGCTGCTGATGATCTGTATCAGCAATCCAGTGCTTTTGAAAGACGTACTGAGCAGCATGTTCATCCAGCTTTTGGCTTGTCCTTTTCACAAGCAGAATGCAGGGCGGATGGTCGCGGCTGTCCTCCTGTGACAGGATGGTCAGATCTGCCTCTTCTTGGCTGCTATTCTCCCCTTTGTCCTTTCTATTTGTTCTTTTAACTCCCCTTCTTCCATTAGGGCAACTAGAAGGATGCAATGGTCGGGGTTTCTCCAGCTGGCAATCCAGGAGCCATTGCGCTGCTCTGTGTGATGCCGATTGCCGTGGCTAATTGCCTCTGAGGTAGCTGCCCTGCTTTTAAGGAGGCTGCGTGCAATCTTTCTCTAAAGAAACCTCTTTGTATTGTCCTGAAAGGATTCTACAATAAAATTATTGAACTGCAAACTGGAGTGGTAAGGTGGGAATGTTGTAGCTAGAGATAGCGTATTGACACCTCAAAATATTTCTGTTAATTGGGGAAACCCAGCATTCTACATATTCCTATTTGCAAAGTGCAGTAAAAGGACTGGGCTTTATGTGTTTTGGTGTCAATCCCATGAGCTAAGAGATGAAGGAGAAGTTGATAAGCACAATTTAGTTAAGTTATAGAACAAGGTGCTTCTGTTAAGTTTTTCACAGTTCTTTTGACCTGTGGTCCGGCATTGAAACACAGTTTGGACAATTCAAGCCTTGAGTTTGCTATCTAGAGTAGCTTTTCAATCAAACGAAGAAGGTTGGGTATTTTTCATGGTGTTTAAAAACTGAACTTCACAGAAGAAATTATAACTTACTGGTTCTTACCATGATATTGTTACAAAGGCAAACATTTATATGGGTCTCTGCAACTACAAGATTAGTCTAGGCAGGGTTCTTTGGCTTTTTCTGTCAATGGGGAGCTATTGATCCATGAACATAAATCCTTACTTATCTCCAGTCAAGTTTATAGGACAATGAAATTATAGGATTGCTTGAATCAATCAATGTTTCTAAAGCAAGCTATAGAAATATAAACAAGTTACCGATTATTTAATAAAGTCAATTTGCTTAAAAATGCCTGGCCATGGGCAGCAGATGTTACATTAATTTCTGCTTTCTCTGGAATTTCACTGGGGCTGCAAGATCTTAATGTCACTATTAGCAAAGGTAACTTTATTTTAGAAACTCATTCTGAGCTCTCACAGCAAGAGGAAGAAACTGTCATTCCTTTTGACCACAAAATCTGTGCTATTTCTAAGTGGAGATCTTTGAAATAACTAGGATATCTCACAGCTTGTTGCTTTAGAGGGGACTTAGTACAGCAGCACTACATTTAGTTAGCATAATGAGTTTTTTAGCTCCTGTGACTGAGTTTGAAGTACCATAACTTTTAGTCAGCTAAGATTAAATTTCTTAGTGAAGTACAAGTTTGCATAATATTTTAGCTTTCCTAGAATTTTTAAGCTGGGTACCTGTTTTCTGAGAAGCATTTAAGTTAATACAACCAGGTTCTGACTTGGTGAAACAATTTTAAGTGTAAATGTGTGTCTTTGTTTCTCAGTAGGAAGCATCATGAAAGCAGCTTCCTCAGCGTGGTTTCACTGTTACCATGTTTGCCTTTCAAAATCCAGTTCATTGGAGTGATTTTATTCAAGGTGGTTCAAGAATCTTCCATGAGCCCATGGTATCCTTTTGGTGCTCCCGTCCATTTTGAATGCAGAGCAGGATCTCTGTGAGTGGACTCCAGTGCCTCAGTGGTCTGTCTGTTGAGTAGCTTGGCATAGTTTATCATACAGGAGTACAAAATCGTCTGATTAATCTGCTTGGTCAATCCTTGAACAAGGATAGTAATAATGAAGTCATAGAAGGCCACTGTAAGTCCTTCTGTTCCAATACGTTAATATTCCCAGTACTTTGGCTATTAAGGTTGTTTTAAATATATATATAAAAAAAATCTCTGTGAAATGTGCCTTTGATCTACCTTAAAGATGTTGAGAATTCATTTTGTCTTTGGAAAGGTTTTTGTCTTCAAGATAAATTAATATCATATATACTTACGTGGTTTTGTACATGGGCTTTGTTAAAGCTTATACATAAACTAGTCTCTGATTAATCTCATGGGTTTTTAAGCTGTTCCATGGTATTTCATTTGCAGTATTTTGTGGCTAAGCTGTCTATATAACAGAATTTTGTTGATCTGAAGACTATGCTACAAATTTCTAAGGAGATGAACTGCTATAAAATTACAACTTAACACCTTTCTAGACTTCCTTCATCTATTGTAAAGTTGTTGTGGCTCAGCCTTAATTAGATTATTATAGACCTAGAACATATGAAGTAGAATAGCATGAGAGGAGTTGAATTTGGTCATTAGCAGGACTGTGTGGTTAGTCTAGCTGGTGCAGTCATCAGCCTCTGAAATATGTGAGACTACATTTTCCATTTGATATGCTTTGAAGACAGGTCAAAATCCTTACCATGATCTAGGTCTACTGAGAAGGTCTATAATCCTGCTTTTTAATAAGCTCTCTGTTTCATGTCAGAACGATACTTGCGTATGTCAAGCATTGCTGAGGCTCATTGCCACACTTGTATTAATTTTGAAGTTGAAATGCATTGTTTTGGAAGAGCATTTACAGAAAATGTTCTTGGAGTCATAGCAGACAGGGCTTTAAGGCATGAAGGCTTCCTGGAAAACCTGGATTGTCTGGGTGTGGTTTTTTTTTTTTCTTTTTCAGTTGAGGAACAATTCAACTTCTCAGACTTTGTTGTAACGCGCTTCCCTTTTTAATATTTACTGCTGTGAACACCCATGCAGGCTGAAGCTCTGGCTGTTTGGGATTGAACTACTTCTGTCTCGTAGGTCTGCCATTTGCTGGGGAGCTCCAAGGCTACAGTGACGGCAGTGCTGGGGAATGAAGGATGAGATGGGACTCTTGAACGTAAGTTTGTGTTGAACATTTTGTTGTTGTTGAAGTTTGTGTTGAACAAGGTGGTGATCTGTGGATTTTACTTGCTACAGAAGAGAAGAGCTCGAATGGCACTCCGTCAAGGAGCTGTGAACCTTGGTAGATGCAATCTAGAGTGAAGCCTCGTAGAGGCAAATGCAGGCAGTGCTGCTGACTCATAGCAGTCTGACAGGAAAAGGCTCTCTTCCACTTCTGCTTGTCTCTGGCTTCCTCCAGCATGCGGTTAGTGAGGACTTCGTATCAGCCTCTGTAGTTCATTGATATTATCAAAATCAGCCTGACCAGTGTGGCTCCACAAAAAGAACTGGGAGGTTGGTTAAAAATATCTGTGCTATTAACTAGTTAGTTAGGATGGTGCTTCTAATGTAAAGGACCCGTAAAGAGAGCCACAGGATTGATAAATAGCCTGTTTTCATTGTTGTCTGCATCCCTGATGCCTTCGCCCCCCAGCCTGCAAAGCAACATGTGGATTTTTGTGACTCTTCATGGGGCTGAGATCCTTAACTCTGGGATGACAACTGCAAGCATGTGGGGCTGCAGTGAGGAGTGCTCCAGGTTGGTTTTAGAGTCAATGCCGTGTGCCACTCTCCTTAATGGTTGGAGGTGCTGAGGTAAAACCCTTCAGCAAGAAACAGGTGCTGAGGCTTAAAAAAACAAAACAAAAAGAAAACCCCAACATCAACAACAGAAAAGGATGGTTGTTGTTGTTGGGAGCTGGATTATGTGTTCTGTTCCAAATTGGATGCTGATGTGAGAGCCTATTTTCTTTCATAATGCGTGTGTTTAAGAACTATTCATCCCACCTACCTCCCAGTGTGACTGGGAAAAGGCTCTAGTGCTTCTTAAAAAATAAGTGAGGTCTGTACTTGACTCTGTGTTTGCTGATAGAGTTTTGCCGTTGACTTTAATAGGAGGGCATCAGTCTTCTACATGCAGAAAAATGTCCTTTAATTAAACAGCCAGTGTTTTGGGTTTGTGTGGCAGGGTTTTGGTAGCAGGGGAGGGGGCTGCAGGGGTGTCTCCTGTGAGGAGCTGCTAGAAGCTTCCATGGCTCCAAGCCAGACATGCCACTGGCCCAGGCCGAGCCCATCAGCGACAGTGGTAGCGCCTCTGGGAGAACAGATTTCAGAAGGGGAACCTGCAGCGGAGTTTGGGAAGTGGAATGTGAGAGGAACCCCTCTGTAGATCCCGAGGTCAGTGAGGAAGGGGGGGAGGAGGTGTGCCGGAGGAGGTTTTGATGCCCCCGCAGCCCGTGGTGAGGCAGCAGGCTGTCCCCCCCCAGCCCACGGAGGGGAGCGGGGGAGCAGATGCCCACCTGCAGCCCGGGAGAGAGGAGCCCATGCTGGAGCAGGGGGTGGAGGCCCCCCAAGATGGCCGCCGCTCCACAGGGAAGCCCGCGCTGGAGCAGCCTGGGACTGGAGGACTGCGGCCTGTGGAAAGGACCCACGCTGGAGCAGTTCGTGAAGAACTGCAGCCCGTGGGAAGGACCCCACGGTGGAGCAGGGGACGAGTGAGGAGTCCTTCCCCTGAGGAGGAAGGAGCGGCAGAGACAATGTGTGAGGAACTGACCCCAACCGCCATTCCCCGTCCCCCTGCGCTGCTGAGGGGAGGAGGGAGAGAGAACCGGGAGTGGAGTTGTGCCGGGAAGGAGGGAGGGGTGGGGGGGAGGTGTTTTAAGATTTGGTTTTATTTCTCACTATCCTTGTTTTGATTTGATTTGTAGTAAATTAAATTGATTTTTTTTTTTCCCCAAGTTGAGTCTGTTTTTTGCCCATGACCGTAAGTGGTGAGTGATCCCTCCCTGTCCTTGTCTTGACCCATGAGTGTTTCTTTATATTTTTCTCCTCCCGGTGCCACTGTGGGGGGGGAGAAGTGAACGAACAGCCTGGTGGTGCTTTGTTTCCGGCTGGGCTTAAACCACGACGGCCAAGTAAATTAAAGCACAGTGAAATCAGAATATTATTTCTTACCTTCTCGTGGTGATTGGTTTAGTTTTTTTGAAGAGACTTTAAGGCATATGGATTTTTTTTTTTCTTCAAGTCCCATGGGATCAGTTTCTGGTTGGGATTGGCTTGTGCCCATTGATTAATTCCTTGCGTCACTTTCCTTGAATCTTGTTGCAGTTGTTCTTGGAGAACTTGGCAGCAGCAGCAAACTGGCAGAGCTGTTATTGACCCAGAATAGCAATAGCATTGTTAATACAATAAGCAAGGTTTTCTGTGAACTACTGTGCCATTCTGTGGAGCTGATGAGCTGGTTAACACCTTTTACTTATTCTGCAAGGATCTGAGGCTGGAAGGGAATTAATGCAGTTGTGAAGCACGGAGAACCAAAATAGCAGTGATTCAGTTAGAGTAGAGCCAAATCTTCTTAAAATTAAACTCCATTGTGTTAGAGACTTTACTTTTTTGATACCTATATTATTAACTTCTCTGATAAGAGCAGGAAATGTAATACAGTGATATTGGAGAAGCCTTGCACATTAAATCTAGGCTGTTATCTTGGGGTTGTATGAGAAGAAACCACTCTTCATCTGGTGTGTTATGGGAATCAGATGCTGCAGAATTTCTGTTTCTCAAGGTTACCATATAATTCACAAATCTAGTTTTTTTGGGTATCTTTGATTTCCTTAACTTTCAAATAGGTTGGTTGGAATGGGTGGGAGGGCTGCAGTACATGTATGGGTATTTCTAGTTCCATAAGTAACAAAAAATACCGGACAGTTCAGGGAATTTTGTCATGGGCAAGGGTGTTTACTTGCAAGCTGCTGCTGCTGATGTTGTTGTAATCCTGAAGATTTTTTTGATAGTGGCATTTGGTAACTTAGTTTGTGTGTAACACGTTGGTGGTCTTCTCTCATAGAAGTGCTTCAAGGTTTGCTTTCTGGTTGACCTTTCTAATTGGACTGGATCAGATGCTTGAAACAGGATTGAGGTCTGCTGACAGGAAAATATGGAAGAAAGCTGAGGAATTCATATACTATGGACAAACCATTTCCTAAACTGCCATCAAAGCTTGACTGTTCATGTGCATGTTGTTCAAGGGGTTGTGAGAGCTTGACTGTGCCACAACGCAGAGATAGTAGATATGGCCATATTGATGTTAACCCTGATACAAGAAATACAATGCAGGGGTAGCCAAAGTATCTCTGGAAAGGCTGGTTAATGGTACCTCCAACGGAGGCACTGCATTGAGCCAGGAAAATGTGCTGTAGTACTCATGAACCTGAGATGATACAGCCAAACAGTGCTGTCTGTGTGGACTAACCAGTGTGACAGATGCTGACTTATGGACCCTGGTACTACAGCTGGGTTTTTCTACTCATTAGTTTTTCATTCTTATATGTGTTCTAGTAGTCACATTAGAAGAGTTTTCCCCCAATTCTCCTTTTAGTTGTGATAATTTAAAGTTTACTTTGTTCCATTCTTTTAAGGTATAACCAGTCTGGAGATTAAGTGTTAATGAAGTTTTATGTTGCAGTAATGCTCTATGTTTATTACTTCAGAGAATACCACTGTTGTATGCCAGGGCACCCCTGAAGGGTCTTTATATTATTCTTCCATGATCTGTACCATGGTCAGGCTCTCCCCCCCCACTTTTCCAGTTTCCCTAATACATGTTGAATAGATTTTTAGACATCAGCACTGATGTCTCAAGCGGTGGGTATGTAAATATTTACTGGCACGACAGTCAACAACAGCAGGAGGGGGGAAATTGCTACATCCTACCATTCAGGGAACCTTCAAGTTCTCTCTTAGAGCGTGCAGTTGATGAGAACAGGAAAGGTTTGCAGTTTGTATTTGACTTGATGTGTTTTTGCTCTCTTGGTTCCTGTTTTGTTGCAGATGTCATTTGTGTAGCTGTGGAAGGCTTTATCAGCTCTTGCAGAGACTTTCCCATGCGCACACCACTCAAGCCTGGAGCTGTAGTGGAGGAAAATGGAGGCAGTAGATCTCCTGGCATTTGCCTCTATAGAAATGAGTAATACAACGGTCACCCTGGCTTTGCTGGTGGTCTTCGTGGTCCTGCTGTATTGGTAAGTGATAAAGGTGATATGTGCTGCATATCAGACACAAAGCCTGCTGAAGCTCCCCTAAAATCTATAGACTCTTATTTGTAAGGGGAAATTGGAACATAATTGGCTAGAAGGGACACGGAGGGGGAGTTGGTTTGGATGCAGAGGTTGAAATAAATACTCACAAAACTTATAGTGCTTTTTAGAGAATTCTGTCCCTGCAATATTTTCTTGTAAGTGCTTTACCAACAAACTGCTAACAAAAATTGTCTTCAAAATTAAGAGCTTAATATTGTTGGTTTCTTATTAATTTCTGTAGGTGGCAGGAACATTGGCACTGATCACAAAGAAACAGAGTACTTGTTGCACCTCTTCTCTGTACTGTGCTGCACACTTGTCCCTTGCCAGGTTTCTTGGCTTAAGTGTGCAGACATTTTAACTGCTGCTTGAATTTCCTCTCTTGTTCCTTCCACACTGAGTAGTGGATACAAATCAGAATAACAGCAGCCCTAATGGTTAGCACAGTAGGCATTGCAGTGAGCTGTGCTGAAACGAAAAAAAAACCCCTCCCTGTCCAGATAATTTATTTCAGAAATTAAATTAGCTGAACTGGGAGTGCTGTTCTGACTGTTTTTACTTGAATAGCTCTTCCAATCCTACCTTCCAGTCAACCAATGTTTTTTCTCATTTGTATATGTGTTCAAGAAAAACTTTCACGGATGGTGGTAGAAAAAGTACCTCTGACAAAAAACCAAAGATAATCTGTAAGAGAGTAGTGATGGCACCATGAGATTAGCACAATTGCTGTAGCAGTGTAAATGATAGATCTCTTTTGCACGTATTTCTTCATTCTTTGACCCTGTTGGGCTTTGTTCAACTTCATTCTGTGTCAAAGGAGGGTCTTGAGAGACTAGAAAAAGAGTCAAGTCAAGCCCATATTTGATGTGTGTTGCCATATCAAGTAGGTGGGTGAGCCAGCTTTCTTAATAAGATCTGCCCAAATCATCACAGATGTCCAAGTCCTACTTCCTTTGAAGTTTTCTGGGAAAAAGAATGGCAGCACCAGATCTTTCCAAAAAACCATGCTGTTTTGCTGCTGACCTGTGCATTTCTGTGAGCTTAAGGGGATGAGAGGGATGGCAGAGGCACATCCACAGTTCAGAAATGCAGCAGATCGGCTGGTAAGATCTGACTGCCTGTGAGTCAGCTGAAAGCCTGATGCTTCCACATAGTACACATCAAGATGTGCTAAGGTCTCTGAAGACACAGAACTACTCCGTGCAAACTTAGGGTACGTTCTGGTGCATGCTTCTCCAGAGCCTCATTTTCTGGTTCAATTTAAGGAAGGCTGTTCCTCCCCTTGAAGTGAAGACGTGGCTGTTTAGTGCAGAATTTGGTCTTGCCATAAACAAACCTAGCTCTAATTTCAGACTGAAGTCAAAGTTAAACCAGGCTCCTGGCTGTGGACAGGCAGCTGCTGAATTGAGTGCCTACCATATAAGTTTCAAAAACTCCAATTTAGGAGTAGGTGTGAAATGGCCTTACAGTAGAGATACCCCTTTCAGTGTTTCTCCTTTCCTGGCTGAAGGTGAGTTCTGTGAAGGCATCAAGTAAAGGAAGCTGGAATTTTATATGGGAAATTGTTTTATACTCTTACGTGCCAATGGTTATTATTAACCAATCTTGTTGATCTACAGATACAGGTTGATTTTAAGCAGCTTATTAAACACAGGTGCCTATAGGTCACTCTTCTGATGGGAAGCTGGTGTTTCTTAAACTTGCAATGAAATGTGCTGGGCAACATCTGTGGGCTATTGGTAGGTTTGCCTGGTGGCGAAGCTATTCAGATCCATTTATTTCAGTAAAATGCAGTGACTGAACTTGTAAGGCTAATGGCTTGAATCACATCTGCAAGTGCAGTGGTTGTTGTTCAAACCTCTCAACCTATTCATTTGAGAGTCTACTTTTTATAAAGTTTTTTTATACTGCATGTCTGTTTAAACAAATAAGTAAAACCCAGTGCGTGCTCACAGCTTCCTTTATTCATGGCTGAAACCTTGGGTTCAAGGAATTATTTATAGAGTATGTAAAAGGTTGCTAATAGAAATGCAGGTCCCTAATTCTAGAGAATGTTTTTATTACAATCATGTTGCATACCCAATTGTTTGGCTCTTCTAGGACTCAGAAAATACAAGTGTTATGTATGGCAGGAGTAATAATAAAGTAATAACTCTTCAAGTTCCTTTGACGTTTTTGTTCTAAGCCTTAATCTCATTTTTTAATAACTTCTGAATTCTTTTTCTAGTTTTTTTTTTCTGCCAGCATTGTGTCTTTTCAGAAGGGCAGTCATGGGGGAAGGGAGGAATGAATATTTGCAGTTGTAAATTTTGTTACGGTGTAGCTTATGATTGATCGGGGTCATATTGTGTCAACTGTTGTGTGAGTACAAAGAATAGGCAGTTTGTCCACCTTGTTGGCTATAAAAGGCTTACAGGCTAAACAGAAGGCAGTTGCAGGTAAAGAAGAGAGTTAATAGATCTAATACATGCTAGAATAACAACATGGTGATGGCAACTGTCATGTTATTGAGCTATTTCCTTAGCATGATTTTTGTGGTTGGGGGTACTCAGTGGTTTAAATGACAGCCCTGAGCTGCTGCCTGTGGACTCAGCCTCAGTCACTGTTAGCATATGTAGTGTAAGGCCAGCTGTGATTTATCACAGTTCAGCTGGCAGGTGGTATCTTGCTAAGTTGTGATAACACCAATCTCTTCACATTTTTGGGTAAGGTGAGGTCATATGAAACAGAGAAGCAAGGGTTGATTGGGAAAGGGAGGAGAGGCTGTAGCTGCATAAAAATAAACTTCTAGAGAAGATACAGGTCTTAGGAGGAAACTTGGATGATTTGGTATTTTTTTTAAGACTGATTTATGGTACAATGAAGATCACCAATAACTCTTTATAACAAATTCTCTAATGGCACATCCCTGATTTCTCATGTGTTGTCATCAGTGTAGTATGAAGGTGATGCTTGTAGTGTATTGTGTCAGTTTTAAATCAGTGGAAAATTCAGTCTCTCAGTGTTTGTCTTTGACATGACCTTAAGTCAGCTATAAAGAGAGGCTTTTTAAGGTAGGTAGTTTAATGTTGGGAGTAGAAAGAACAGAGAAGCTTTTGGGTACATTGTGTCTTCAGATTTGAAATGGGAAGAACAAACCTGAGGTTACTTTTTTGGTAATCTGTTAATTTAACAGGCTGTTCAAGCCCTCTTGCTGTTTCCCATTCCTGAAGTGCTTAGCTGTCCACTGCCCTCCCCTTCCTTACTACTTGCTGTCAGTAGGTCCAAGTCTCTCCTTGCAGACCTCATACCATGGATTCTTCGATGGCTCTTGGTACCTCATTGCTATTGTGGTAGACAATGAAATTACTGCTTTACTGACTACAAAAAGGTATAATATGGCTAAATACATAAAGTTCAGTAATACCAGTGGCACAACACTGAGCACTCTTAAAAAAAAAAAAAAAAAAATCTCCTGTCCATGTCCTTCCCACCCCCTGTGACTTCTACTAGCCAAACTGATTGTCAGAGCAGTTCAAGAGCACTTTCTTTCTCAATTGCAAGGACTGCTGTCTCTATTCACTTAATCTCTGTGAATCTCAGGTTTTTTTCAGGCATGAAATAAAAACAAACACTTAAGGGGGGGGAATGAGGTTAACATTTACAAATCCCAGTGATATTGTCTATTGAAAAATACCGTAGTGTATCTATGCAACATATTGTTCATTTTCATTTCAAACATATGCTGAGTTGGGTATCCCATGCTTGGCTGTAGCTGCAAACATTGCTTTGTGTCTTTCTTTTTGCTGTCTGGGAAGATGTTTGATAAAATGAAAGCAGGAGTTTATCTTGCTTTAAAGTTTAATGTACCATAAGCTTAGCATTATGAAGAAGCTGTCACAGCATTCACATACCTGTGTTCAAACTGGATTATCAACCCCTTGTCTAAACAAACCTGGGTTTTTTTAGAAGCATGGAGGCTGGATGGGAGGTGTTTGTTTATGTTTGTAAGATACACATCTAATTGCATGCTTTCAAACATAGCAACAACATGTACTAGTGGTGTTCTTGTCTGTTTCTGAAAAGCTAAATCATTCAGAAAGATGCCATTTTTACACTGAAATAGTATTAATGATCACTTGTGTTACAGAAAAGTATAGAGAGATTGAGAGATTTGGGTTTCAATGTATCTAGATACTGTCCACCTATTGCATAACAAGTCAATCCTAACCCAAGGAATTTGCAGTCTCTGATCAAAAAGAATGAAAACTAAACTTTTTTTTTTCTCCTCTGTCCTTAAGCCTAGACATTTGCATACACTTATATGCAGGAGATACTTAGATGTGGGGGACAACATGTGTTAGAGTTCATCAGTTGGTACCATACCTGTACTAGACCACATCAGAAGTTAATCTCAGGTCAAGTAGTATTTTGATACAAGTGGCCTCAATATTATTGCTTGTTTGGCATTACTTTACATCTGTCATTTCAGAAAGAGCTTGGAAAGAGAAAGTTTAGAGCTAATCTGTCTCCAAATAAAACTTCATTCTGGTTTTGCAGAAACTTGCTATTTGGGCTTGAGTTAAGCAAAACTGAGATCAACTAGACCTCAGATTTGGGGTTTGTTTTGTTTTGTTGTTTGTTTTTTCCTCCAGCTAGATGCCACCTAGAGCTAGATATTGCACCATTTTTTGCTCCTCAAAAAATCAGTATTTACAAAAGATGTTTGACTACTAGAGCTTTAGGCTTACAGTTTGAGTGCAGGGGTAGGGTGAGCAGGTTTTTTTCCCTAACACATCAAGATAATGCTTCTGGACAGATGCAGTGTCAGGCAATACAAAACTTGGATCCTTTCTGGAAAAAGCACCAGCTGTGGGTGGGTAGGGCCAAACTTTTCCAGCTGTCACTACTACCATCAAAGGCACAGGGCTGCAAGGACCACTATGGCTAGAAACGGTGGAGCATCAACATATACCCATAAAGACGTACAGCTCTGCTGTCATGTCAGGCTCATTGAGTTGAGAGGTTCAGAGAGGCATCCTAATCCTTGGATGTTAAAGCATGCTTGTTTGCCTTGCTGGCAGCAAGCACAACTCTGCAGGCAGCGAGTGCGCAGGGGCTGGTGCTCCTGTGCTGCTGCTGAGCTCTCCTCGGTCTTGCACATCCCTCCCGCAGCAGTGGCTGGGCTCTAAGATTGCAGTCCCTAATGACTCTTCCCATATTACAACCTTGTAGCTTCTCAGTTTGCAGTGAACCCTGTATCAGGTTTACAGGGTCAGAAGGCAGGGAAGTTTGGGGTTTTTTATATTCTGTTAACCCAAGCTGTTGTTTTTTTGTTTTTTTTTTTCTTAAAATGGCCATTTATGTCAGTGGAAGTCATTCTGCTTCCCTCCCCTTCATTGAAATGTCCCATTATGAAAGCTAGAAGGATCTGACTCAACAGGAAACATCAGCAAACTGCTGTTGATGACAGAAAAAAAATAACAGATTCGAATTGCCTTTGTCACGCAGCTTTACATCAAGCAAATCTGGAATTCCCACTAACGTGTCAAACATAATTTGATCCCGCAGCTGTGCAGTATATGGCCTCGTCTTTGAGCTAAATGAAGCATCTCTAGGTGAGCCTGAGAAGGAACAGAGTAAGCTACTGAATTATAATTTGGAAAAGTGCCACACCACAAATGACTAAATACTTTATTTCTCTGAAAACAAAGTAGATTTGATCACCTAGAATGAAGTTCACTCAGTGTCCCCATTATGCTGCTTTTAGGTAAACAAAGTTCTCTTATTTTGGGGGGAGAGGTAGAACAGTTTTCCATCATTGCTTTTGCAGCTTCAGAGTTAAATTCCCTGGGATGTCCTCAGAAGCTGTTATAACACCCTGGTTATCCTTATAAACGTAGCTCAGCCTTTAGTGCTGTGCAGCTTTGGTTTAGCTTGCTTGCATTTAACTGCAAAACTCAGAGGCCTCTTATGTTCAAGTTTTTGTGGTTTTGGTTTTGTTTTTTTAATTTAGAGATTGCATCGCCAGCCATGTTTATTTGAAGACCCTCAAGTGCTTCCTGGGTTGGTTTTTTTTTTTGCATTTGTGAACATGCGTTTTACCCTAACAACTCTGTGTAAAGGAGTAAATCTTCAGCTATTCATTCCTCGTGGTCTTCGTTTTTCCCTAAACCTTTTTCTGCCTCTCCCCATAAAATCCCTCAAGTACAATTTGGTTGTAGTGCATGGAGATTATAGTGTTAATAGTATGTTAAGGTAGCCCTACGGGGATAGGTTAGCTTCCTTTCATGGAACAAGTACATTTACCCGTCTTCTGGCATCGTCTCCAGATCTAGTGTCCAGTGGAGCATGCTGCAAAGCTGGCTAATGCTTACCAATGCCGCCAGGCCAACAGGAGCTGGACACAGCCCTTGAGCAATCCCATTTCTGCTCTCCCTTCCTGCAGGGCTTGGAACGGACTGGGTCTGGTCTGGCCTGGGTTGCACAGGCAGGAGAGGTTGGCAAAGTGGGGGAATTACTCTGGCTTCTCCATGAGGCAGCTTCTGCCTGGGAGTCTTCTCAGGAGCTTCACTTAGCTCTTCTGGACTAGCACTTGGGCTGCAACTTCTGATCTGCTGTTTGCCTTAGGGCAGGTTGCTTTGTTTATCTCGGGGATATTAAGGCACCTCACAAACTAATTTTGGGTGCTCTGAATTAGCTCCTAGGAGCTCCTGCCCCCATTTACTGACTGTATTAGGAACCTGAGGAACTTAATGCACTGCTCTTGGTGCACTAAATGGGATTGAAATTAGACGATGAAAGAAGGCAATGTAAACGGCCTCCTTAAAGAGAAGGCTCTGCCTCTGTGAGCAGTGGGGCACTCCATCCCATGGCGCAGGGGCTGTCTCTTGCTGTGTCTGTGCATTTAATTGCCATGCTCAGAGGGGCCTCTCAGGACTGCTGTAATTCCTCTGAACAGTGCCATGAACTCTGCTCTTCCCTGAACCCCAGGGGAGCCTACTGGCAGTTCCTGTGACTGCCCCGCACTGGGGTGACTAGTTTTGAGTCCTCATGTGCTCCAAGGGGCGTGGACTTGTCACTCCACATCTTTCACATAGCAGACCAAGTGTCCTGCCAGCCTGGCTGTGCTCCTTCTTAAATGGAAAATTAAATCAATGGGCAGTTTTGACAGGTGAGACTTCCTCAGAGTGCTGAAAAGTAAATCTGTGTTCTCCCTTCTCTTGTCTCCTTCAACACTGCTCCCATCATTAAAGGAAAGTTGCCTATATTTTTCCTCATTCCTTTTTGTCTTTGCATCAGGCTTCAATAACTGTGTTTGGTGTGTTTTGTCCTCATTACTGGTTCACCTGTAATTAATGCCTTTGATTGCCATGCCTTGCTCTTCCATAGGAAAGATTTATACAGTATTTAATGGAGCTGTCTGAAAACTATTTTAAAACAAAATATTGACGTATTATTGGGAGATAGTCTTTTATCAGTTCCCCTTGACATACTGAAACCTTTAGACGGATTTTTCTATGTTATCTCCCTAGGTTTGTTTTTGGCTTTTTTCCCCATTGAAAACAAAGTTTACTGTTCCATGAGCTCAGTGTGTGCTAACTGCTGAGAAACAGCCAGCAGAAAGAGCTCAAAGTATTTTCTGGCTTGGGTCTGCAAATGCATTTATTTCACTTTCACAGGAATAGTGGAGGAGCTTGAGAAAATGATGTTCAGTGTCTATCTCTTCATTTCCTTGCTTTATGTGCTATTGCTTATGCTGGTGACAATTTCTTTTAAGTTTTGCTTGTTTATTTTACATGTGTTTTCGATGGCTGGAATGACTGTGCAGGTCAATAGATATACTAGAATTTTAATGCAGGGGTCATCTAGCATGTGGTATATTTTCCATATCCATTCCTCTGGTAGTTTCTTCCCTGGCCAGTCCCTTCTTTCACAGTTCTGCAGTACCTGTGGGGTTGTTGGGGGAGTTTATTAAGGAAGCAATAAACAAGGGGAAAGGCAAAATCTATTATATCGGTTTGTTTCTTGGGTAGGAAAAGAAGCCGGATGCCCAGCAACGGCTGGGGATGGACTGGGAAGAATGAGTGGGACAGAAGGATATGACTCCATATGAATTTGAAGTGGGTTGTTAATGGACTGAGCTCAAGTATGTTTAGGAAAGTTGAAACTGGAGGAAAGGAGCTGAACTGAGATGTATGTTGGGAGTAGGGCATGGGGCAGTGGCTGTATGCTTGTGTTGACAAAGTGAAGTCTACTTCCTTGGAAAGCATAGTTCCTTTCAGCTAGTAGCATCCTTGTGATTCTTGTTAGGAGTTGAGGGGTATGGGAAGGATGAAAAGGCAGTGGACTTTAGAGAGGATGGGTAATTGGTAACTGTATGGTCACAAGCTCCTAATGTATGAATGCTCTTGGATGAGAGCTATTGGCAGAATTTTGAACCTGTAACCCTAAGTATTCTTTTAACTTATTCAGTAGCAATAAATCTGATGTAATCTGTTGTGGTTTCTCATCCAAAAAGCTCCAAAGAGCTTTTATGTAAACACCCTCTCAGTAGAGCTATAACAAGATGAAGAGGTTGTTGAGGTACGTGGTTTAGAATGTGGGAAAGACATGATGTATACCCACCCTGGGAGAGAAAGAGCAGCTAAAGGTTCTTCAGTGTTGCATGCTAGCATTGTACACAGCGTGGGACTGTGGGTTGCCCAAAGATTTCCTCAATGGCCAGTCAGATCAGAGCTCTGGTCAAGTGAGAGACAGCACAGCTTTGAAAAGAGCAAACACCTCTCGGTGGTTCCAGAAAGACTTCAGATCCATTCTGTAGCTAATGAAGTGGGGCTGTCCTGCAGTGACGTTCAGCAGCCTTCACTCCTAGATATGCATCTGGCTTGCTGTCCCTCATCTCCTCTTAAGAGCTAAGAATAGGTGGTGCAAAGATAAAGTATCCTCAGTTCTGTGATAACTATTCCTAGCTATCAATTCCTACCTATCCTATCCTAGGCAACAAACCTTGAGCCTTTCAGATCTCAGAAGAATAGTATTTTAAACTTTGTTTGTCTACCAGAAAGTTTTAGACTTCAGGTAATTTCTCACAGTTTGGATACCATCCTCAGTAGTTATGTTTTTAAACTTTAAAAAGTTAATTATTAGCAGTAGTTAAGTAGTATTTAGTGGTTTCACAATTTATTTTCTTTCTTGAGATATGACTTCTGCTTAATATAAATGGCAGTGCTGTCAACTTGAGTGGAAAATCAGCTCTCTGGTGTTCTCCTAGGACACAGAGCCCTGTTGTTGAAAGAAAGAGACCATCAGGTTTTGGGTGTCAGGCACAGAGGAGTGAACAGTCTCCCCAGAGCAAGGTTGCAGAGGGAGCTTGGAATATCAGCTGTGGGCACAAGATGGTGGAAGGACCGTATGAGTCTGTGCTTTTGCAGACCATGCATCTCGTAAGGACTGGTGTATTTACAGTGTAAGGATGTTCATCCTGCTAGGCTGGGATTTGAGACTTGGGATTTGAGTAGTTTGTCCCCTAACCTGTCTCCTCAGCTGTAGCAGAAGCAAGCTATTAACAAGCATGGTAAGGAGGGCCTCATTTCCATGATAGCTGGTGACTCAGTTCCTCTTGCAAGCCTTGACTGTATCATTGACATTTTTCTGTTTAATTTTTGACATTGCTGGGGATTCTGTGCAGTAAAGCCTTTTCTCCCTCCTTTCCCCCTGCTTTTATTTACGTTCCTGAGTGTGAGCATAGCCGAGCAGTGAGCTCAGTGCCATGAAAGCATTTTATATTTTGAGCAGAGATAAAAATCTCATTCCTTCTATAAACAAAACAAATCAACAGATGATGCCCAGGAGAACCATTTCTCTACAGCCATTTTCCTCCAGCTGCTTTCTATTCTGTGCAGCTTGCAATGCACCATATGAAATACGTGTGTGCCGTTCTGTGTGTGCAAAACACAGGTTTCCTCCAGACAGTGGCAGCTCCGCCATAAAAAAAAACCCACATTTTTTCTTTTACAATGCTGTAATAATAAGATTACTAATAGAGTTGAGACATTTGGTTGTTTAATAGCGTATAGCTTAGCGATGCTAGAGGATATGCTGG
The DNA here is from genome assembly GCF_000737465.1 of Haliaeetus leucocephalus. Classification (NCBI taxonomy): domain Eukaryota; kingdom Metazoa; phylum Chordata; class Aves; order Accipitriformes; family Accipitridae; genus Haliaeetus; species Haliaeetus leucocephalus. The sequence continues at coordinate 11,342,221 of NW_010972642.1, forward strand.
AGGAGCTCTGCGGTCACAGCTGCTGTGTCTTCATTTTGAATGGGTTTGGACTCTTGTCTGTGGGAGAACGAGGGGCAGAAATAATCTGAATGAGTTTGAGTGCATCATAAACATGGGAAGGATGAGGGTACAGCCAAAACTCTTGTTTGGAGTTTGCTGCCCTGTGTGTGCTTGCCTGTGTTATGTGTCAGTGAGGAGTTCCTTGCTGGTGCTGCCTTGGCTTTGTGGCCGGGCACAAGCCTGTTGCAGGAACGAGCCTGGTGGAAGGCAATGAAAAGTGCCTCTTCAGCCTGTTGGAAGCCCTTGGTTGATGACACCTCTTGCTTTCCTGCTTTTTTTTTGGCCATGGTGAACAGTTCAGAGGCTCAGGTGAATGGCCAGAAGCTGCAGTGGGGGGTGTGAGTCCCAGCAGCACCATGGAAGGTGATCAGGCACGGAAAAAAGCAGAGGGTGCTGAATGAGGAGCTGGTAGATGAAGTGCATGGCGAGGTCTCACATGCTTGGGAATAGTTCAGGTCAGCCCTTGGCAGAGGTGCAGCTGCTCTTATCAGAGGTGCTGTCTCTTATCTCAGCAGCATCTTTCTGCTCATCTCCCCCTCCTGAGATGTGCTTCTGTATAGGAGGAGAGTGGCTAAGCCAGACGTTCTAAACTGGGGCCTGAGGGAGTAGTATTTATCCTTGCAGGGGCAGGGGAAGGTGATAAAAGTTTGAGCATTGCTAGGTTAATGGACTGTCTTCTTGCCATAAATAGTCAGTAGCCTCTGAGACATGGAGGAATTTGGAGCTAGCAGTGGGGCAGGAGGGGGCAGTAAAATTTGGCAATACTCCTTCTGGTTGTCTTGATAAAGTGTGGTTTAGAACTGAAGGAAAATACTGTGGTTTCTCATCTGTAAAGCTCCCAAGATCTTTCATGTGAACAGCCTGTAAGTATACATGTATGTACACACATATGTATACGTTTACATTTATATATAAATACATAGCAAGTGACTCGGAACAAACAGCTTCTAAATAAGCAGCAGAACATAACTGATCTGATCCTTGGGTAGATCGTGCTCTGTGCCCAAAGCAACCCCCTTATCCCATCTCTAGCCAAATGACTTCTGGCAGCTAAGGAAATAACCTTGGGTAAAACCAATAGAACTTTTATAACAGGGACATTAGCTATTGACCCTGAATGTATTTTATGACACCACCTTCGTTTCGCCTTGTATATCTTCATTCTCTTGTTGATATGTTGTTCTGTGTTTTTGAAAAACTGCAGTCTCTACACACTACTCCAGTATCTGTCATTGCAGCACTTGGGCTGTGGGTTCACACTCACCAGCACTGGATCATTCTCTAAGGCAGATTTGATCTGGACCAGGGTGGGCACATGAGACAATTTTGATTTAATTAATTGGAGTGCAAGACAAGTAATTTACACTATTTCTGCTATGCTACTGGGAGAAGATAGGCTGTACCTGATCTGGTTCAAAGTTCACTTTTCCATATTAACAAATTTGAGTTAGCAGAGCTTGTTTCTACCAGATCAATGCTTTGGGTGGTGTGGCTGGGATGGTTTTGATCAGAGGCTTCTTGCCCTAAACCTGGATTTACTGTATCATTAAGGTCTCAAACTTGCTTGAGAACTCAGTTCCATTTACTTTTTTGCAATTGCTCTGGTAAAGTTAGGGAGCAGCAACAAAAGTTCAGTGGAAATTTCACTGACTGCCAACTGCACATGAATCAATTTTTTAAAACTTGTATTTGTCAATGTGTTTCCCAAGGTGATTTGCTTATGTCTGAGCATTTAGGCTTGTAGCATCTGTGGAGCTCGAACTCAGACCTTTAAGGAAATGAAAGTTAAGCATTGTTAACATACCTGATTATTTTTTTTTTTTCAAAGAAGAAAAATGTTTTAGGTGCTTACTTCTTTTGAAAATTTGGCTTTAAATGGGGGTGGTTAACAGTCAGAAATCTTGTCCCAGCTGGTGGCAATGGCTGGTTGTTTTTCTGGGTGACGCTATTTTGTGTCAAGTTATAGAGCTAACTGTAAAATTTAAAAATATTTCAGCAACATTTCTGTGGACAATTTGTCTCACTCATTATCCAAGAAATTCTGAACTCTTAAATAACTGCTCTAAGTTGATTTACCAGTGCAACCCCTTTAAATTCATAGGCTGAATTTGGCTTGCATTGCTTAGACCAATGATAAAAGTGTTGGGTTTTTTCTTTCTTACCTGAGAACAGTTAGAAATAATTCTCTCGCCTTTCAACTTTCACATGGACCTTTTTCTGACTGAAAAATGTTGTTAAGCATAATATTGATACAGTAAAAGAGCAACCCACACAGAAGCCCAAGTTGCACCATAAATCCTTCTCTGAAGTTGCTCACACTGGTTATGTAAATAAAGGAAAATTTAAGCTGTTTGCAGACTTGTGATGATACAGGGGAAATTGCTCTTACATGATAGAAATTGTGTGCAGGTATGTGTGCCCATCTATCTGTCCACCCACCCAGCTCTTTGTTGCTTTGGTTAGCTCTGTAGCTGGCATACATACCACAGAACCACTACCTGAGGCGGAAAATGTCCTTTCTCAAGGTTTCACAGAGGATCATTACAGTGGCTGTTTTGTCTTTTCCTTGCTTGGTAAAGACCTTTTGAATGAAAAATATATTGCTCAGTTCAGGAGGAATTACTGTATGTAGTCAGACACTAATGACTTTCATTTGAATGTGGTGGGTTTTGGTTCCTGTTCCAAATAGTGTGTAGAGATACAGTGTGCTAAGGGACGTTTCAGCCCCAATAACTGTTGATCCCCAAGGATGCAGCTGATCCATCTATGGGTTTTTTATTTGTAAATTGCATTGCATTTGTAAATAGCCGGTGGCCAAAATCATTATCAATGTGTTAAATTAAAGATCAGTCAGCATTTTCAAAGCTGGACAGTTTCAAGAGCTTTCTCTGAGCAAGTTGGAGGCTTTGTCTTGTAGGCTGTGAGCAAATTGTTACAAAACACAAGAGAGTTGGTAGGAGTTTGTGGAATCATAATTAATTGACAATGGTTTTTCAAAACCCCCATTTTCCAATTTAAAATAAGCTGTTAAAATAATTTAGAACACTGTTATGATTGTCCCTTGACACATATGGGTAGCTTTGGGTTAAACATATAAATAATGCTGAAGGGACTATACTTAGTTCCAGACTGATCCAAGGACAACTGAAAAACTGAAGGTCAAATAACAAAACGAAGAAAAGAAAATTATAGCCCTCCTTGTTCTGTTCTGCAGCATGCTGCTTGGCAGCTGTGGAGGTTCAATACTGGGGAATTTGTCACACACAACTATTTATGATTTGTACTTTAAGTAAAGCAAGTAAGCATGAAGTATATGTACTTATTGACAAAAGCACATCACTGAGTCTTGTCACACTGAATCTAGACAGCAGCTCCTGAGTACTGCAGAATTTCTGGGGCCTGGATATTAAAAGATCTATAAAAGACCAATTAATCAATCATGGCTTTCCCCATGCTGTCTTGACCCTTGGGCTCTAGCAGTTTCTACCTGGAACTGAGCTAAAGTGTAACCAGGTGCTAAATGGTGGGCTAGGACCATTGCTTGATTTTTTTTTTTTTTTGGTACAAGCTATTAAAACTGTTGAACGAGAGGAACTTTGGGTCACTACTGACTTGAGAGAATTAGGAGGCCATGCTTGAGCAGGAGTTTGTTTAAAGAGCCTAAGTGCTGAGCTCAATGCTTCAATTTGCAGAGAGAAGGCAATGAGCGTCAACCCTCTGGTGGTGGTGGTGGTTTTTTCCTCCCTGGCAGAGGGACCTAGTGCCTGTGCTGCTGATCCAGGCAGGATCTGAGGTAGGTGCTAGGCTGTATTCTCTTCACCTAGGAAAAGCATTTCACTTAGGTGGCTGCAGGTAACACAGGCACTGTTAGAGCCACAGGACCAGATCTCAGTGGGTCGTGCCTATTTGTTCAGCTGAGGATATGCACAAGGACAGCGAAACTCTGAATACTCTGGCTGATGATAAATTGATGGAGATTGTCAGTGATGTGATTAGTGCAATCATGTTTATGTGATGTTTCACTTGACCTAATCTTGCCAAGCCTGATCATGCCTGCCTGTCCTCTTGCACCGCTCCCCAGCATGCCCAAAGCACTTGCCTACTGGCCAACCAGACCACAGTTCCTGGGGCCAGATCCCTTCCCTGGGGCATCCGCTGGCCACTTTGCTTCAGCCAGTTGACACATTCTGACTGCCATGCTTTTATTAGGGGATTTAGGTAGTACGTGGTGTAATTAATTATTTTCAGAGGCTTTATTCCCTTTAAACTAGTTTCACACTAGCCTTCCTCTCCCTGAACTGCTTATGAAACCTTATTCAGTTGAAACTGCAGGGTAGTATCTCACAGAACAGTGGGTTTTTTTTTTAAATTGGGTAATATACTTTATATCAAATGTGTGCATTGTATGGACAATGTCTATTGAGACAAAACATTGGCTACCAGTTGGGTGAAGATCAAATGCATCCTTAGCGGTCCTCAAAAATGAATGGGAATACATGTGGTCCAAATTGGCTAGCAACTTGTCCCAAGATGGATGCATTCAGCTCTGAAATTGCAACATTCAGAGCAACTGGCTTCTTTTTCTTAGATGGAAACCATCTCCTGCATAATCTGTGTTTGTGCAGTTTCACTTTAAATCTAGGATTTGCATGTCAGAGATAATGGGAAACAATGATTTCCTTCCAATTATTAGCTGGCTGTTTACATTTCCTATGAGCAAATCTCTCTCTCTCTCTTTTAAAAATATTTTTATGCATGCTATGTCTGAAAGTAAATAAAATTAGAGGCCCAGTAATTAGGGCCATCCCTTCAGCAATGAGTTAATCTCTTTGTAGAAGTGAAGAACAAATTGGGATTGTCCTCAGCCAAAGTCCCAGCTGATGCATCATATTTGGTCTGGTTGCTTCTTCAGCTCCTGAATTTATTATATGTTTAATCTTGACTGTGTTTCAGAATAAGGCATAAACTTAAGTTATGGTTTAGAAGATTGGTTGAAGTCTTATTCTGGTGAAGGCCTGTGTAAACTGAAACTTAAATTTGGCCTTAGAAGGTTGTGTAAAACACTAATTCTTGGAAATGTGTCCCTTAACAGACACGTTTCTAACAAATGGTTGTTTGCCCACTTCTTTTTCCTTTCAATATTACAAGGAACACTTACATGAACAGTGTATCTTTTCATTACTTTAGATGTGCTGTTCATTTATAGCTTCATTTCCTTTACCTCAGACTTTTACGGATTATTTACAGACTATTTCTGAGTTCATAAACTTAGATATGCAAACGTATGATTTTTTTTTTTTTTTAACTAGCAGGTATTTGTGATTTGGGTGAGGAATTCCTGGGCAGAACAGGGAGTTCAGCAGTGCAACAGGTGAATGTGGGTACAGTTCTGGCTTTGCTTTAGTACATGAAGCATGACACTTGCATGTGCATGCACAAGAGGAGGAAGAGGAGATAAATTCCTGAAACCTCCGTTTCCCTTACTGTTGACTACCAAAACGGAATTAAAGAGGAACTCCCAGCCCTCACTAGTTATGGTATGTCACCACAGCATATTTTGGAGTTGTTTTTGAAGGGCCATTAACCTCACTATCTAAAGCAAGCAAGCAACTAGCATTCTTCTAACTGCCAAATGCAAGTTAAATGGATGCTTTTAAATTAGTTTTCATCTATGAAGAACATTTTGTTGTTCATGTTTAGTCTGTAAGGGTGCTCAAATGCCCCAGTTGAAGTCAGAGCCAGCTGCATCAGGAGAAATAATCTTTACACAATGTGCTATCTAACTATGCATGCCTTTGTGATGAGGGGAATATACCTTTCCTAACAAAACCAAGTAAGAAATATCTTAGCAGCATAGAAGGCTTGATTATGATCTTTATTACCTTGCTGTAAAGCAAGAGCAGCACCGCTGAACTCCGTGGAGTTGCTCTAAATTGAAGTGTGAGCTCTGAAATACAGAGCAGAATAAATTCACTTTATATACTTTAACTTGGAGGAGACAAGTCTTTGTGGCAGTCCCAGCAGGATTACCAGCATTCAATCAGTTTTGGGGCTTGTATATCCCAGCATTGTAGGTAGGCTTGGGAAGCTTACTTTGCAGTAGAAATGTCACTGCTCTTCCACAGAATGCTCCGCTAACAGCCAAACCTCCTAAATAATTGTCATCCCTACTGTTCAGTGTGTGAATGCTGGGAACAGAAGTGTTGGGGGAATCTTTCGCAGTTCTGGCAGAAAACGTGTCTCTTGGAGAATAGGAGACTTTCCACTGGCGCAAGTCCTTACTTTAAGACCTGTCTCTTTGCTGAGACAACCATCTGGCCATCTTTGAGGGATGGCAGTTTGCAGCGCGTTGCTGCTGGGAGTGGGTGTTATCTTTCCAGGTGGCTAGGAAAGCCTCTTATGCTTGCATGCCATTGCCATGGGCAGAATGCACAACTGTAGGATTTTGAATGCTTAAATTCATTATTCAAACTCCAAAATATTGTGCAATTGGGGGCGGGGGGGGGATAATACCCCTAACCCTCATGACTCTCACTTTTGCTATGTAAGCCATAAACAAGTCTTTACTTGCTCATAGGTTTCAGGACTTTGAGATTGCTTTCGGTTCTACCTAGCAACCACAAGCCTAGAAATAAGCTTTAGTTGGAGCCCTTTATCCATGCCCAAACTCCACTTCCTTATGCAATCATGCAGCTTTAATACTGATGCTTTCAGAAAAATCCAAATAATGAGGGATTCATGATGTTTGCTGCCAGGTTTATTCTTGCGGAGCAGAACTAATAAAACTTTAAGGAAGAAGCCTTAGCCAAGTTTTTAAAAGTAGGCTATTTTTATTGTGAAAAACAAAATTAAAAAACAAACCCAAAGCTTGGAGATTGAAACTCAAGTTAATTTAATTCATGTGGCCAGTGTAGGCTTTTTGGTGAGCTGGAACCAGAAAAGCAGGTGTCAGGTGCATAGAAAACAAAGTAGTATCACTGTGTTGGCTATGAACTGAGCCCTGCTTCCTCCTCCTTGTATGCACGATATTACGATGAAAGTTGGCAAAAGGAAATACGATTGCATGTGATTAAATGTTGACAGCTGAGGAGCCTGGCTTTCTGTTTACAGAGGTAAAAGTGACAAAAAAGTTGGGGAGTAAAGCTTCCTATGTGTCTTTACACAGTCCCAGAAAATATGAGCTGAAAAAATGTAAGAAAGGCTGTGATAGCAATCTGATTTAAAAAAAAAAAAGTTTAAGATCTCCAAAATGTTCTAATGAAAAAAATACTGTGATGCAAATTGCAAAGGAAGTTCACTGCTCCCCCTGGGTGTGTACTGTATTCCAGAGCAATTGAGAAATGCATGCTAAGGGGAAAGGGGGGGACAAGCTTTCCCCTTTCCTGGACTTTTGCTATAATTATTTAGCCAACACTGAGAGAATCTTTGCATACTCTAAAACTTCAGTCATTTCTGAAATATTGATCTGGGAAGGTCACTAAATTCCAGAGCTGGTGAGGTCAGGGTAATGAGATCAAGTGACAGGCCCAGTGGTACCCACTGATTTAGTTGTTTAGACACTGTAACCAAACCATGACCTTCTTGTTCTGCAGCCTCTTTGATCTAACTATGTGAAAACACAGCTGCTTACTGGATATCGGATGTTAGTACGCATGTAGGCGTTAGGGTAACTTTTCGTGACATTTACTTCAATTATTCTGGTGTCAGATTATAAAAATGAGTATCACCCACCTGCCCAATCTGTTACTCAGAGCCCTGTTTTGCTCTCCGTTGGTGTAACTAGTGAGAAGACGACCCTGCAGGGTCTGCAACATACTACCCTGTCTGACTTGGGGGTGATGGGGGAAGGTGGAAAAAAATCTTCCCGAATGAGGCAGGGAGCAAGACCTAATCTCCACAATCTTCTAGAAAGATGTTGGTGTGGGTGGTGGTGGTGGGGAATTACTGCTATTTTCGGTCCTGGCAGCTTTGCCTAAGGACTAGCCCTGGATCAAAGTCTCTTCTAACAGATGGCTGGCTTCAGGTCGCTGCGACTTGTGCAGTGTGTGCTGGCAGAGAACCCCCTGGTTCACAGGCTTTGCATGAAGGGACTTCTGGATGTGCCGTTCCCATGCCCAGTGCTAACTCCTCGGTGTCTGCTTTCCCCTGCGCCTCTCCATGCGATGCAGCCCAAGGTACTGGTGTTCAGCAGGCAGGGTGATGCCTCCAGCTTGGGACCTGGGTCTGCCCTGGGCTCCACCTCTGTGTAAAACTGCCTGTGGTACAGGTCTGTTCAGGGATGAACCTGTGTTTTACTGTTCTTTGTCCATCTTTGTATTTCTCTCGCTTTTGGATAGCTCTTTGGTTTTCGACATCTCTGCAACACAATGGTTCCCTCTGGATTTATTCTGCCATCAACTCTCCACTGCCTGTGCCAGAGTCCACATGGCATTTCCTTCCCCAGGCAGAAAAACACAGGTATGGAGCAGAAATTAAGCCTGCTAAAAGCTGTAGCATGGGCCCATGGAAATATCTACCCAGATCCATATGAGATCATACACTGGAGCCCAGCTGTTTCCTGCCCCAAGTTTAAACACCATGAGCACAATAGTAAAGTTTTGTGATGTATGGATGTGACCTGGAATCACTTAGAGCAGAGGAGCGGGATGGAGAATTTATGTCTAGCCCAGGGCAGAGCATGTGGGCTCCTAGCTATTGTGTACTGTTGCTTTTCCACTTGCACACAAGCTTATCAAAATGTTTTTGCAGGCTTGCTTCAACTTCCCTGCACAGCTTTTAACTTTTCATTTGAGGATCTTTGTGAACTAAGCAGTAGCAGGCAGTGCTCAAAGAGGGTGAATGGTGAGAGCTCAGCTGGAGCCAGGCTGAAGAGCCAGGCTGCTGCAGAGCTCGGCAGGAGCGGGGAGCCTGCAGTGCTGTCTCTGCAGGCATGCTGACTGGTCTCCTTTCCCCACAGGCATAAGAGTAGATGCATTTAAAAATAAATAGGAAGGCAGCCTGGAGTGCCACTGTGTGTGTCCCTCTGAACATGATTCGAAAGTATGCACTGGGGAAGTTTAGAAATGATTAGACATATGGACTGGCATTAGAAATACAAAGTACATCCAGAGAGGCACCACAACTTCCTACAAAGTCAAGCAAAAGTAATCCTGTGATGATTTCTCTCCCCACGCACATATATTTCCACGGAAACCTGGCCCCACAGTACTGAATGCTGAACTAAAGATGAAAAGGTGGTTGCTGGCCTAATAATCTTGAATACATTGGAGTCCAGTATAGGCCATAGTCTCTTTCATGTGCACAGTAAGCAATAAGATTCAGATCCTTAAAGTCTGTTTTGTGTTTAGTAGGGAGATGGTTGTCTTTTGAGGAAGACAGGCAATTCTTCAAGCTTTCGCCCACACTGAAGTAAAGAATTGAAGCATCTTCTTTATATGATTTTTCTGTTTGTTTTTAAAAAAACACTGTCCCTCCCACTTTGTATGTAACATTTGCACAGTGCGTGCATAAAAGGTGAGGAGGAGAACGGTCGCTGTAGGCACTGGCAGATTTTTGCAGTATACACAAAGGTCTGGAAGAAGCAGTTTTGGGAATGTCTTCCCTCCTGCCACAAAATGTCCCTTAGCTGCAGAAAAATAAATTACTTTCAAGTGGGGGCTTTTTCTTTTTGCATGAGAATGCATGTGTTTTATGGTAAAATTAAGTAATTGAAATGCTCTGGTCTTTTTCTTCTTGTGTTTATGTTTGTTTCGTGCTGTGGTTACCCATCAAGCACCAAACCAAATTGCTAAACATAGTACAACACCAAAGCAAAACTGCCGGACATGGTTCAAATTCATAGCAAGGCAACAAGTATACTTTTTTTTTTAATTGTGGATATCTGAGGAATCAGCTGAGCGTTTGTGAAGTACCTGTCTGAGCTTTTATCAGGTTGATTTCTATTGTGGATTTATATCAGAATTGTATAATGAATGAGTGTGGAAGGAATTATTTCTGCTGCTTAGCATTATCTGTATGAAATACTCACCTAGAACAGAAGACCTTGTTGAACAGTTCAAAGAAAAATAGCTTTCAAAGCATGCACTTTCTCTCTGTTCTAGGTTAAAAGTATTATGCAGAGGCTTAAATAGCTAGCTGTATTCTGCCCTTTCATATAATGCAATAGGGAATGATAATTTACTTTTGTGTTTAATATTATGCAGCTGTGAGTTAGCTGTAAAGACTGGAAGCACGCTTACACCCATACGAGAGGCATGCTCCAATTCCACTGTCTGTTGAAGAGATGGAAGAAGTATTGCTAGAAAACTCCACAGAGTGCTATAAAACTGTGTCAGGAGCGTGTTGCTGTAGGGATCAAATAACTAAACCTGCAAAAATCTATTGTCTGTTCTTCTGATATGGTGCATGTAGATAATAGAGTACTTCTCAAAGAAAATTCTGAAATGGCCAAATTTGAAGAGGACCAGACAGTCACCTTGCAAAGCGATGAGCAGTTCATGTTTACTTGCTTTGTTACTCGTATGCAGATTGAAAACATACACACATGTACAGCAGGGACAATATGGCCAGAGCATTTTCACATGTGGCTTTTGAGTTGTTAAATCAGCCAGCACCTTGAATTGCTGCAACGCAGGAAATTGGAGCTGGGTCCTGATGCAGGGTGAGGCTGGTCTGCCCAGGAGACCTCTCACTGGAGTCAATGGGAGCTTTCATGGAGCGAGGTACCTGTCTATAACACATGGTATCGTGGCCCAGTACAATTCAAGGACATGGATTTCAAAGATGGTGTAGTCAAGGGAAATTGGGAGAATGAAGTCAGCCAGTCAATACTGAGGTGCATAGGCAAGTTACTGCTGTTTCAGTAGAGGATGTTAGGTAACTGTGGGGAATGCTGGTAGTATTTTCTGCTTTACTAAAGATAGAAACACTGTTAAATTTAAACCCTTCTCTAACTTTTAGCTGTCTGGTTCTTATAGCAACTCCATGAAACATGTATGTGATATTGAAATGGATTAGATGGGTTGCGATGGAGACTGTGGGATTGGAGTTCACTTTCCCACAGTGACCCTCTTTCTCTGGGCTGCGTTTTTGCCCCCGGTACAGCTGTACCTGGCTATGGGCACGTTCTTGCTCAAACTCTCTTTGGAGTTCAAAATGCCACAGTCTTGCTGGCATAACACTGCCAGCCGTGGAGCGTGTGTCACCCCGGCAGGCTGTTGGTACAGTTTCTCTTTTCTTGGGATCCTGGCATTAAGGCAAAGTGCAAAACACATGATGGGAGCTGGGCAGGAGAGAGGGGGGGATGCTCAGGAGTGAGGGTACTGCCATGAGAGGTCACATTTCTGTAAGCTTGGTTCTTCCCCAGTTTACAAGCTGTGCTGGAGAGAAAGGCTGATGTACAGATATGTCAGACTGTGCCAGAGCAGAGCTGTGTTCTTACATAGCTCAATATTATGCCGTATCTGGGAAGAAAGCCTGGTTTATTCAGTCACTTGCATAACTGCGTGTAAGAGTGTTTATAATCAAGGACTTGGGTCCTGTCCATATTTATGAATGACCAGGGCTGAGTCTGGGCGTAATTCCAGCACTGATACTGTGTGTGAGTTGCACAACTATTGTGGATACATGACATCGCTGCCCCACGCTAGGCCATGGGACAGACGGGACATCTGGCAGAGTTTGTGCTCCCTGCTTTGAACAGCTCAGCACAGTGGGGACTGCTACTGTACAAGCACGCAAGCCCGGCACACTTAGAAATCCTTCTACTGATTTAACCACTCTTTCTGGCTAAATCGGAGATCCCTCTCCTTCAGATCATTTAATTAGTTACAAGCCACCCCTTCAATTTACCAGGAGCCTATCCCCAGCAAAAATAATACCCACCCCCACCAGCTATTAACTTCCTTGAGTACTAATTGTTGACTCTTTTTGCCTTTTATTAACGGCATATGGATGCAGGGTCTTTACTGTACTTGATGAAATGTTGGGCACAGTGTTGCAATTAGTTCCACAGCTGCTTTGGTCATTGATGTTAAACACTCGTACTTCTCTAGAGGCCACTTTAAATGGGAACCTGATCCAGGCCATTATTACCAACCCCTTTTGCTTTCACCTTTAGCTGAAGGAGTGGAAGCCTTCATGTTACCAGGGGGAGAAAAGTGGCAAAACTGCCATGTCTCTGTTTCACTCACACCTCAAGGCTCTGCTCTGTAATGTGCTCTTCCTGCATCACTACTGGGCTCCACCACATAAGGGATCAGTGTATTGCTTTCATCCCCTAGTTTCCACTTTGCAATGATCTAGTTAAAGGCGGTCTGTTTGTGATATTTTCCTCCTTTTCAAGGTCCTGTGTGTCAGGTGGCTGGTTGAGAGCCCCTGCTGACAGGACTAGCTCCCAGAGCTGGTCTTCAGCCCCTCCTGGAAGTAATCAGGATACTCTCAGACCCCTGTGTCTGATCGTGCAAGGCATGAAGCAGAGAGACCTTCCTGCTCTGCAGATCCTATGGTCTAAAGCAGAGGACTGATGGTACTGCTGTATTCATTATCAGCTAATAGCTTTTGGCCAGTGTCCTGGATGGAGGCTTTGCCTGCTGTACTGACATCCATCCAATTTGGGTAAATACTGGATTAAGCAAGAGAGAGACAGTGAGAAAATGTCACGCTGATCTCCCAGAAACAGCCCGTGATGTATGACTTCTTTGCCTCATCCTAAATGAATTAACACTGCTGTAGAAAATGGAAAAAACAAGCCTCTCTATGCTTTCTACTTGTACATAATAAGAGAAATTTTCCTTCCTGACCACATGTTGGCAGGTCAGTAGATCCCTTCTGAAATGAAACAGAATTAAGGATGTAGAATAATGTTCCTGTGGTAGCATAAGATACTCTAATTTCACTTCCTTACCCAAAGTAATCTCTTTTTTCAAGAAATGCAATTCCAAGTTAGTGGGAAGTTGCCCTATTTATTTCTAGCAACTATGACTAACTACTGACAACATAAGAGAAGTTTGTTTTGAAGGGGGGAGCATCATTCCCAATTGTAGCATGTCGTAGGTCATTTGGCCGTAGAAATATTCTGTTGTTTCTCTTCTGGAGATACAATGGAGTTCCCTCTGTTGCTTCTAGAAATGTGCATGTACAAAGCACACAGCAGTGGAGCTCATCTTTCAAAGTAGGTGCTTATCCAACTCCTCTTCAAGTATATTTTTGTCCAAAGCTGGGATGCAGCATGTTGGTCATGCGCTCTGCTTGAGGAGTTTTAATTCTTCATAGTTCTCTGACTGCTGGACCAGGGTGGTGTGGCATCATCCCCATCCGGTGGCAGGAACACAGTCCAGCCCTAAATGGTTAACTTCCTTGCGGTGGTCTGTCACCAATTATCAGGAATGGCACTTCTCTTTGAAGACTTAAGCCTCTTTGGGAGGAAGATGGTGGCTACTGTTTTTAGAAAGAAAAAAATGCAATTACCTTTACCAGAGAAAGGGACCCAGGTCTAATAGGATTTTTTTTTTATCAGACTTTTTTTTTTTTTTTAGACTATTTGGGTAATTCAGTGATTATTACTGCACAGCTCTTTTTCCTTAGGGGATGGCTAGACTGTTCCAAAAGCGTTTGTTAGTTTACTTAGACATTAAAGGCGTCCTTATGAATTTAGATTATGCTAAAGTACTTCAAAGTGTCCCTAGAGGTCCAAGCTGCTTTGAACTTAACCTCTTCTGCCCAGTCTTGTCATATGTGTGAGCCCAAAGATTGTAAGCAAGAGGTCAGCGATTCTCAGTCTTTTTAATGCTTTGACCTATGTTACAACAGGAAAAAATAAACAAACCAGATTCCCTCTGATCTAGCCAAGAAGAAAGAGAGAGGATGGTTTCAGTGGGCCTCTTTGTAACCCTCTTCTTATGCTGCTAGCTCTCCTGACCCATTAAATAGGACAAGCAGGAAAAAAACAAACAAAACCCAACTTTAAATACCCATTGCCTTACTTCGAACTGCTTTGCTGTAAAACGTGTTTGGTCCTCAGGGCACCTTGAGATCGTAATTTTTTTTATATAAAATTTGAATAATGAAGCATGTGAGACAGTTGCGATTGGAAAAATATGAACTTTAATAAAGCTGGTCACGCTGCTTGTGAGCTGTGTATATCTCACAAAAATGTGTGGCTAGATTCTCCGCTGGGGCTGTTCAAAATAACTGCAGTGACTCCAGCGGCGCTGTGCTGATTTACGTGAGGTGAGAATCTGGCTCCCATCCCGTATTATCTTGCAATGTGACTGTGCAGCTGTAACGCAATCTTATTCAGCTCGTTGGGTTCGGGGGCAAAATAAGTGCCCATGGTTATTTTTAGAAAAGCACGTCATCAGAGGGGTTCATATGATTCTCTCTCTCTCTCTCTCTCTCATGTATTTATTTTTTATTGCTGTTGACCTACCTGAGCTCTTTTGGTGTTTGGAGACTTTAAAAAGAATAATTCAATATTTTTCTCCACTGGGGTAGCTGGATGGTTTGTTTATTCCCCTTTCTATTGCTTCACGGTGTTGGAGGCTATACAGGCAAGGCATTATTTTGCACATGATGCAACACAGCTCTTGTTTTTCTTGAAAGGTGGGTCCGGCTGCACGTCTTTTCAGTTTTCAGGTGCTTCTACACAGCCTGCATTCTCCTTCACTCTTTAAAATAGAAATTGGACCGCTCGAGGGTTTTGTGGGTCATGTACTTCTCATTTTCCCATCTGAAATATGAGCCCTCAGACCTTACAGTCATCTTGGCTACAGATAATCGTGATGGTTGTTTTTCCCATTTTGACCCTTTGCTTCAGTCCCTGGGCTACAAAGGGAGCACAAGGGCTCTTGGTGTCCTTTGGATCAGGGTCTGTTACCGATCAAAAAGCCTCTTGGACATGTGCATCCTGTTTATATGCCAATATCTCCCTTAACAGCATTAGAAGGAGGAAATTTGAAGTGTCAGTTATTTTTGTAAGCAGAAAGTGCTGCCTATTTCCCCATGAGGCATGAGCAGCTCTTTAAGAACGTTTGGAAGCATGAAGCGACAAGGTACTACTGGGCGTTATCACCAGCATTCTTCTTTAAACTATTTTTATTTGCACGTACTTTATCTCCAGCATTTCTTCAGTCTGAGAAGATCAAGCAGACGCCACATGTACAATGTAGCCCAGACAGCCAGATGACACAGTACTGTTTTGACTCGAAAGTCAGACTTCTGCTAAGCATCAAGGGGCAAACCTTTATCTCTGCACGTAGTGCTGAGGGGCGTAGGGAAGAATTCATTCCCTCAGTCGGCAGAGCTGATCTAGATTTTCCATTGCAGTCTTCAATTGCAAGCCTACTAGCTACGAGGCTCTTCTCTCCAAGGTAGCTCTGGGACCCCACATGAAACTTGGATCCACCAGCCCTGTACAGGTTCCTCTCCCTCATCTCTTTCCCCTTTGAAATTCAATTGCTGCAAAGAAAGTGCAGAAGCCTCTGCTTGGTGCTCACATAAAGGTAGATGAAAAGTCTTTGCATTCTCTTTCTATCCCACCTCTTAATGAAGTGTAATCGCCACCTTGGTCCTGCTGGAATGAAGATTGCCAGTGCCCCAAAGGAAGTGACTGGCTTGTCCCTAAGAAATATGTAAAACATAAAGGTGGTTCTTGAAATGAAGAGCTTTGAAATAAGAATTTGTCAGTAGATTTTAATGTATTGAGTCACTTGGACTGACATGGGTTCTGGGTTGCAGCTTGCTGTTAAGGGCTGTCTTGTTCCTTACAAAAATCCTTAAAAAATTTTCTTTTAAAAGCATGAGGTCATCTTGTTCTGTGGAAAGTTTAGTGCATTTGTCTTCCCTGCTGCAAGGTAAGCATAAATCAGACTGTGTTATGATAGAGGTGCTCACTGAAACAAATTCCTAATAAAAGAATAAACATGGAAGCAATCCATCTGTACCCTCCGCATTCCTCAGTGAAGCCTTCCTAGGAGCACAACTTGGAAGGGAACTGGTGGGGTGGATGGGGCATACTGCTTGCTAGTAAGCACTGACAAATGAGGAGAGGTGTGTTAAAGTTAATTCTGTTTCCCCAAAAGTAAATCAGATTCCCACTGTACTTTTATTTTGCCAGCCAAGCTAATACAACCCCCACAAGCCTTCGCTTTCAAAAGCTGGGGCCCTAATGCTATGTGGAAGGCTGTTTCCATTAGCTCAGATGTGCGTCATCTGGACTTGCTGGTTGCAGTATTGCCCTGAATTTAGCTATTGAAACTGGCAACCCTGTATATTTATAAATACCTTCATTAACTTCCTTGCTGCCTACCCTTTCTCCGTTTCCAAGAAAACCCC
Source organism: Haliaeetus leucocephalus (assembly GCF_000737465.1). Classification (NCBI taxonomy): domain Eukaryota; kingdom Metazoa; phylum Chordata; class Aves; order Accipitriformes; family Accipitridae; genus Haliaeetus; species Haliaeetus leucocephalus. The sequence goes on from NW_010972642.1 coordinate 11,358,613, forward strand.
ACTGTCAGAAATAAACCACCTTGTAAGAGGTCCAAATTCAAGTACGCTATTCTATCTAGGTTAAATTTTGCATAGGCTTTGCCTGGATTTGATTCTGGCTTCCAGACTGTCTTGTCCAACCAGAAGACTACGTTTAAATAACGCTTGATAAATGGATGCTTATGACAAATGTCAAGAGCTTAAGAGGAATATCCATGGAGGAAGCATAGAAGAGGCTTCACCAATTTCATACACAGTTCCGAGTTACTGATCCTAAAAACTAAATCGACTACTGAGCAGTGTTTAAATTTGAAAGTGTGGTCACTGAGAAAGAAGAGAGAAGTGACTGTCCTGTATAGAAGAGCAGTTACTTTAACGCAACTTTAGCACAGGGTTGTACTTATACTGGTCTTTGCAGCACCTTTTGCTTTAAGATTTCAACTGTTCAATAAACAAACCTGGAATTCTTGCCAGAGCGTTGTTTTTCCCATCTAAAGATGGGAGAGCTTGAACACAGAGAGATGACTTGCCACTGGTGCACAAGTCCATGTCAGAGCTAAGAGTGGACCTAAAATTTCAGGCTTTCTTGGCAGTGTGCTAGTTCTTATGCATTCCATTGTGCTTGTGTGAAGAAGGAGTACCATGAAACTATCTCTCCTCCCCACTGTAGCTGCAGTGTTTCCCGCATATTGATAACAAAGCGAAGCATCTATAATAAATTCCAGTAACCTTATTTCAAGTGTTCTGCAGACCGTGATTACAGAACAAGGGGAAAGTTGTGGTAGCAATGAATGCCTTGTCACTGTTTGAAAGCTGACTTGGCTTGTCTACGCTTTTCCTGCCTTACATCATATGGACTGAGCCGAGTTCCTAGCAAGCTTGATGCATGTGGGGTCTCCTTTGTAAATGACTTGGACCGCAGGGAAGAATATGCAGTGTTCATCTCAACTTCATGCCCATCCTGGGCTGTTTTTGAAAAGACAATCTGCAGTGTTAGGTGGCTGCTATTATCCTGCACTGTTAGAGAAAACAGAGCTGCTTCTCACATTTCATCTCCTGTCTATCTGCTGCTGCTCCATGTAGCATGATTTACCATGAAGGCCCCCATGCTGAATGATTAACACAGTTATTTGCCCTTGCAGACTGGAGCAGGTACCCAGAAAAGGTGGTCTGGAACCATGATGGGAAAAAGAGGAGGCTGTGGCCTGAGGTTTGCTGGTACACTTTGTGTTTCCTCACCCATGCGAGTGCCCAGAGCCACAAAGGGTGTCCTTTGTGCCGTGCCCATGTACTCGCTGGCTCTCACAGCTCTGGCACAGCGGTGTCAGTCCCTCAGTACCGTGGTGTGACTGCCAGTTCAGCACAAATCCTGCTTCACCTGTCCCTTTGTAGGATCTGGTGGTACGCTTCCAGCCATACCTCACAGTACTGAGAGACCTTTCAGAAACAGCATATGTGTGTGGGGGGGATGGGGTGGAAGGAGAAAGGGGGGAGGGTTGTTTAAACTGTTTCCAAATAAAAATTTGCTCCTGCTGTCTGTGGTTAATATTGATTTAACATATTTTTGCTACAACTCAATTTAGTCTTTACTCTCATCCAGCTGTGGGAGCTCTGGTTTGCAATTGCCTGTGCGATTAATCCTTTTGTGTATTTCTTTCGTTGTATGCATAGTGTCAACTCTCACCTAGCACATCACATGCTGAAAAAATCCAGAAACTTGCCTTGTTTTCATTTGCTCTATTGTATGTACACATCAGTGTGGTTTGTTTTTTTTTTTTTAAACAAAAATATCCATGAAAACAATGCTGTAGTGTTAAACTTCTATCCCTCCCTTCTTCCCCTTCTCCCACACCCTTCCATCCTTCCTAAACCCATTAAAGGCATATATAATCATTTGGCTTTCCTGGCATACTGCCATATTTATTACAGAAACAGTAGCGCACAACAGCACCTGTGCGTTTTATAAAGGTCTTATTCATCTGATGGGCTTGCGCAGCACTCGGCACAAAGATGAGGAATACATACAAACAGAGCAGGAGAAAATACTGATCGCATGCTTATGGGAGAAACTACGAGGAGCGCGGGAGGTAGGGTGAGGGGATTTTTTGAGTTGTGGCCTCTTTTGTGTACTTTCTGCTGATTGATGAAGGCAAGCGCTTACCCCAGCCACCACCCACAACTCACTCCCACATATGCACACATTCTTGCTTATAGATCACTCATCCCCTCTGGATGTACGTGTAAAGAAAGGGTGGACGCAGCCGTCAGCTCTTACCGCTGTCCTGTGCCTTCTGGGAAGAGACTGTCCTCCTGCCACCACGCGTGCTTGAGAGAGGTGGCAGTGGGACACTTTTTCTGACTTTCTGTGCACACAGTCGCGCTTGTGCATTGGCAGTCAAACAGGACAGCAATACTTGTTGTGTTTTGCTCTTTCTTTCGCACATAAGTAGGGGATCATATAAACAGGGAAAATAGTTTATGGAAGCTTTCTGTTCCTGCAGGTATGCACACACACCTGCACAGGTTTATCTGGAAGTTTGACATTCTTTATACTGAATTAATAAAATAGTTGGAAGTTTTTGTTGGTAATTTTGAGAAATATGCTTGCAATTTTTTTGTCAGTCCCTTTAAAGAAGGACAAAGTAGTATAAATTAATTTTGAACTGGTATAAAGATGTCCGCATTATATTGTCTGCCATGAATTTAATCAGTGGAAGTTTTATGTGAAGGACAAGATCTCCTGAAATTAAATGCTCAACATCCTCCTCCTGTATTCTGCTCTGTCCTCATAGTTTACATGCAGGTAACCCTTATTTTAAGATCAGTGAGAGTCTCTTGCTTGCAGACAACATGATTAATTAACTGAGGGGCAGTAATTCTGTAATCAGTAACTGGTGCAGAGTGTTAGCAGCCCAGATGTAACAGCCTGCTTGTGTATCCTCTGAAGCACCATAATGGGCATGTCTCCTTCTACAATGAGAGCTTGTACTGGTGCTGTTGGGCAGCAGAGTCCATTTCTGGAAGGAGTGGTGAGGGATCGTGGTAGTGAAATCCCTGAGACCCAACAGAGAGCAGACGTTGCCCTCACCGACTGGAAGCCAGGCATGAATCTGAAGCTCTGCAGTGATGTGCCACCCCTCTAGTGTGAGTTCAAACTTTGATGGAGGAGTACTTTAATTTGAGGTGAAGTGATTAAAGGATCTGTGGATTTTTCTTCCCCTCTGCCAGAAGAGAAGCACCATCTGGCCAGGATAGGATGTGTCCCACCTTTCCACAGCAATGCTCTTTCCTTGCTCTTGGAGAAATAGACTGGGCTTAATGTGTGATTCTGTACTACAAGATGGTGATGTGCAGGGAGTATGAAGAAGTGTGGTCCTTGATGGATACAGCTCTGCTGGGAGAACCTTGAGTGCTCCAACTCCCTTGGTAGAGCTCCACTTGGTCCTGGGCATGGTGGCTTTGCTACGCTGCAGTGGATCACGGCTTTGCTAGTGCAGGGTGTATGGTTGATGTGTACTCGTCATCCTGTAACCGCACAGATTTTGTACTACAGTTATAGTTTTGCCATGGCTGTGTGAAGGAGAACAGGAAAACAGCGTAGGTTCAGTCTTTTGGATGTGACAGTGTTAAGAGCCCCATGGTCCCTCCCCTCCTGTCCCAGGCTCAGGCCAGCCACAGTTCTGAGTTAAACCCTCAGCAGAAGAGGAGAGACTGGTTAGGACAGCGAGTTAGATAATATGAGGGTTGTAGAGTTTCTCAAGAAGCAGTTATGGTTTTGTTTTCCCTTAAACACAAATTAGGTTATTTTTTTTCCATAGAAGTCAGTAGAACTATGTTGCTTTAAAATCCTATTAAGAAAGATCATACTTGAACACCAGCTTCTGGTTTTATTGGGGTTTTCTGGGTCTTTCCTAAGATTGTTTTCCTGTTGATGTGTCAGTAACAAAGACACACATTTGGAATCTCATGTAGTTTGAGAAGCTTTAAGGGTATTTTCCACTTGATAAGGTCTGGTTTTGAGAACATGATGTGTTTATTACAGGTTAGCAGATCACATCACTTTTATAATTTTCTCAGAAAAGCGATCAATTTCTTAGAATAAAATGGCATTGAAAAAAAACATTCAAGTGTTTCCTAATATAGTGCCCCTTAGCCTATCTGTTGAAGGTTTTTTTTTCCCTTGTAATGTCTATTTGCACAGTGCCTAAGTGCTGAAGTGCATTTTCCTAGCGTTATGGTTTGCATGAAATGTAACTCAAAAGAAGCGCAGTACACCCTCTATAAAGGCTTAATATAAGACTTAAGCGCTACTTAGAGTTTAATGTAAGCCCTGTTTTGATGGGCTGAAGTAGGATGCCTGCTGACTCTTTGCACAGTGATTAATTTCACCTCTACAGTTTGATTTGCAATTGATGTTAATAAGGGGATGGCTTACAGGGAAAGCAGTCAGCGTGAAGACAAGTGTAGAGGCCCTACCTTCAACTGGAAACGATAATAGGTGTGGTGCTCTAAATTGACATGGCTTTTTTATAGCTTGTGAAATACAGGAATGGGAAGGCCTGTCAAAAAATAAACGAAGGCACGTTTTCTACTTTCCACTGCTTATAGCGCAGCCCAGCAGTAAGCAAGCCAGAGGTAGGGACGAGAAAAAGTGTGCCAGGGTAAGTCTGGAAAGGGGGCTCCTGAGATGCTGAGCCCAATCTCCAGTGATTGCAGGCACCTGTGTTATCCCCTAAGCCTTTTCATAAACTGATAAAGCTTTAAAGCTCTATCTTATTAGGTGATTTTGGCTCCTCTATGCGAATAAGCTCAGTAACACATGTCCTTGTCTTCATGCCTCAGAACTCATTAATTTGAGGAAATTTATTTAGGAGACCAGTAAGAGATGTTGTTAGGAAAGAAGTAAAGGAGCAAAAAAATTCAGTTTAGTGTCTGGATTTCTGGAAAACTTTTGCAGAGGGGTGGGTGGCTTTCTCATATCTATGAAAACAGGAAAAAGTAAAGATGGGAAGACTGATGTCTTAGGTAGGATGGAAAGGAGGGAAGACACAAAAAGAGAGTAAGTGAAAGATGTAGGAAAGTGTCGTGTGATTTTTCAGTCCATAAAAACAAAGACAAGAAGACTTAAATTTTTAATTCTGTTTGCAGAATAGAAATACTGTGTTAAAGGGGAGGGTTTTTTTAATTCACTGATTGTAACTGGAAATTCAGGGACAATCTTATAAAAGCTAAGTACTGAGCAGAAGCCAGCAGTGCTGAGCAGTTGTGTGATACAGACAGCCAGCAGATGCAGAAAGCAAACATCTGTTGTGCTGCCCAGCACTCATGGGCCAGCTCCATGCCTGAAGAACAGGCTGGGGTCTGTATGTGTATGGTTAAGACTTTGAAATGTCATTGGCAGTGCGGAAGGGAACATATCTGAGTCCTCTATGGCACCAAAGTGGGGTGTGTGCACCCCAAGGGATGTGCAAGATAAACCATTAGAGTGCAGGAAGAAAATATTTTTGTACCGTTATTTAAAAAAGAAATAAAGGCTTGCTACATCTTTATCTCATCCTTTCTTAATTTCTATTTTTGTGTATGCTTTATAATGTACATAATTTATTACTACAGTAGTACATGTATATAATTTATAAATAAGTACATATAAATACATTGGGAATGTGTGCTCAAAAATGTTCTATTGTTAGGGGTGCGTGATCAAAAAAGTTTGGAGATCACCACTCTATGAATCCCTTAGAAACAGCAAATGTAGCAAATGAATTGATAAGATACAGTATGACAGCTTGGACAATACATTTTTTAATGCAGATCTACAGTGCTGCGGACATTACTGCTCTGAAAGTCTTGCATAGGGCTGTTCGTCCATCAGAGGCAGCCAGAGCTAAAAGGGCTTCTTCACATCACTTTGGGATGTGGATGAGCATGGCAGTGAAGCTGGAGTGTCAGCATTGCCCATTTCTACATCTGGCTAAAGCATTTACAAAGGAGGGGGTGTTGGGAACGGGACCAGTGTTGTCACAGTAAATTTAAGAAGTGGGTGAAATCACTTATTTGGTAATTGAGAAGTAATCTTCATGTTGCCCAAATTGTTTACGTGCTTCACCCTCAATCACCCTAGTGCCCGTACAGCAAGGGCAAAAATCCTTATATTGCCTTTATCAGGCTCAAGCCTTGCCACCACTTTCCATAAGTCAGATTTTGTTAGCCTTTCTAATGCCCTGCAATACTTATTATTCTAGCAGTACAGCCAATTAACACAACCATATCAAATGAGATTACTTGCAGAGTGGGTCTGATCCAAACCCCACTGAGGTCAGCTGAGGAACTCCCATGGTCTTCAGCACATTTGGGATAAGGCCCAGGATAATGAGCTTGTTGAAATAGGGTGGGTGAATGAGTTCCTAGCTCTTTTCAATAGATTTGATTGAGCTGTGCTAACAATTTTTTCCAACTGGAAAAAAACAGATAACAGCATGTTTGCATATGGGCTTGCGCTCTCCTCCTTTCTCTCCCCTCCTCCCTGCACGCACATGTATTTAGCACAGAGGCAGACGCGTGGTTGTGTCAACTAACTGACATGAAGCAGCGTATCTCTGATAAAACTGGGACTCTGTTTGATGTAGTTGCAGTCAAATGTGCTTGATTTGAATAAGAGATTTTTTTGAAATCTATTTTTATGCAGATTTTAAAGCCTGTAAGGTAATGAGTCAATAAGACAGCTATTAACACTTCAATCTTTCTGATACCCAGAATAAGAGAAAGAGATGGATGAGATCTGGCTGTTGTAGATTTAGCCAGCCTTTTCATGCTTGGGTTAAGTTAACCCTGTTTTATATGCTGAGTTTCATGTTTGAGTAGTTCCAGATTTTGCAAATGTGAGGCTCGACTACATGAAAGACTGTTTAGGTGTGCTGAGATGTGCACAGTGATATTTCTTGACTGCATCCTTCTCCATTTCCACATTTATATTTCTCTGATAATGTCCATTTCTCAAGGTAATCACACAATAACTTTTACTGACCTTAAAAATTGTGTGCTAGGACTGCCTGCTCATGACTGTCCTCATGTTTTCTCTATATTGATCACAGCAGGCTTGAATAATGAGCTTCAATTTCTGTCATTAGTGCAGGCCATGGAAGCACTGTGTCCAATTATTTAAAATTAAAAACACAGAAGACACTTAATTATATATTTTAGAAAGGAATTTTCTGTTTTCATGTAAGGTCCTGGGATAAATGACACATACACTAAATCTTTTGTTTATTTTGCTTGCCCCTTTCAGGGTATGATCTTAGTTATACTTACTGAGGGTTGCTTGTGTACAAACAGAGGATGCTATTGAATGTATGAAGTGTGCCTAACATTCACGTCTTTATGATTACTACATGTTCAGACTGACTAATTATACATGACAGTGCAGATAATTAGGGGTTCGTGTAGGCACACACTTGGTAAAGTTGTACAGACAGTTGTGTGTCTCAGCTGTGTGAAAACTGTGTCTCTACTCTTCAAATTACAGCTTTTGAGGGCTAAAGAAATGTTATACACAGAACAGGTAGGGCAAACCCAGCACTTCAGTTGTTGCCTCGCAAGACACACAGCAGACTTGCAGCAGTCTACTTCTTGCCGACTCGGCGTTTCTTGGGGCTGACCTACGGGTCTGTGTGTGGGTGAGATGGGGCACCCCGTTCCCCGTGCTCCCTCGAAGCCCCGGCCCCCTTTCTAAGATGCACACTTAACAAATCCCTCATTGTTCGTCTCATCCTTCCTCTGTTCTATTTTCCACTCCTATATATTGTTATTTCTTCCTTGCATTACTAGTACAGCAGCAGACAGTTTCAGCTCGGCGTTTCTGTCATCTTAACTCTTCTGGCCAACGTGGTCAAAACTTCTTTCCTCTGCTATCTTCAGGTGCCTGTATTTGGGCACTTACATGTACATAGTGTGATGGTTTCTTTTTCTCTTTAGAAAAAGTTGGGTGCCTGCAACTTCCCTTCAATTTCTGGACAATTTCTGGGCAATGTCTATTTAAGATAGAGCCCCTTTATTTGAGTAGCTAAATGTAGATTTAGGAGCTTTGTCTTTTGACACCCAAGTTTGAAAAATGTGGCTGCAGGCAGCGATGCAAACTATATAATCTTTCTCCTTCATAATGAGAGAAACACTGAAATACGTTTCTAATAAGTGAGGATAATGCGATGCAGAATATGCAGCCTCTGGGTTACTTCTTGTTGTTTTTTAATTAAATCCAGGAAATTTTGTTTTGTTTAAGATCTTTGTAAGCTGAGAGTTGTGGAGTACCAGTTGTGTGCAGAACTGCTGTTTTGCTGCTTGAGCAGAGAAAAGACCGCAGCCAGTTCACTGGCAAGGTGGATAAGCCAGAGCAGCTAACATGGGTGCTGTAATTACTGTGTATTTGGGGTGCCTTGGCTGCCTGAGCTGACATACTATCTTTCATAAGCACTAAATTATCTTTAAAAACAAACAGAAACTACCACATGCTTGCACCATTTTAGAGACACACAGCCTATTTATTTTATCACCAGCCGCAACTTGCTAATGGAACAATAGGAACCACCATAGCCTCAGATGACTGGTCCGAGGATGTTTCATAAGGGCCTCTGAGTCATCTCCTGTCTATTCGTTGCAATGTTTCACCAACCAGGTGCAGGCAACTAAGAGACTCAGCTAGCCTTTTGCCAACATGCCAGCAGCTATAACTGTAAAAACCTCTTTGTCTAAGCTCAGTCACAAGCACTTTAGATAACCCAGGCCCTGAATTTTGTCCCATCACCATGTACTGCCTTCAAACTCTTCCTTTTCCTTTTCCTTTTTACTTCTGCAATGCTGGTTTCTAACATCACAGGTCAGTCTTTTACTGCTTTGCTCTGTAGGAAGAAAATCTGTGATAGGGTGCACATGAAAGCCTATACCAGTGGTCAAGCAACAGGAGGCAAATTGTGCACATGCAGAAAAGGGCTACGCTCTGCCATAAAATACAGCTCCGTTCAGATAGACTTGTTTCGGAATCAAAAAAGCAACTGTTCTTCTAGCTCTGATCTGTAGGGAGAGAAGAGTAATAACACAACTTTAATTTTTGTTAGGTTTAAGCCCACAGGTGGCCTGGCCACAGTAGTAAGTCTCAGGTGCATGATATGTTGCTAATGGAATAATTAATCCTGCCTGCCTCCATCTCATAGAGTGGTAAACCAGTACAGGTGTGGCTGTTGAAGGATATGCAGCCTCCTCTGGATGCTCAGGTTTTGAAGTTGAGATTATACTTTATGAGGTCTAGTATCAGGTTAGAATAATGAGTTGTTTTTCAGTTTATGTTGAAGAGGAGACTTTGTTAGAGGGTTGCTATATCAATATGTCTTTTAGAAAGTGCTCTACTTACTGGAGAATGTGTTTGGGTCCACTGACTTTGAAATGGTAGGTTTTTTTCAATTTTTTTCCTCTTTCCCTAAAAGATGCTTTAGGTTACTGGCAGTTACTGCAAGCTGGAAACCATTCTTTACAGCTGTTCGTACATCCACACATGCTTATCCCTCTGTACATCGAGAGGGTTGCACAAAATCCTCTAACAATGTTGTATGGTAGAGGTAAAGTTCAAAATGGTGACTATGTTGTGGTCTTGCATCTTTGTCTGTGATCGTGCCCTTTAATAATAGACATTCCCCCATGCACATGTAGAAGAGTTTCTTCTGTTATTTTCCCCCTTTCCTTCAAAGAATCACTGTTCCCGATAGTTGCCTGTTTTGTTTTTTTTTTCAAATAATGATTTTTTTTTATTTATTAATTTTTTTTAAAAGTGGAAGACTTGTGGGATGATTGGTTTCCCAAATAGGTCTTATTTGGTATGAGAAAGGGAGACTTGTCTTTCCTCACGGAGGTCTTTGTGTTGTCTTTAGATAGAAGGCTCCATGCTCTAAAACATGTTTAATGTAACTGCATGGCAGGATAAGGTAGTAAAATAAAAGCCAAATGCTAGATTCTAATAAACCTTTCAATACAGAAAAGCCTAAACATGTCTGGGACTGCTTAGCTAATTGTTAGCTGGCTTGGTATCTTTGCTTAGGCTCCTATTTAAAGAAGCAAAGTATTTGTCTTTGCAGATAAGCTGTGGGCAATTTCTAGCCAAAGCCTTTTTGTTGCTGTCTTTAGCTGTGTGACTGTATTGGTGTGGAAGGGGCCAGTTCCGTGACTTTGTCGCTGATTTGTATTGGTAGCACAAATCCCTCCCTGATGGAAGAGGAGGAAAATAGTGCCTTTTCCATCAACAGAAAACAACAATTAGAGCAATGGCTAATCACTTCTTTTATTTATAGACCAGAAGGAGCTATGCTTCCATCTAGTTTGACTTCCTGTGTATTCAGGCTGCGTGTTTTCCTTTAGACTTTTTAGGGGGAAGTGCTGTGTGGTGTGGGTTTTTGTTTGTCTCTTTTTTTGTTTGAAAAAAAGAAAGGCGAGTCTTCTTCTAAAAGCAGAAAGCTACAGTGAATCCACTAGCTTCCCTGGTAAACTGTTTTAATCTTTGTGTGCCCTCTATCCCAAGAAATGGCATCTGAATTCAGGGTTACATTTCTGTAATGTCTATACCCAGCTCCATGAGTGTTTTGGCTTTGTCAGGGAGGATGGAAAGCTGCTCGCTGCCGGAGTTTGTTCCTGTGCAAGTATTTGTAGGCAGCGGTCAAGGCACCTCTCAACTTTCTGTTCAATATGCTGCACTAACTGAGCTCCTTAAGCCTCCCACTTAAAAGTTCGTTTTATTTTTTCTTCCCCATCCTTGGATCTCTTTCTACAAGCCTTCTTTGAGCTCCACCCAGTACTCCCACGCCTTTCCTGAACAGGACTGTGTGTGTAACAGTTGCCTGGTTGTCTTACCTGTGCTCTACACATGGTTTCCTCGCTTCTGCCCAGTAGTCCCTTTTTATACCCCTGGGGATTATGTTGGTGCTTCTAGCCCCACCAGCAATGCTTCCAGCTCTAATTGAAGCAGTGACCGAGGACATGTCTGTGACCTTTCCAAGCAGAGCCTTCCATCCTGGAGGTATGATCTGTGTTTCTGCTTCCTAGATGTATCATCAGGGTGCCAGATGACTTCACTTCCCTGTTCTGTAGCTGCAGCCTCTCCTTTTTGCTCTGTGCTATCCTATCCATCTTTGTGTCAGTGGTTAACTTTGCCAGAAAAGAGCTTTCGAGCCACTGTGTCTAAGGGAAACATTTCACATAGTGACTGAGCTGACCTAATAGCTTGCAGCTGCCAAAAGGGATATTCCCCATCCCATCACCCACTTGCTGGTGCTGACTCCAGCACTCATTTGGCCCCTTGGCAGACCTATCTGGCTAACTACGCAGGCACCCTTCCCTCTCCTTCTAGATATAAAATCACCAGCAAAATAAGTTCATTTCTGCTGGGCTAGTTTGTTGGTTTAGTGGCTGCATCAGCTTGGGCAGGGATCAGATGAACATAGGGGAAGCGGCAAAAGGGAATATGTGGAGGTGGGTAGTAGGGGGAAAGGAACAACTTTTTTCAGCAGCAGTGAGCTCTCAGATTGTCTCAGCTGCCTCCTGCAGCCCTACTCTAATAGATGACCTGCTGGCTGGATTGTACCTATATAAATGCCATGGCCAGGATGAGTTTCGGGTGAGTGGGACCATTGCTGATGGCATGTGATGTCCAACAACTATCAAACAGCTGCCAGGACAGATATCCAACTATTAAGTTCCCCAGCCGCTCCAATGGCTCTATGGCAGCAGGATGCTAGAGAGAGACTTGTGGATGCGTTCTTTAGCATAGAAAATCTGGGGACAGATTTAAGTGGCTGTAACTCATGATTCCATTTGCTAGTGAATAAGAAGCTATCTCTCTAAATCCTTCTAGTAATGGTCCTGCTGATTAATACCTTATGGGTTTTGGCCACATTTTCTGGCCAAGCATACAGCCAACTTTTAGCTTGTCTAGTTTGGTGTCACGTTAGTTCTCTGTGTAGTGTGAGATCTTTTAGGCAAGATGTTATGTGGTCTAGTGATTCTAGCACATTGGACTAGCCCAAGTAGATACTATTGGAAGAGTTGTATTTATCAACCATAACTATAGCCCTGCCAAAAATACCCACCCCAGCCCAAAATGAAAGGCTTGTTTAACAATACTGAAAGGCATTAATTACTTTTTTAGCCTCTCCTCAAATTCATTGTTGATGGTATCCCATATTGATAGTTCCATTATTTTATTTAGGGATGATGTCAGGCTAACTGACTTATCATCTCTGCTTTCCTCTTGTCCCTTTACATTTTGGGATTATGCTGGCAGTCCTTCAAATGCTCTAAGTTGTGCTAGTGTTCCAGGATTTGTTAAAAGTCAGTATTGTTAGTACAGAACATCTTAGCCATTTTGTTAGGCATATGTTATGTGGTGCTACTTAATTTTGAAAAGGCTCACCTTCAGCAGGATGCTACTTCACTTTTTTTTCCTCAGTCACACATTGTAGCTTTTCTATTGCATAAATTTCAGAAATGGTTTTTGAAAGTATTGTTTGTCTAAATACTGATACCTGTGGATGCAAAAGTGAAGCCAATCTGCTAAACTGCTTCAAATGGGCAGCCACCCGATTCCTTCCTCGCATAACTTCCGTTTTCCTCTTCCAAGAATCCTTAAAGTTTATTACTTTTTTCTATTTTATCTTGAGGACAGGAAAACTGCCACAGCAAAGAGCCTTTACACCAAATTGCAGCTCCCTAGGCTAATGTGGTAGTCATGGGTGGGTTCTGGCCCTTTGCACAGATTTGAAGTAAAAGGAGTTGAGAAGAGCTAGGTTCTCCAGTGGGCAGCCCAAACAATAGAAGAGAACAAATCTAACTGTAACTGGTGGGACTTTAGCATAGAAAATTTTCAACTTTGTATGTTAGGCTTTCCTGGAGTGTTGTTCAGTAGGGGAGCTTCCCACGGAGGAGGAAAACAGCCCTTTCTGAAGGGGGCTAGTGTGAATGCTCTATAGCAGAGCGTCATCTTAATGCACCTCTGCTGCAGATGCATGTTAAAGATGGATGCTCAGTGTGAAGCATGAATGATGTACAGATCTCCTTGTGGAAAATGAACAATATCCAAAGCATACAAAATTGTTAAGTATTAATTTTGTTCTGTGGGGAAATGAACAGATTTAGTCTCTGTGTATGCATGCACATGAATGTACATATATGGATGTATACATAAATATGGAAGTATGGTTTCCTAAAGGATTCAAAAGTACCTTAACCTGAGTTAGCTATTCCTACTGTAGTGGCAAAGTAAATAAAGCAGCCACTGTGCAGCGTGGTAGCCAGTATGGGAATGCATTGCCTTACCTGGGTCTTTACATTGCAACCACTGTTTCAGTTACCACCTGGGGGAGACATTAAAATTAAAGCTTATCTTCAGAGCTCTGGTAGTGGCCAGTGAAGGTCACCTTTTTCCAGGTTGCAATGTTTAGCACATGGTATATTAGATCTGTGCACTTCAGTTGGTTTGAATGGATTGTGCTAATGCTTTCCCGAGTGTCTTTTTTGTATTCCTCCAATTAAAAGATTTCTCTCCGTTGCTTTTTTTGCCATGGTTGGATCATCCAGTCTAGCTTGTCTTAGGACAGGCACTAAACTCAAACTCCCCAGTGATAAATAAAAGTATTTGTCTTCAGGCATCCAGCTTCATGTCTTGAAGCTCCTTGGAGACAAACTAAAGCTGGAAATAATGATGCAGATCTGTAATGAGCCTTAAAAAAATTTATCATTGTTTTAGTGAGGTTCACTAATTATTACAGTTGGATTTGTGTAGTTCTTGTGCTATTTCATTGCATCAGAGTCTCTTCCTTATATGTGGCTCAAGGTAGTGTTGAGATCCTGCATCCCCTCTCCAGTACGTGACTTCTCTGAGACTTTGACTGGCTGAGTGGCCCTTTGCTTTCTCTCGACAAGCCTCTTTCTTCCTGCCAGGGTTTCTGTAGTTTGTGTCATGCCTTGCTCTTATTCTCTTCTGCTCTCAGTCCCAATTCTGTTGTCAGTCCTTTTATTTTTATCAACTTCTTAATCTCTTTTAAAGCCTCTATGTATCAGCATCTAGTTTCTTTGTTCTGCCTCTGGAAAACATCACTGATCTGCACCCAGGTGCTTGCAGAGAGGGTGAAGAAAACTGGCTTCTCTGGGCTTCAGCTCTCCTCTTGCCTCTCTTTGAAGGTGAATCGTTCATGGTAATGACTTGCTATCATTACCTCCCTGTGGAATTTTGTAGTTAAAAAGTAATCTAATGACCGTGCGCAGTCTTCCCTCCACTTTAGGGGACCCTGTGATGATGATTTATTTATCGTTTTTGTTGCAGCAGGAGCTACAAACCCCTGTCAAAGATCAGGGCTCCACTGTGCACATGAAGGCTGTGCGATGTAATGGAAAGATGGTCGCTGTCTCAGTGAATTTGCAGTTGAGGTGTGGAAGTGTTTTGCTTTCATGTGCCAGGAGCGTTTGAGACTGTTTAACTGAAGGAGAGAGGGTGAGCTGGAACAGGGGCGCAATAGCAGGTCCTTTGAGAGATGCTGTGAAGGGGGTCTTTAACGGATTTGTATGGTACATTACTTGTGCAACAGTATGTCACATGTTAAAAACCCAAGAGTTGAAGGAACAGGCGATCCCTTTGTTAGCAGAGAGCAATGATTACAAACTGCATCCAGGAGCCTGCCAGATAAACAGTTTGAGAGAGAACATGACCTATACGAGAGCAAAGACGCTTCATTAAAATTAGCTCTTCCTGTCATGTGCACAACTGCTTCATGGAGAGGAGGACTGCGGTTGTGTGGATTATGGAAGATCCAGACAAGCAGGCTGCCGAGTAAGCTGTCATGTGCTATGACACCGAGTAATGCAAATCAACTCTGCTCCAGGAAAACCATTTCCATGTCAGCCTCTACATGAAAATTATCTGACTTGAACAAGGGTTTCTTTATGAAGTTAAGAGAATTATTCCTAAGGATTGGAATTTGTCTATGTCATGGAGGAATGGCCAGAATGGACTTCAAAGTGGAGTCAGAAGATGAGATAATGTGCAGCAAGCACTTTTTTTTTATAACCAGCAGCCCAGAGAGGAACATGTCAGCTTAAAAAGTATATTTCTCTCTGAACAGTCCAAACTGCTGTTTTACAAGTAATGCACGGTGTTACTGCATTTTTCAGTGATTAAAGAAGGAAAATACCTCTCAGTCCATTCTGCTGTGGGTTTGACACTTTGCGCATACCCAGTGTTGCTATTCCTGCACGTAGGCAGTTGCTCAGCCTCCGTACGGCTTGAATGGGTGATTCAGAGCTCCAGGAAACCCCGATTGCTTTTGTTTTGCTTTTAATCTGGGTGGCACTTGGGAGCAACACTTGAGCCCACTTTTTTTAGGCAGTTTTTCGAGTTCAGAGAATCTCCTTGAAGTTTGCTTCCTGCGATCCTTTCATCCAGTCTGTTTGAAATTCTGCTTTTCCTTTGGCTTTGTTTAGCATCTATTCAACTACCTTCTGTTTCATAGTAGGTATCAGCCTTTGTTAGTGGCCCACGATAGCTTACTTGGGCTTATGATGGTGATTGACTGCTCAAGCACACTGAAAGGGGATTGAAATAATTTCACTGCTCTTCCTGTCTCATGCCTATGGTTGCTAAAGGGTATTCTGCTAGTGCTGGGGTAGGGAATAAAAGTTATGCATATTCCTTACTCTGTCTACTTTGTCTCTTACAAGATGAATTCACATTATGAAAAGGACTGAGTTACTCCTCTTTCCTGTAGGCTCAACTCTTGTCAGTCCATAGGTACTCAAGAAGTCATGAATAACATGCAAAGGAAAAAGGAGGCTGAGTTTAACTTCTGTATTTCCACAAGCCTTTGAACCCTGCTTCTGTACTTCCACTCACTGTTCATGTGTGCAGGAGCCTTGAGGTTGGAGGGATTGTCTCTTCTTCCCTTCAGAAATTAATGATGTTGTTCCTTGGTGACCGCAGTGCTTTGCTGCTTTCCACGAAGGGAGCTCCGAACACCCTTCATTTTAATTCTAGTGGTATTAAATCATGCAGCAAATCACAGAACTCTGGACGTGCACTATTTAGATGCATGTATGGTACCTTCTTCTGTTTAATTCTGGGGCTCTGCAGACAGCACTGATGTTATTTTGTGATGTAGCAGATGGTCATTTGTTACTGAAGCATTCTTGCTTCTGGTGGGTCATATATGCTGCTTCATGTGGCTGGTTCAGCCACCCACCAGGACATGGGATCATTCCTCCAGAAGTGTTTATGCCTCCTTTGTACCTGAACGGTGTGGAAGTGAAATGTGTATGTGTGAAGTGTAATACAATAATTTGTGGTGGTTTTTATTTGTTATTGGGAATGATGGAAAATGAGAGAACCAGAGGAATGAAAATCTGAGCAGGAAAAGAAAAATAGAGGCATCCTTTCTCCTTGTGGCATCAGAGTACTCCCAGTTTTCAAGTCATGGGGAGCAGGCAGAGTGTCCAGTATTAATTTCAAGTTTATCATAGGCTGTCTGGTATGTACAGTATTATAGCATCTTTCCTGTAATTAAGGGTCAGACAACGTTGTCATTGTCACCCCCCTACCATAATGGATTAGAACTTGCGGAAAATAACTAGCTGTGAGCTGAGTTTTTATGTGAGCTCTCAGACTGAGAGCCAGCGCTTCCTTTATTTTTAATCTGGCATACTTAATTATAGGTGGGTCTTAGAGCACCACAAATTAAGGTTGTGTGATGCTCCCATTACACAGCTCTATTTTTGCTTGCCTATTGCTTTACTGAACTCTAAGCAGCTGGGCTTGAAGTTTTCCAGAGCTGGTGTCTTCTGTAGGTGGAATTATTGAAAAATTTCACTTAAAATGAGCTCCATAATTTCTGAGACAAAGGCTAAAGAAAAATGTTGGTTTGTTTTATTTTGGGGATCTTTCTGGGTTTTTTTATTACTCTTTAGAGGTGGTGTTTGATTTTTATATTAGCTTTGATGCAGGGAGTCAATATTTGGTGAGAGGAGGTGTTTTTTGTCAGTGGATGTACTTTTTGCCTTTCTTATGCAAATTTGGGCAAATTGTAAGTCTTTGAAAAATTGCAGTTAGCACACATTCACTGGAATCTCTTGTGTTTATACGTAATTCTAAGCTAATATTTCTGATTGTCTTTGCTAAGCATATTCCCACCCTTTATCTGTGCTGAGGGTTGACCAGGCAGCGAGTCCTTGAGAGCAGTTCAGCTTGCTCCAATTACAGGGACTGAGAGAAGCATTTCTGTAATGGATCCCCCATGCGATAGCAGCAATGAGGCTTGGGCACAAGAACTACACGCAGGGAGCCTGTCTCACCTCTCTACCAGCCCTTTTCTCCTCGACTCACCCACCACCCAAGTGCAGCACTGCTGGGGAGGAGGGAAAGGTTGTGTACTGTGGGTGTCAAAGTGATAAGAAAGGAGGGGGCTTGTGCAAACAATCTGGTAAAAATGGGGTTTAGGGGAGGAGAAACTGGGATAAATCACTGCATGGAGGAGGGTGAATGGCTGATACAAACCAGCGTTTGGGTTGGGAAGGGATCGGTTGGGGAGCTCATGATGGGAGGTGAGGCAGAGGCTGGGTGAGGGGAGCAGTGCAGGTCTGCTTGAGTGAGAAGCAGAGATTGGGGCGGCAGCAGGTCCATCGATGAGGAAGAATGGGGATGTGGCAGTGCTGCCAGAGGAGCAGATGAGGGCTCACTGATGAGATGTCAGCACCCAGCAAGGAGCCTAGCATTTTGGTTTAGGAACTCTTCAATTTTGCTGTTTTTTCTCTCTGACGAGGTATTAGAGAGACCCTCTGACAGGCTGTGCCTCACCGCTCCCTTGCATGAAAGACAACCTGGTTCTTCTGTCAGCTCTGCCATTAGCTCACTTGGCAAAGGTCTCTGCCATAGTCCTAGGGTCTTTTGATGACCCCTGGGGATAGAAAATGATGCAATGTGATGGATTTTTAATGAGCTTTTTAAAAAAAAAAACCTGAGAACTTGCACAGAAAAATGCATTAAAGGCACATTATTGAGGTTGTAAAGTCAAGCACACACAAGTTAGGAAATGCCAGAACAAAGTTGGGCTGTGGACCATTAATTCAGGCTCTCTGTACGCTATGAAATGATCTCTGGTGCTCTGATCACATCTGTTTCTGGTCGGCAGGACCTCTGCCATGTTCAGTGCACTGGATGGATGGTGGCCCCTTGATGTTAACTTAAAATAATTATTTCATGTGCTGTGTAATCATGAGGTCTGCATTTATCCAGAACTGTCTAAAGGGAGGTGGATTGTCCCTACAGTCTGTCAGAGCTGCTCATTTGAGACTACGAGTGGGGAAGATGCCTGGAGGTTTGTTCCATAACTGGTTTTGTCTATACATTGGTGCCTGCCATATGTACGCTGACAGGCTGGTCTCAAAAAGGGAGGAAGGACTGTGTTCCCTACCTTGCCTTCAGTGGAGGATGACATCTCAGGCCCAAAAGCACAGGGAGGCATTGAGCCTCTTGAAGCAATTTTGCCTTTCCCAGGGCTTCCCCTGGCAGGGGTGTGACTCCATGCAGCCCTTGTGCCAGCTGGTTTTTAATAGCACTGAGTGGCTGTACATACTGTTGCTGTTGAGGAATGTCATACAAGACCTGAACTCTAAAACCAGTTCCCTGACAGCAACAGACATCAAGCAACTTGTCTGATAGACCAGAACTGCATGGATTAAAAAATGACAGGCAGCTGAAGTACGTATGTGCTAGTGGGAATACAACTTGGCTTTGCCTGCACAGCACATCACTACTTGATGTATATGCTATATAACATTTCAGGAATTCGGCCACCCTAGCATTGCAACCCCTTTTTGACCCTATGAAATAATGGGCCAGTGGCCTAGTGAGTACCTCCTTTATGGTAATGAAAAGCCACAGTGGTCAGGCTCCCAAGCAGACTTTCCTCCCTTGATTTAAGCATGAAACTGCATCCCTCATCCATACCATTACTTCTGGTATGTAGAAATGGTTGAGATGCATACAGAAACAGGTGCCATGTTTTCTGCAAATGGAGTTGCACCACTAGGATATGAACTTGTATAACAGTTAGACTAATTAAGATGAAATTTTGTGTCCTTTTAATTATGCAATTAAGATGTCCAATTACAAAATTAAGATATGTAGTTACCTGGGAAGGGAGAAAAAAAACTTTATGAAATTTTACTATGGTTTCTGAGAACTGTGTCTAGCAATACACCTGTTCATGCAAACTTCAGTCTTCCTGGCTGGAGCAAGAACACTTACGTCCTTGAGGTGGTACTGTTTTCTTCTGTGTGCCTCACAGTATCTGTGTGACTAAAAAGGGAGAAAAGGAACTTGGTCTTTAAGAAAGGTGTTGTACCAGCGGTCCTAGTGAGGGAAAGGAAGGCTCGGCCTGGGGTTAAGGCAGCGGGGTTGAGACATGAGAGCTGAGCTTAGCTATCAGCTCTGACCCAGGCTTCCTGTGGACATCATATATGGCCTCACATATGCACCAGACCCCAAATCTGCTCTGGACTCTCCTCCTGGCAAGGAGACCACCCTTTGTGCTCACATGGGGTGGAGGTCCCACCTCCTTTCCCAAAGATATATATAAGTTGCTATAAGGAGGCAACAGCCTCTGCTGCTGTTGACCTTCATCACTTTGTTTAAAGGTGTTGAGCCAAAGATGAAGGGCTGAAGCTGTGGATTTATGACTCTTCTTCGTTTGCTCTTTATTTGGAAAAGTCACCGCCCAGTGTGAAGGGGCTGCACTCTGAGAGAGGTGATGAAATATTGTCATTGGCCTGCTGTACGGACCATCTGTCTCTCCCAGGGCTACTCTGGAGCATGGTGAAGTGTGTTGCTTTTCTGTATGGGCTTTTTCATTTAGTTGGCCTTGATTCACTGCTAATTTTTTTTTTCTTTTTTTAAATCAAGGCAACCCCCAAAACTTTAAACACACTCTGACAACCTGCAGCCTTATTACAACCAGTCCCTCGAGCCTATCGGTCCTCTTAAGATAAGACACAATAAAAAAATTGTTCAGCAGACCAGAACAGTATGGATTAAAAAATGATTGTTAGCAGATAGATGAGGTATAAATTTAATCTTAGGCATATAATTTGGTCCTTTCCTGCACGTTATTCCTGGTGCATTAGCAAATGTTTCAATGAAATAATAATCCTATGGTCATTTAGGTTTTGCAGCTGGAAAACATCTGCCCTTGTGGGGGCAGATGGTGCAAATGTGTGTAATGTCTGTCTTTTTCTTGTGCAATTATGTAAAAATTAAAACACTGGGAGTGCATGCAAGTGATTAAGGAGAGCAAGTGTTAAATGGAAGTTCTCATTATCTCTGAAACTGGTATTACAGCCCTACAGATTCATAGTTAAAAAGTATAGATTTGTTGAGCTTGAAAATGAAATTGCAGTGCTCAAATAGCCTTATCCCAAACTGGCTAAAGTCTCTTTTGAAGCTTTCCTCTAGAATGTACTGAAATTATACTTGTGGATTTTCTGTGTCTTTTTTTTTGTGAGGAATAGTAATGATTGCTTACTCTGAGCCTGGTATTCTACACAACCAAGCGTAGTTCCTTTCAGCAAAAACCTCCCCTTCCACTAGGGGTACTGCTAAGTAACAGTAAAGGGCAATTTGGTAACCTTTGTCGGCCAAGGTTAGAACAGGTTGTAAGAGGGACTTACTTGCCCCATTTTTCTCTTCTGCTTCGTGAGAGAGTGCTTCAGGACCTACCTGTCTTCTGGGGACGGACAGCTGATTTAATTTTGTGCTTTGTTTTTCTTCTAGCGAGTATGCTTTCTGGAGGTAATAACCAGAGGTGATTGTGTCCGTCTGGGGGGGCGTCTGCTTTGGCTGCAGTACTCGCCCACTTGCAAGACCTGGGTTCTGCATGTTCCTCTGTCAGAATGGGACCAGATAATGATTTTTCTATCTTCAATATCCTGAGCTGTGACAAAAGACTTGCGTGATGGCAGCTCTCCAGTGACCCTGCTGCAATATTCATAATGCAAAATTTCCCAGAGAGGGCTAAGAGCAGAAAGTCTAACTCTGTAGCCAGCCTGGGGATATCATCAATGTTTTGGTGAGACTGTGCTCCCAGGAATGCTTGTATATTTTTATGTAAGCCATCACTGTAATGTTGGGGAGGTTACCATTATTTTATATATTATCACTGCTTTGTGAGCAAAACGCATCCCAATGTTAACTGGGATCTGGTTTGGGTATATGTAAATAGAGGCAAATAGGTGAAAATGCATGATGATTATCTCTTGTTTGGCAGGAATGATTTCCATTATCTCAGCAAAATACTTTGTTTTCCCACTCAGTCTTCCAAAATAACACACCTCCCAGCTGCCAACAATGAGATTAAATAACATCACTTTTTTATCTCTGAGTGTCCTAGTTTATAGCTTTCAGATATTATTAGGTTGTGCACTACTTAAATGTAGAAGGAATGACGCACTTTCTCTATTGAGAGAAATTTGGGGTAATTTCAATGGTATGTTGAACTCTATGATGCAGAATTGGAAACTCTGTAATGTTATCTGCTACACAAATTGATTGGACTTAATGGTAGACTGTATAATACTTTTTCTTGCAGTGCTGATCAGTACTGACCTGGCTGGGCAGATGGCTAGTTCTGTTGATTATATACCCATCACAACTTATGCTAATTATCTGTTGATTTTAACTCTTTCTCCTTACTTTTTGCATGGTGTTTTGTGGAGAGATGCTCATGTTTCAGAGAGCTTAAATCTGCCATGCTGGCCTACAGGAATGTATTTGGCATGTTAACTTTCTTTTAACAGTCGTGTTTAATATATACAGAGAGCATCTAGCTCTGAGAGGCCATCTGAACGTCTTCAAAGAGTTATTGAATTGTTTATTGATCTACTTCATTACTGCTGTTCCTCTGGTTCCTTTTGATGTCTTGTCACTTGTTCAAAATATAATGCCAGGCTTTTAAATTAATAGTTGTGCAGGAAGCCCTACATGTGTAAATATTAGGATATGTTTCTCCTTTGAGTGAGAATGTGCTAGACCATCCAGTAAATATTGCTGCCATCAGCATTTTATCCTTTTTTGTGCCCCTCCCTTTGCACAAAGACTTCTTCCTCTCAAGAAAACTGAAGTGTCTGAGGTTTTATCTTTTAGGTTTTATAACAGCAGTCTAATCTTTTATTCTGCCATTGGAAGCTTACAGACTAGTTCCCTGCTTAGGAAAAGAAATTTGATTAATTTTCCCTCCTTCCCTTTAATCTTTTCCATATGTGTCTCTTACATTTGTTAAATTCATGAATTCAAAGTGCCTGCTGATTTTTTTTTTTTTTTATTTTTTTTTCTCATTTCGTTAATTTATTTAATCACTTTTTGAAGCTTTTTAAGATTCTGGAATAGACAACATCCCATGGCAAGGAATTCCATAGTTAGTATATGATTACTTGGAAAAGTGCTTCATTTTTAATCCTGCCACCTGAATATTCCTTTGTGGATTTTAATTATTTTTTTAATAGTGGGTAATAATTCTTTTATTGAATTTTCTAAGCCATGCTGGATCTTAAATATGTTTGTCATATCCTGCATCAGTTGCTTCTTTTTCCAGGATTAAGATTATATCCTGTTTGCTTATTCCTTGTACAAAAGTTGTTCCATATCTTTGGTTGTCTTGGTCACCTCTCAGTATCTCTTCTATTTCTAGATTTTGCATTTGACTTAGGCCTTCTAGTCCATTGGCTGGTCTTCTACCCTTAGTGTGCACCCACAGCAACAGCAGGAGGTTGCCTGATAATCAGAATAATTTTTGTGATAAATTAACACAGAAGTGTGTTAAGCGGCAGAGTGAGAAATAAGACTTCCCGCTGGTGATAAGGCAGGCTTGGAACTGTTTCATTTAGATGTACAGCTTCTCCAGACAAATGTCTTGTGACTGCCTACAAGGCAACCCTGTCTGTTTGCACTCTTCCAGCTTCTAGCCCACCTCCCCTTCCCATCAACAAAACCCAGCCACCGTTTTCCCAGTGCGCTTCTCGCACAGCTCTCTGAGTTACTGGCCAAGTGTGTGTCATGGGTGTGCTGAGTAGCCGAATCACATAAATTAGCCTGATGGAGTTATTGGTTGCTTCTGGCTGAAAAGGCAAAGGTTTGTGCCATGAAGCTGTCAGATTCATGTATTGCTGGTGTTCGTTGTGTGTTACACAGGACAATTTTTTTTTCTTAAGAAGCCTGCAAGCCACTCCTTCCTTTCTCTCCCCCACCCGAAATGGTGGGAATGAGCTGAAATATTGCAGAGGTAGGGGAAAAAAAAAAAGCTCTTAATATTTAAGGTTGCAGAAAGTAAGCTGTTACATTAGAAATGGTCAAAGTCAAGGTTACCTGTGCAGTGTTACATCTTCCTTCATTGTGCATGCAGCACCGTCAGTCTTTAAGCACTTGCATACTATTTTCTCTTCTGCAAAACTACGGATACTTCAACGATACCAGAAATGTTGTGAAATCATAGGGTAGAGCTAGATGTTTTTATTGATAAGATTTCTTTTTTTTTTTTTCTTCTGGCCCTACCCTTTCGTTGTTTTGTTTCAGTGTGTAGCTTGACTACAGTGCTTCTGTTTCCCATCTCATTGTAAACCATGTTTCCTTACCTTTTGAAAACCTACTTCAAATGTAACTGAATAAAAAGCAGCAGAGAAAACCGTGTTAGGAGGGGAAAAAGGAAAGCAAATCCTCAGCTGTGTGGAGCTGCCAGTAATGTTCAGAAGCTGACAAAGATGAACTGCTCATCTAAGCATAAATAGACTTCAGAGTCTGTGTGTTTCTTGCCTTGTGAAACTGGGTGCACTGTACCCATTAGTTTTGTTCCTTTTTAAATATTTAGTGATCACAGTGTTTACTTTGTGTAGTGTAAGGCCCTGTTGCAGTCACTTTTCACTTTGCAGTGCGTGAAGACCAGGAGTCTACAGTGTCCAGTCTGCAGTAAAATTAGCAGTTAACTGTAGACCAGCCTGGTGTTTTGTGATCTGCCATGTATTTTACAGTGAAAACATCCAGGATAAAATGCCACAAAAGTGACGAGTTTCTATTGAGAGAGATTTTAATCTTTTCCACTGTTTACACGCTGAAGATGAAGACTTTGCTATGACACAAAGACACTTCAGGAAGATTTCAAGCAACAGCAAAAAATCCTCTTTGGGGAAGAAAATGTATCGTGTAGGCTGTTTTGTCATTTTGAAGTTAAAACATTTTTTCCCCCAAGAGTATTAGGTGTTTCAATAAGGAAAAACTTTTTTTTTTTAAAGCTGTTAAGTAACCCAAAAGTCAATAATATGTATAAAATGTGTAATAAACGTTGACTTCTGTGCCTTTACTCCACAATACCCTGTCATACGGCAATAGTGCCCTTGCATAGACTGAAGACACGTTGTTTCTGTTGAGAGGGTTTGTGTTTGTGAAGGTTTGTACTGCCCCATAAAAACATTGTTGCTATTTAAAAATTACCAAATCTCTATCTTCTGATTATGATTTTTGTAAAATATCTTCACAAAAGAAAACCCATTAAGAGAACAGGTACTGTGCTGCAGGAAAGCATCTCAGGAAACAGAAGTACAAAAAGCTACTAACTCGATACTTAAGTCCCATTCTGCTTTGCTGGTCATGTGAGATTTAATTATCTTAATTTTATATATTTCATTTCACAACACCATTCTTTCCTTTCCTTTTCCTCCTGCTGGAGGAAGGGACCATTTTCTGACACCAAGTCTTCTTTTCTCTCCCGCCTCCTCCCTGACCCCCAAGAACTGTGTGCTGTTTGCCCATTAGGTTAAATCAGAATATTCCTGCCTGCATCATGGAGGGCGTTTCAAATGAGGCATGCGCCAATTATTGGACCTGAAGGAGAAGAGGTCCAAGGCTGTACACTGGCATTGAAGGAGTCAGCCCACTGGGATCCGAGAGCATTGCTTCTGCTGTCTCTCTCTGCCATTCAGATGACTTGCAGACTTGATAGACTAAAGCAGTTGATATTGTGACCCCTACCCTATATGCAGTTCACAGTTTTTATTTTGGGCTAGATTTAATTTGCTCCCCAGGACTAAACAGTCTCACTGCACTTGGGGTTCAAAGCTGAAGGACTGCTTATTAGTTCAGACCTGCCCTGGTAAGAGATGAAAGATTGGAGGAGAGCTTCAAGTTCAGTTTCCTCTCAAAAAAGTGTGGTTGCATGTGCCAAAACTGCCCCAGACACAGAACCATCACGCAGAGGGAGAGCTTTGAAACTATACTATTGCTCTGAGCTAAGGTATTAATATAGACATAGACTTTATTAATCTTAAAGATCTTTTGCCCTGGTCCTTCTAGTGATAGTGTTCAGCATGATAGTATTCAGTATTACTGTCTTTGGTTAATCAAAGCTGCTGCTGTTAGCTCCTGCTCTTTCAGATTTCACTAATTGAAGTTCACTGACTTAAATCCATTGTTTGTATTAAGAAAGGGGGAGGGGAGGAAAAAAAGACGACTTCAGGGTTGGGTTTTTCCTTTTTCTTTTTTTTTTCCCAGTATTGTCCCTGTCAACATGCCACAGTTTCATCTGAAACAAGGGATGCATTAAGCTTTTCTGTCTGGGTTTTGTTTCCCTCTATTTTTTATATTTGTTTAATTTGCTGACTGGCAGTTGCAAAATCACTTAATCAGCATATCTGGCCCAAATACTAGGCTTGACTTGAACTTACTGACAGTGTCTTGGCTCATGCACAACTGAGACTAGTTTGAATTCTTGTTCTGTGATCTGTATAGGTAGCGGTGATGGAAGAAGAAGAAAATAATAGCCTGAAGATCTGTCTTGTTCCTTTCCCAGCTGTGCCACAGTAGTCAAACCCCAAATGCCTGTTTTGATCTCATTTGTAACCTCATGTAGCTTTGAAGAGTCACTTCTGACTTACAACACCCTCTGTGGGAAGAGGAGCAGCTCTCTTTCCACTGCTCAATTTGCAGGCCTATGTTTGAGTCCCTTCATTCTTTTGCCCTCTCTGAAGCACCAGAGTATTGTGTTTATTTCTGTGACCAGAGGAGCTGCTAAGCAATGTCACCACATTGGCAGTACTGTTTGGCCAACACAGAAAGCACCTTCTCCCTCTCTGAATCCAGGGAAGTCATCAGAAGTAATTACTATGGTAAATTCTATCATGACAAGATCCAAAATTAACTTACTACCTTATTTGTTCCAGGTACTCCACGTCTGCATTCTCCAAACTAAGCAAAGTAGGGATCCGGCATCCTCCACCTCTTCCTTTCATTGGAAACCTGCTCTTTTTCAGTGAGGTAAGATACGGGTTTCTTTGTATCTATCCAAAGTGTTGGGAAGAGTGGACAGAAGGTAAGAGGAATTGAAGGGAATCCTACACTTCAATGGTACAGTCTCTTCAAGCATCTGCCTCTGGAAAGAGCAAGCAAAATTCAGCTTTTTGAGTGAATTGGTAGAAGCAGTTGTTTGCAAGCAGCTTTAATTTCAGGGTAAAATAAACTTGAGGGAAAGAAAATGTGTAAGCTCCTGCAGTTAATTACTTGAGCTTTTCCAAGAAAGTTCATGCCCTCAGTGAAACAAACTTAGTTATGTGAATAGAGCAGATTATATTAACTAGCCCCAACTGGTTTGTTCTGAGTGGTTTTGGCTCCTACGACCTCTCTGTTTGTTTGTGCTTTTGCTGATTGTACAAATTTATTTTAAAGCTTGTAATGTTGCTTGCTCCTAAGCAGTAACTGGAATTAGGTACCACTGAATGCTGCTGCTCTGTCCCCCTAATATTCGGACTGGGAGGAGGGAGGAAGGGGAAGTATTGGGATTCTGCCTCCAGATTTTGTTCCCTTATTTTTCTCACCCATGCCCTTTCATTAGTCTGCTAATGCTGTATTTTTGTTTCTTGCTCAATTTCAGTAATGGTTCTGAGGGTCCAAGATCTCTTAATAATGAGGAGCTGCAATTTCTCTGGTTGAATCTTACAGTAAAATCTCTCTAGTGTGTCTCTGTTGCAGTCCAGCAACTTTTTCAGGAAATCTGGGCTAACTCCAGCTGCTGCCCAATTTCCTCTTTTAAGTGCATGGTTATCAATATCCATGCTGAGATTTGAGTTATTAATGAGAATATAGTGCCTCTTACCTTAGTCTTCATGGTGATTGTTCTGTCAATATCTGACTCATTATTAGGTAAAACCCATTTAAATATGAGTTTTACATGTAGATCTGATTTCATTTAGAAAATAGCATAAAAGGTAGACTTGATTTGCTCTTGATTAATTTGAACTGGAGTTGACAGGGTGACTTTAACATACAGGGGGTGCTGGTGGTGTGGAATACAGACCAGTTCACCCTCACTCTTCTGGTTTCAATTCAGCTGGATGGCATGAAGCTACTCATTCTGTAGCTCTTTGGCGACAAAATCCAGTTATCATTAGTCACCTGCTAACACTTGCTGTAGGAAAAGGTGCCTAGAGACTCAGTTACTTTGATACGTTGTAGATAGGCTTGCCCTGCACCAGTGTACAAATGGGAAGTTTTACAAACTGTTACCTATGATCTGTTAGGCAAATTTCATTACCAGAATTGCATTCATTAAATTCACTTAAAGCAGGCTAATGAAGAAAAGATAAACTTGATTTTACTAAGTTTTAGGAAAAGAATAAATTAAAGGTAGCTTAGAAATTGTATCTTGGAGTACCAAGAAATAATAATTCCAAACAGGGTTTTGAAACAGAGCCGAGTAATGCAAAACCACAAGCCCCACCAGGCTGTATGTCCAGCGCTACAGCATTTCACTGTCCATCTTCTTTATAGTCCTATTGCTGCTGGTAGGAACAGGCAGGGATGAGTCCAGGCTCTTAGTAATTTTTCTTTCTTCCCTCATATATTTTGCCATGTTTTCTAGATCTGCTCCTGAGGCTGCTTTCTTAGAAATAGTGCCCATAGCAACGTGCCAGTAATAGGAGGGCTGCTTTTATGCTGTAGGCTGTTCTCTACGAAAGTGTTTTCAGGGACGCAAGTGCTCTCACTGCAGTCACTAGAGGACAGCTTCCACTTTCTCTTCCCCAGCAGGGGAGAACCAGAGATTGCCCATCACCTTCCTGAGGTCAGGGGTGGTTTTAGGGGCTTAGCTGCGAGTGGCACAGCTGTGCACGAGCACGGTGTTTAGGGGCTGGGGTTATTTTCTTTTTTTTTAATAGGAAGTAGCAAAACATTGTTTGTTCTGTTGCTACATCTATAGTGTTAAGAAGTTCTTGCACTTGCATGTTTATGCAACCATGTCTTTTCACGGAACTGGTTTTTTAGAGAGTCTCCCTTTTAAATAGGCCAGCTCCTTCTTGGTATTGCCGATGTGCAGGGAAGATGCACGAGCCGCCCTCCCACTAAATCATCAGACTAGCGGTTTTCAACCCATGAATGTTTATTTCAGAGGAATTCATGAATGGTGACTAACAGGAATGAATATGGGAATCTGCATGTATGTAATTCATATGTTTCCAGTGTTGAATTTGGTCTGCAAATCAACACAGCTTGAAAAGCCCTGTGCAACTGTGAGACCAAGAAAAGAAAGGGAAGTCAAAACACTTCAACGTACAGAGCCTTCCAGTCCAAAAAGTGTCCTCATCTCATGGTTTCAGGCTTGCCTCCTAGAATATGACTGCTAGAAACTTAAGGTGAGGGAGTCCCTTTGACATAATCAAGTAAATCTAGGTCCTGGGGATTTAGGAAAAAACATTAAATATCAAAAGCTCTCAACAGAATTGTGGGAGTAAGCAGTATTTTTCAATTTGTAATGGCATAAATTCAAGGATTTGCTTGTCTTCTCCCTTACTTGGTTGTAAATCGGTTCTGCTGAAGTGAGTAGAGGTTCCTGTTTTGCTCCACTGTATATGTGAACAGAGCATCAGGCCTTATCATCCTTTTTCTGCTTTTCTTCTTCTGTAAGTGTGCCTGAAAACAAATGAACAATGCAAGCAGAATTTGGCCAATAGTGCTGGGTTGTGGGGTTTTTAATAAACTTTCAAATGTATTTTAAACAAGAAAATGTCTTCTCCATGAGATTTTTTGAAAGAGTTATTTCAGTGATTTCTTGAACAGTGTATTTTCTTTGAGTAAAATATGAGTTGCTGTTAATATAGTGTCTTTGAGAGAGGAAGAGGAAGTGCTGAAAGTTAAGGGGCTAAGGGAAATGCAACAGGAAAGACTTATCTCCATCACAGAGAAGCAGACTTTAAGAGCTGACTTCGGGAAAACAAAGTTATTTTACTGTAAGTCACCCCTTCTCTCTCAAGTACAATAAAGGGAGATAATCGCACCCTGAAACTAAAACATATCCAAGTTAATCGGCTTATCTCAAAAATGAGAAGATAGGAAATTATTGCAGTTCTGCAGCTGGGAAATTATCTGAGTCAAAGATATTAGATTAAAAATTCTTCTGTTGCATGAGAACAATTTGTGGTGGGTAAGTCTGATGTAATAGTAAATATGATTAGGCTGTTTAAAAAACAGCAGCATGTTCAATTTTCCCAATAATGGAGCAGACTTGCAGCAGACAGACCGCTGTTTTGCTAGAAACTCCTGACTGTTGCCCCACCTCCCCACATACTGCATTTTTCCTACCAGTCTGTGGAAAAACATGAGGTTTGTTTGCGATAGCCATGCAATGGGAGACACAAGGGTATACACAGCATGGACTTTCACACATGGATCTGCATGGGCTTCAGAGCAGCAGGTTGCAGAAAAACTAAACAAAACTCTCCTATTCATTCCCAGGCTAATGATTTTATTACGTGACAAATGCTCTGAAAACTGAGAAGGCACACGCGCCGCGTTACCCTTCCTCCCAAAGAACCGCGGCAAACACTTGACCTGTTGCTATGGCTGTGCCATGCTTTTCTCCCCCTTTCCCATCCCTTTTCTAAAAAGGCAGCTATGCTGTTTTTTAAATGTCATCGGCTCTGACATTTGCATGGCTCTGGTCGCCTGGTACTCTACCTGTGTGCACTGCTCCCCACTCAGCCTTCCGGAGAGCAGCACTGTGCTGCTGCAGCCTTGGGGCTGGCGTCTCTGGTGTTTTGGGGTGGTGGTCGATGTGTGGTTGGCTGCCTTGGTTTGGCGCTCGGTAGGCGGGATATGCAGTTGTGCCCCGTGTACAGTCGAGTGATGTGCTTTGGGTCCTTATAATGGCACGATCATGTGTTGCTTTTCTCCTATTACTCCTAGCAAGCTCCAGTGATGCTTTTGACTGGCTGTGTGCTTGTATCCCTGCCTTGCATTTTAATGAAAGACATCACGCTCTTTAGTCCTTCTCTGCTTGGACAGGATACTCTTTGTTTACTCTGTTTATTTCTGTCTGGCCTACTTGTAGATCCTGGGCTACCCTGGAGCGGCCCATTTCTGCTGAATGGGAGTGGGGGCTGTGTGGGTGCTTTGTCTTGCTTTCAGTTTGGGATCTGGCTGGACTGTGTTGTTTTATGGCTGATGGGTGAGAGTGGAGAAGGGGGGAGTGTAGGGAGGAAGCAGAGAGCAAACATAATCTTTTTCCACTAAGCATCTGCCAAAAACATCCTTTCAGTTGGACGCAAAGAAAAATAAAAGGCAGAGTCCTTGCAGGAATGAAATTAACCCCATGTCTAATTTTCAGCCGAGAAAGCAGCATGTCAGTACTTGGAGAGAGAGGCTGCAGCGTTTACTGTTCTGGAATTTAATGACACAGCATGTAAACCCAAACAAGGTTGGAGAGAGGCAAATGGTGAGGGGAGCAAAGGGCTGGGGGGGTGGGGTGGGGAGGGAAGAAGAGGAGCTCTCAAATAGGCTGTGGACCTGGATTTAATTACAAGAATAATATGGCTTACACTGACAGTGAAAGCCTGCATATGGTTTTGTGTTGCTTTGCGCAGATAAACCAGAGGGGAATGGGATAGGGAGTGTGTGTTTTGCCACTTGATAGCTATCTGCGTGGAACCAGAGAGGTTGGACGGGGCATCACCAGCCAACCTGGCTTTACATCCCCCAGTCTTCTGTGCGCATCTGCCGTGGGCTGCTGACTGCCTGAACAGACCTCACGAGGTGTCTCAGGTCTTCTCTTACATCCTGGGAACCCCCCTTTATTGGGAGGCTTGTGTATGATGCATTTCATGTGACATGAATACATGTGGCGTAGATCTAAACCTAGCCATGTCACAGTCTGCAACATGACAGAAAACCTGGGGTTAGATGTGTTTTTATGTGTATATTCATACGTCTATAAAGCCAGTCTCTCTCCCCTTCAAATACGTGTATTTTCCTAGCTTCAGCTGATACTCTGCTACCTCCTTTGATCAGATGTTAGCGTTGTCAGATACTGCACTGACTTTGTCAGGGTATCTGTTTGTGGGAACCTAATGCAGGAAATCAAGACATTGCAATTAGCTGTCTCCTACTTAAGTAGATGCTATTTGCACCCTTCAGTGAGAGCTGGACTTTTGGTTTTTCAGAACAGCGTTGGGCAGAGATGTGCCATGGCTCACCCCAGCTTCTCCCTGAGCTTGTTGGGATCTCAGCAGTGTGACCCTGCCTCTGGGGGAGCAGTGCGTACACCTCAAACCCTTTTATAGAGGCACGGTGTTATCGGCTTTTTTGCACTCAATGTTTCTGATAGCTGTGTTTGCAAGGCATCCCCGAATGTGATGTCAACTTTAAATAATGTTTATGGAAGCTGGAGACAGTAGTAAGATATACAAAGCAACTGGCAAATTTTATGTGACAGAAGGGGGGTGAATCATTGCTGCTTTGCTGGTGAATAATGGTGACCCAAGCGGTGAAGGTGTAGTGGTCATGACAGATGCTTCTGCTCTTTTGGACTATACTGTTTGTCATGTGAGGGAAGAAACGGGTACCTTATTCCAAGGAGTGGTGTGTTGACTGTATGACTTCTGCCTAGACCAGCTCCCACATCTATTTGCTGTGCAGGGCTGGGTGAGTGTTTCCCGTAGACGTCAGCAGTGGCCCCTAGAAGGAGATGCAGACCTCACTGATGAACAGCATCATCGTTTTAGTATTCTTTAAGCCATGTTTTGGTGGTTCCTTTTGGCATACTTTATTAAACGCTGCATGAGGAGAAGAGGCAATGGCTGAGGCAATTGCTAGCTCTATGTGAAGGGTGTTACCTGTTAAGTGGAACGGGGATGACGTGCTCCATGGCAGCACAGCGAGTGAGAAGAGGGACTATCTGATCATGCTCCTGGCTTTCCCCAGACTACCAGTGTGATTTTGGGCAAGTCTGACCAGGGCAAAGCTTTCTTATTTTCTGGGTAAACAAATCTCTTTCTTTTGTTTCCCTTGGGGCCTCTTTTTACTCACCTGCAAAATGACGTAGATGGTGTTCTGGAATAGATAAGTCTGCTTTTTCATCAGGTTATGGTGAAACACTTTGAACAACTTCTCTGGGCGCTTTCTCTGGTAGATTTGGGGAGGCTGGTATCACTGCTGTCTTTAATGGACTGGGCCACTTGAAGGCTGGAGGGAGATTAAATTATTTGGGAATAGTTGCAGAGTGAGTGGGGCTGTAAATTAATGCCAGGCCTGAGCTCTGGTCTATAAATGAAGGTGTCCGAGTAAGGTGGGTCTCCAAGTTAATAGTGCCGGAGGACACTTCTCTGCTGTTCCATTCTGTCCTTGACCAAAACCATTGATCTTTGATGGGTTTTTGGTGGCAACTGAGAAATGACTACCCAAGATCCATCAGAGCAGAGGTCTGCATCATTAAAGCGACACCTGGCTCGTGAGAGTGGTGTAGGGGAAGTTTGCCATGTGTTGCGTCTTTTGGAGAGTATGTTTGCATGTTCATCACATAACCTTCTGGAATTTGCTGTGTAGCCTTTAAACAGCATGTACTGCTAAATTAAAGCCAGCTCTGGCATGATATGTAGTAACAGTGAGCACAAACCAGCCATGCTACAAAGTAGCTGGGTTAAGAGAATGAAGATAATGTATAGTTGCAATGGTAGTAGCATACAGATAGACGCAGTGTAATCACTTAGACTGGAATTTACCTGGGACTGCAGGATCCCTGTGATCATGCACAAGAAGTAGGAACCTTCACCTTGAGGAGCAGCGCAATAGTGATGTGACTGAATAGGAGGACTCCTGTAGCTGTTGTAGTAAACTTAATGGGCTTCTACACATGGACTTAAAAAAAAGCAGGAATATTTCTTAGGTGTGATTGTCTGCTGTTCAGTTTTGGCTGTAGTCACATCAGTGTGGTACTGGCCTGGAGAGAATGGGACTGGACTAAAAATGTTTCAGTCCTTGAAATTAAAAAGGGAAAGCAATAGACTCAGGGCTGCAACGAATAAGAGCAGCCTCTGTTGTTTTAAATGAAGTTGTAACTTGCTCACACTACCTGTAAATCTGGAGTCTAGTGGCATCATATCCTGCTCACCTTCTTATTGCGATGTGAAGAAATCCATATTCAGAAAACCAGTTCTTCCATGTC
Organism: Haliaeetus leucocephalus; assembly: GCF_000737465.1. Lineage (NCBI taxonomy): Eukaryota > Metazoa > Chordata > Aves > Accipitriformes > Accipitridae > Haliaeetus > Haliaeetus leucocephalus. The sequence continues at coordinate 11,392,128 of NW_010972642.1, forward strand.
AGCAGGATCAGTACGTCTAATAATGGCCAGGTATCAGTTGTAATGCTAAAATTATAGCAGGCTCGGATTGGCTGTTGAGAACAGTTGTTATCCATGAGCCAACAAATTTAGCTGAGTCTTAACTTCATTAGCAGTGTCTAAATGCATTAGCCATATGCTCCTCAGCATATGGGTAAATACATAACAATTTATTTTCATTAGGGTTTTCTTACAAGTGCTGCTAACCCAAGCTCTGCTAGAAATGTTTACAGCATGACACGTCTCTTCAAATAAGAAGCTGGCCTTCTGTACACCAAGTCATCCTGAAAGGGTGGCAAGCAAGATACTTCCCCCACCGTTTCTGAGAGTAGGAAGGTACAGCTGCTGTGGCTCTTAACCACTGCAGCTATTCAGGCTCAGTTTCTGCAAGGCTTTACATTAAAATGAGTAATAGAAGGCTTTGGAGAACTGCCTATTCAAATATGTGCCATTAGATCCCTGATATTCATTGTGTACTGTCTTCTGGCTGCCTACGGTGCACCTTAGGTGGCATCATCTCCTGGTAGCTTTATCTGGATGTAAAACTCATGACCCTCTGCTGCCTTCTTCCTCCGCTCCCCTCCCCAGGCAGGACGTAGAGATGGAATATAATTTTCCCTAAGAGGGACTGAGTGTGAAATTGGGTCTTAGTCATGGCCCATAGTCAAAGGGATGCAGTACTGGAAAGGGCAGGGTGGGTTTGCAGGATGGGCACTGGGGCAAGGCTGTGAGGACTTCAGTAGCTGCAGATGTGGGACAGATGCAAAGCAGCCATTGTGTGCTTGGGTTTCTCTTAATTTGTCAGAACTAAGTGAAACATTATTTTCTGGAGCGCTCTTTTTTTTGGTTAAATATTTATGTAATTTGATCCAGAAATGCAAGTTGCCTAGAAAGACATGGAAGTGTAAGAAAGGACCAATCTTATCGGAGAGGTATAAAGATCAAAAGTTAATCTAATTGTCCGCGTCCTCAGAGGCCTCAGCACGTGTCTAAGTGTAGATGATAATGGGAAACCAGAATCAACCAGAGCTGGATTCTAATCAGGTTTATCTGAGAACTGACTGGGGGTTTTTTGTGGTTGTTTTCTTTGGGGCGGGGGGGGGGTGTGTGGGTTTTTGTTGTGGTTTTTTGTTTGTTTGTTTTTTTAAGGAAAGAAAAAAGAAAAAAGTTATTCAACAGGAAGTCTAAACAAACCTGTGTGCTTTAAAAACATGTATTGCAAATTGCTGGGTTTTCTTTCTGTTTTCACCAAGTAATGCAGTGAAACAGATGATACAGTCTTGGGTTGTCCTTGTAAACTTTTCATTTTGGTTCTTTGTTATTAACCTTTTTTTTTTTCCTGCTTCCATTTTGTAATTTTTAAATATTACATTGTCGTGGTTTAACCCCAGCCGGCAGCTAAGCACTGTGCAGCTTCTTGCTCGCTGTCCTCACAGTGGGGTGGGGAGAGAATCAGAAGGGTAAAAGTGAGAAAACTCGTGGGCTGAGATAAAGACAGTTTAATAGGTAAAGCAAAAGCTGCGCATGCAAGCAAGGCAAAACAAGGAATTCATTCACCACTTCCATGGGCAGGCAGGTGTTCAGCCATCTCCAGGAAAGCAGGGCTCCATCATGCGTAACAGTTATTTGGGAAGACAAACACCATCATTCCAAATGTCCCCCCCTTCCTTCTTCTTGCCCCAGCTTTATATGCTGAGCATGATGTCCCATGGTATGGAATATCCCTTTGGCCAGTTTGGATCAGCTGCCCTGGCTGTGTCCCCTCCCAACTCCTTGTGCCCCTCCAGCCTTCTTGCTGGCTGGGCACGAGAGGCTGAAAACTCCTTGACTTAGTCTAAACACTACTTGGCAACAACTGAAAACATCAGTGTGTTATCAACATTCTTCTGGTACTGAATCCAAAACATAACACTATACCAGCTACTAGAAAGAAAATTAACTCTATCCCGGCCAAAGCCAGGACAACATGTATTTTAGATGACTTCTATTAAGGGAGAGGGAAAAGTGAAATGTTCTTTGGACAGTTGCAGTGGTGCAATTTTAAATATTCAGGTAGAATCTGAATATTCAGGTAAAATCTTCACTGATTTGCCTCTGTTTGCTGTTATGTCGATATACTGAGGGGAAAGAGCAAGCCCTGGATAGGATAAGGCACCTTGTGACTCTAGATGGTAGCCTAGGAAAGAAGTACAAAGAGGTATGAACAAGAAATGAGTGATTGATACATGATTTTTGCAAAGGTTACGGCTTGCAAAGGGATGAACAAATCTACCTTGATCATTTCATACGCTGCAACATATAATGTGTGAAAAGTGTGTGGCAAGGCAGCCAGAGCAAGGGTGGCATCTGAGTTATCCTTCTTTGTGTTCCGCATCTGAGGACAGTCTTGGACAGGAGCACCTTGCAGCCAAGGTGGGGTGGAAAAGGTGCTTGATCACGCACAAGGGGGAAATGGGAGAGCTTTGAGAAAAAAAGCTACGGTTGGTGACCTTATACCAGGGTTCTCTATTTTAATAAAGAGTCTCATATAGTTCATGACAGATAGAATTAGGGACCATGCAAGTATCTTGTAGTTATATTTGTGTTTATATTTTTCGCTACCTTTTTTTTCCCCAATGCCCCAGGGAGCCATCTCGAAGACCTCATAAATGCAAGATTTCATTTTCTAATGCTATTTCATTTCCTGGATGGAGGACCTGCCATGAGAAGACCAGACCTCAAATTATAATAGCCCTATAAATAACTCCCTAAGGCAAAAGGAGAAAAGAAAGCTTTTGAAAGACAACCGCAAATGCAAAAATGGAGGTGTTTGGGTTCTTGCAGAACCAGACTAAGCAGCTCTAGTTAGGACGTCATTAATTTAGTGTAAAGTTTTTTGGGGTTTCCCTGTTTATCTCTGTGCTCTGTTTACTTACAAGCCTATATCTCAAAAGTCCTCTGAGGTCTCTTACTTGAGTTTAATTTTCTGCAGTGTTTTGGTGCTTTTTAGCCTGTCCTTAGAGCCTGCTAGAAAATGGAGTCTCCAGGTAAAATTGAAAACAATCCAACAAACTGACTAAAACAAATACAAGCACAAATTGAGTAAAAATAGTCTGAAAACACAACTTTTTCTTCTTTCTGGGTGAAGTAGTTTTATTTCAGCAGACCCAGACTGTCTGCCTGCTTTCCACTGGAAATCTGTGCAGAATTGGCACATCGACTAGAATAAAAACATTCCCGAGGAATCGGCGCGTTCTGTCAAAACATTTGAACAGCTCCCATCTCCCAGAGCGCAGCTCTGCTGCGGAGCCGGCAAAGGGAGCTCTGCAACGCGTGGTGCCGGCTTCCCCTCCAACCTCCTGTCTCGAATCCACCTTTTCACATAATTACGGGCAAAGTGCTTCAGGTTAAATTATATCTAGCTGCAGTGGGAGTAGAAAAGGAGGTTTGTGAGAGCCTAAGGGCTGTCCTTTCTCAGTTCCCACTAAGGCTGTGTTGTACACGTGAGGAAAAGTCAGGAGGTGAGGCTGTAGGACTCCAGTATCTTTCTGTAGCAGCCTGGGTAAATGTACTGGCCAGGGATAGCCAGGCTGGCAAGCTGAGCTCCAGGAGAAGTCCTGCTGTGCAGGGACAGGATTTCCCCTTGATGGATGCTTCTGTCCCATGCCTCTCGCTGCTGCATGACTCTCTGCTACATGTGAGCTCAATCTCCAGCAGCAAAGTTCAATCTCTGTGTTGTGGAGTAATAATAACTTTTTTTTTAATGACTTGATTAATTTAAAAAAAAAAGAAAGAAAGAAAATCATAATCTTTGGCTAGAAGAAGATACGCAGCAATTACAGAATGTAACTAAGCAAAGTGTGATTAGCCTCAACCTTTGCAGCAGGACACTGATTACTTTACTTTTGCTAAGTAGTATCTTAGTCCTCTAGCACTGAAATAAAGGGGATCTCACTGGTAGCTGTACTCGGTATGAATAAGAGTGGTAAAATCAGGCCTGCAGCCAATTTACCAGAGGTGCTGTCTGTCTGTTATTGAGACCAATTGCTTAGGAATGTAATTGTGTCATTCTTGTTACCAAAATTGATATCCCCTGACTGACCGCAGCTAAATGAGTTTTTATTTTTGCAGAATTTCTGGCCTGTTGCATGATAAGGTACTGTGATGGACAGTATGCAATCAGTGGTTTGAAAAAAATGAAGTTTTTCTTCATATTTGAATATTTTCTTCATATTTGAAACTGTGCTGATGAACTAGCAGATGGTGTCCTTTAAGGCTGCACAGGTGACAGTAGCCTGTTTGAATGAGTATCATACCTACTTGTCTAAGCCCCGTCCAGCAGAAAAATCCTTTATAAAATAAAAGTAAACAAGGTGGGAAGGCAAGCAGCCCTATGTACGTACTTATTTTATACACCATGGCACATGGCAACATAGCAATTCAGAGCCATTTTGATAAAAAGTGGCATCACGGAGAAATGCGGCGGAAGAGAATGATCCATGCCATGTGGAGCAAGGAGGGCAGAGGTGGCTTATAAACCAGCCCTAGCTCTGCTTGGGTTAGTGGCAGCGCAGCAATCTTAGAGGGGGTGGGTTGTGAACGTGCATTCCTAACTCTATTACTTATCCCCTGGGCCAGAAGGGCCAGATGTGTTGCATAGGCAACATATTTAATATGTGAATGATCATCCCTGATGGATCCCCTCCAGCCAGTCCAAAAGTTGCATTACTGGGCCCCAGCCCACTTCACATAGAAAGACAAGACCACCCAATCTGGTGCCTTTAGGGAAGGGAGAAGGTGGAATTACTGTGATACTTTGATTAATAATTTCTCATGCAAGCAGTTGTACACTTTGTAGCAAAAATGCTTATATACTGGTGTCCAACCCAAGGCAGCTAAAGCCACACAGTGGCACCTAAAAGCCTAACCATATGATTCTCACTGGAGTTAACAGGCATTATTACTTTCAAATGTTGCTATAACTCCTTTTCTTTTATTTACTTATGCAAAGTCTAGCATGCTGCGCTTGTAAATTTTGGCCTGAGTGTAAACCATGCTGGCAAAATATGGTCACCTCTGGGACTGAGGCGAAGGCAGTTTACCACTGTATGGCCATATGGGAGGGGAAAACCTGTTAAAATCCTTCTATGGACAATTATGGCAAATATATGTTAAAAGGCTTTGAGACCTTGCACAATGACGAGCCCGTCTCTTCCTAGGAGAGGTAATGGGCTGAAACAACAGTGTCAGAATTGAAGCCTCTTAATATATTATATCACTGTCTTACAAAGATCTGAGACTTGGGTTTGTGCAGACTTACCACTGTCCCAACAGGAGCAGTCACTTGATTTGCTAAAAGCTTATCATCTGCAGAGGCAGACCTGGAAGAAAGGAAGTGTTCTTGTAGTTTTACGGGCAAAGAAACTAAGGGCTGTGGCAATAACAGTTTTGCTTCACCACCCATTGAGACCAATGGCCGAGTGCCCGCTGTCTTTGCTGGGCATGGAAGCAGGTAGCGAGTGACTCCAAGCTTGTGCAGAAACAGGTTGTGGCGAGGCTGCAAACTGCCTTCGCATTTAACGGGCCCTGGCGCAGCACCGCTATTGCTGCCACCTTCTCGGAGCTTCCTGTTGCTGCAGGAAAAGTTTGCATTACATGGAGGAGGATAATGCCTCAAAACATCCCCACTGGAATAAATAAGCATCTTAAGTCGAGAGTTCAAACACAACTTGCTTTTCTACTAATTCTGTAGTCTGGTAATTTTCGTTTGGCATAGAAAAAAATAGGAATAAGTGTTAAATTCATGCTTAAAAGATTGCCTCTCTTCAGAGAAATTTGTTATCATTTTTCTTACTTTCAACAAGGAAAACTTGCTTTTGCAGCAGAGATTTTGACATTAAGTGTCTTGATAGAATAATAGGCGTGAGATGGATTGCAATCTATTGCCTCAAGACTTTGCCAATCATAAACTAAAATCAGTTAATGCATTGAGTTAAATCTTGCTATATTGTGCAATGTGCTAGTAGTATTAAAAAAATCAATCCAGAAAATATATTGATTATATTATCTCCATAGCAACAAACAATAATGGGATAATGCTAGCTTAATAATTGTGCTTTGTGAAAACCTTTCAGAATAATCACTGCATTGTAATCTTTTCACAATATGGAATGCAATAATGCTTCTTCCTTGACTGCAGTCACCATCAGCACTGCGTCAAGAGATGCTGTTTTTGTGTGCATGCATATGTATTCATGGGTAATTTTGCTCCGGGTGAAACAATTTAGCAGACTATTTTGGGATCCATTTTTAAATGGTCAAGACCACAAATTGGCAATTGTTTTCTATGTGGTTTGTTTTCTCCCACCTCCTCTGACAACTGGCTACTGTAAAAAGAGGCCATTAACATTCCTTCTCCTGCATCTTTCTTTACGAGGCACAAAGATTTTGGCATGTAACAAAACTAAATGTCCAGCTACTGTGTTAAGGATTTGCGGGAGAGGGGAACTCTGCTCTAAAAACGTGCTTCAAAGCTGTTCCTTTAATTGAATTTCATCTATCATCCTCTAGCAATGACCTGTTCCACAGGAGCTGAGATATTTGCCTGTATTTTGGAGGACCTGATTCTCTTGTGCAACCCGCATTGTCATATAAATAACCTGAGGTTGTTATGAATAAATATATGTATATTCTTACATATAAGTAGGGGGGTGTGTGTCTAACATTTTTAGCTTGAAATTTTAGCAGGAGAGTCAGAGGAATAGATATATACATTCTTCATCTGGGTCTTGCTTTTATTTTTACTTCCAGATCAACCCTGTAATTTTGATCTTGAATTAAAAAGAGGTGTTGACCCAAATGTATGATGGAGAGGCCAAGTTTTTAGAGTGGTCAGAAAAAAAACCAGTTCAATCCCTGAAGTTTAAGCAGCCCCTAAACTGTCCTGTCTCTACGAAAGCCCTCAGGGACCTGGCAGTGGATCAGGAGTCCATTTACCTTCTGGTCATGCCACCAGTTCCTGGTGTAGCTGCTGCGCAAGGGCTGGGTTTAGAGATCAGCCAGCAGAGAGTAGGCTGCTGTCAGATCTTGCACCAGGAGATTATCCGTGGCTTTCATAGGGTGCCCCGTACTATCCCCAGTGGTACGGTGGGATGCCCCTTTACTTCCCAGGGCGTGAGTGGATGCCACGTTCTCCAATGGTCACTCCTCCGGCCCCTTTCCTGTGGGACAAACACTGATGTCAGACAGGTTAAACTTTTAGCACCACTTCTTAACAGTGATTCATATTATTTTGATTCTTACTTCTGGACAGAATTTGTCCTTCAAATGACCCATAGTTTGATTTCTTACCATTTACCAGACAGGGGTCCCCTTTTCTTTGAGGACGCCCAGGAGGCAGCCCCTGCTTTGGAACTACTATTTACAATATGTGACTGTCTTGGAGCCAGGAATGTGCAAACCCTCGACTCTGTAGGTGGTGGCACTTTGGTACCGTATACATAAGAAATGCAGTACAGTGCAAGCGCTGATGGTTTTCCGTTTGAGATGATCTCTTCATAAGGAGCTTGATTGTGCTGTTGTCCCCATGCAATTGTTTTCCTCTAGAGTCCCTCCAGCTTGTTACTTTATGGGGAGGGTGTGATGGAAGAGTTGTTTTCTGTCCCAGGCAGTAGTTACTTTCTGCCAGTGGCCCAGTCCCCTAGGAATGTGGTTGATTCACAGGGACAGGGAGGAGCAGTGGTTGATCTCGACTTCGTGCCTTGTGCCAAAGCATCTAGTTCTGTATAGCTGTTGTACTGAATGAGGGTGCCAAACCCCTCTTGCCTTTTCTGGGTGCAGATGAATGCAGTTATGAAAAGGCAGCTAAATACATTGATTCCTCTGGAAAATATCTGGTGTTTGCAGGTGTGTGGCATCATTTAAAAAAAAAAAAAAAAAGCTCAGATGGATTGACAAGGTTCTTTTTCTGATGCTGCTGCAGAATCCAGCCCTGAGTGATGATCTAGAAACAGAAATGAATGGCTGACACAAGCCAGTTCAATCCCCACCTCCAAAACCAAGCTCCTCTGTCTATTGTAATGTCACAGTTGAAGCTGTGACTGTGCTTCTGCTCTGCACGCCCTGTGCTCGCCCTGTGTGCTGGCCAGTGGCCTTGCTGATCCCTAGAGCTGTCCCAAATTCTTATTCCACTGCAGCCTCCTGTTTAGTTTCCTTGTGCTATCTCAGCTCCTACTGCTCTCCCAGCCCGCTTTCCAGCCCACACAGGGGTTGGCACTGCGTGTTTCTGTCTGTCTCTTCCTAATCCCTTGTTCCTGGGAGGCCTGATACGGCTTTCTAGTGTGTCTGTTTTCCATGCTTGGATCCTACCAGCTACTTCATGGGTCGCTTGGGTCTTAAACAGTGTTTGGCTTCAGGACAGAACATGAAGAGTAACTTACTTTATGAAAACAAGGAGATTTTGTTGGAATAATTATTTTAAGATAGGTGAAGAGTCAACTGCCTGGTGTGATACGGCTGTTGGGTCTGCAGCTTGTCTTGTTCTCGAAGGGATAAAAATACTGTTCTGCATGAGATATTACAACACGTGTCTGTCCTTATGGGTTTAGGGGTAGGTCCGTCCTACCTGTTGGACTATTGGTCTGGGAGCAGGATGAATCACACCGAGTGTTCGTTCACATGGCTAGGGTGAAGATGCTTGTAGCTCAGCAGCCGCGTGCCTCCTCATGCCCTGCTGAATGTATGGGCTCACCTCAAGGCTTGTGTGTGTCAAGCTGGCTTGTCTGCCCTTAACCTTGTGGCTTTTACAGAGGTGCCATGTGATAGATGGTAGTAAAAAGGGACCTGTCATGCCTATGCCTGGCCTGTCCATGGTACAGATAGCAGCATGCTCTGTTCTGCATCAGAGGCCAGTACAATCTGTAAGGACATTTTTCTCCTTTCATGCTTGAGAGCCTGCATCCATACAAGGTGGGAATTAGACAAGAGGAAGCTGGGCTTGTCCTGCTATGTTAAAATACAGAAATAGTCCTAGTATCTTTCAGTAATGCATTAAGTGGCGTGATTAATGTCAGTCACATGTAATGCTCTTTCCAGGTCTCTTCCCTTGATGGAGTACTCTGCGTGCAGCCTAGTGCTTTGATTTGGGTACTGTTTTGTGTCTTAGTGTCATCACAATAAAAGATCAAAATTTGGGAACTGAACACAGATGGAGTTTGTGATAACCTTTAGTTCTTTCAGATGTATGTTTCAAACCTGGTGGTCACTGATAATTAAGTGGCATTGATTTCATAATCAGTTCATAAGCAATGGTAGAGCCCCTAGCACTATACAAGGGAAATGTCTCTGAGGAGGCCAAGATGTTATCACCCATTGACTAAGTAATGTTGCTTCCTAAAGCTGGGGTATTCTTGAAACCAGCCTGTCTAAATAGTATCCACTTAGGCACAAGTGAGTTAAAGCAAAATGAGATAGCCCAGAGTTTGCATCAGAAGAGAAAGCTTAACCTCTGTAATCCTAATTCTGCAGGTGAAGATGCAAGGTTTGCATGTGGACATGTAATTTTTCCAGTACTTATTTCAAAGTCTGTTTGCACTCTATGGTACCTAAGAGAGACTATTGCACAATGGGATTGGTTCATATCTTTTATCCTTAAAAATGATATTTTTATAATCTGAAGGAATCTGCTGTTGATGGATCTGAGAAGGAGGGGGAGACTCTTCAGAAATGGAGAAACTTCTTGGAGAAAAAGAGTGCCCGTCTCCCTTCTTGGGAAAGAAGTCAACGTTCGTTTCTCCAAATGCCAATTTTTTGCCTCCTAAACCAGTGCTGTGTTGTCAGAGTATTCCCAAAATGTTTGTTTTCCTTAGATTTAGCTAGCATGTCTGTCTGTCCTACAAGAAGTTGTTTCCATTTCTTTAAATTACACAATTACTGCTTTGCTTCCCTTAAGGGAGGCCAGCAAAGGAAACTAATAAAATTCATTCACCATTAGTAAGATGTGCTGAATGCTTATGCTAATCCATCTGAGAGACATTGAGCACACAGTGAAAATACACGTTGCAACGGTCTTCTATTGTACAATGAATTCCCTCCTATAGAGAGCACTATAATTCTCTGTTTTCCTGTTGTAATTCGAGGATGTAGTAATATTAAGAAAGACAACAAAGATGGTTAGCGATCCAGTGGAATTACATACAAGAAGAGATTGTGTAGGAGAGAATTACGCTCAGTTTGGAAAGACGACAACTTAGAAGAGATTTAGTGGAAATTACATACTCTAGTAACAAAAAAAAAATCCATCATTCCTTTCTCTTTTTTTCTAGTTTCTTGACTTGTTATAAATATATATTTAGCACAGGATCAGAAATTGCAGTGAGTCTGCAAGACCTCATATGGAGCCTTTCATGAACACACATTGCACAAATTGTATTTCTCTTTGTATATGTCTTCATAATGACATGTTTTCTGTTTTTGATAAAGGTTCCTAGAAGCCTGAAGAGGTGTCTTCTGTGACATTTAGTATTAAGTAAAATAAGGGCCTAGCAGGTTTAAGTGTTATCTAGACAATAGTCCTAATAAAAATAGTATGGTTGCAATTATAGCTCTACAGCAGATATAAACAGGGTCTAAGCTAATGGCAGGCAACTTCCAAATAGATAAAAAGAAATATTATTTTAGCCAGTGTAATCAGTCTGGAGAATTCATCATTGCAAGAATCAGGGAGTCAAATACAGCAGCTGGAATAAGTTGAGGGTGCAGATAATTTTATGACTAATTACCTTTGTAGCTATGCATATTACGATAAAAGTAATTGAATCTTAAGCTAACAGTTGGGTGAGGAGGAAACCCTCCCTCTATTTAAAGCATTTTAAAGTTAACCGTGTATGTAGGGTTGTTTTCCTCTTGCCTTTCTCCAAAGCCTCAGGCATGTGGTATGTCTGAAAGCTCAGAAATAGATTGAATTTGTTGATATTCCTATTTCATATACTGTCTGTGTTTCTGTGGTAGAGAAGGAATGGTTTTGTAAGATACCAAGAAGGATGACTGAGAAACCTGCAACTTGTCTCTGGTGCTACCATTGACTTCTTGTGTGGCATTTGGCAAATTGCTTAATCTCGTGTACTTCCAACTCCCCACCTGTGACAGATGGGCACTTACCATCCCAGAGATGTTGTGGAAATGAAGTTTGTAAAGTGAAATGAGATTGAAAAGAGAAAGACAAAAAGAAAGTGAGAATCTCATTGCAGTATGCCGAATTAACGTATGAGGCCATAACTATGTGGGAATGCTTTGGAAAGTTAAGGTGAATCAACTAGAAGTGTGAATGCAGCGTGCATGTATGAAAGTGCAGTAAATCTTTTCCATGAGAAGAATCTCTCTTATTCTGGAAGTGGCTGTGTATCACCTTGAGGGGCTGGCATAGATGGGCTGGGTTATTCATCCTACACTCCATTTTTTTCTAAGTATCCATGTCTTATCTCCTGTGCCTCAAAAACCTCCTTGAGGTTCTTGCCCCCACTATTCTGACTGGGAGGCTGTTCTAGAATCTTACTACTTTGATAGTCAATAACTTTCATTTAATTTCTAGCAACACTTATCCATGGCCAGTTTATACGCATTTGATCTTTTAGTAATGTAGGCCTTTATATTAAATAAATATTATTCCCTCCCTGATGATTACTCCCAGTACATTTATAGACAGCAAGCATGTCTCCTCCCTTTGGTCTGCTAAAATGAACCTTTGGTTTACTAAAATGAACTCTCCTAATTACGACTTGTAAGACAGGCCTTCTGTTCCCTGAGGATCCTTGTAACCCTTTTCTCCACTCATTCCATTTTTAATTCATTCCTTTTGAACGTGGCTCATCAGATTTCCATGTATCATTCCAGAGAAAGCATATCCCAGATATTCTACATTTGTAGCTTCCATCATAATTGTTGATCATCATTATCCTGTGGTTGATGTGTCCATACAGGTTTTTCCCCTCTCTTAATTTCAAACAATAATCTACTACTACAGAAATTCTTGGAGTCAACATAGTCCCTCTAAGGGTGTGAAGCTTTGCTTTCAACTAAAGACTCTCCTCTGTTGCAGTTGTTCAGGTTCTTTAGGTCATCCAGTTCTTCTGATATGACAATCTCAATTACTCTGCCTGCTGAGGAAAGAATCTGTCTTTCAACCCAGAACCATGAACATACTTCACCGAAGTCTGTCTGCTTTTTGTGCCCAAGTCAGCCCTCAAAACATTGAACAAGGTTTGTCCTAAGCCTGACCCTTGAGAAATCTATAGGTTTCCTGCTTTCATGCCTGTACTTTTTCATTCAACTCAGTCCATACTCATTTCCCTACAGCTTTCGTGTTTACTGTCTCTCAATTTTTATCATTATCTTCATCCCTTTGGGTGTGATGACTGTTTGCCTGCCACCAGACCAAATGCATTACTGAAGCTTGTGTACATCTTCCACTGTTCCCTCACCTAGAAAATGTGTTACCTTCCCAAAGAAAGATAACACACAGTGTATCCCATTTCCCATTCCTCTGACTCTCTTTCCTTTAGGTATTTGCTCTGAAGCAGGGTGCCAGGTTGTTACCGATGGGCCAGAAGTGGTCCCTGCGGGACTGTTAACTGGCTGCAGCTGCTCTGTCCAGCCATGCCACTTAAGCAGTGCTGGTGCTTACGACTCAAATGTTAAAAACATATGGTGGGGTTTGTGAGAAAATCTGAGGACTGTGTGTGTTCCATGCACTGGGAAATCTTGCATGCTATTGAGGTCAGGCTCACAATTGTGTATTTACTTGCTTGGCTTCCCCTCCCTCCCGCCGACTCTTCAGTTACCAGCCTATTAGAATCAGCCATTAACCTGGTTAATGGGGAGAGACAGCAAATACCAGAAAGGATGATGTGCTTTTCTTAATTCCCTCTTGGAAACCTGACTGTTTTAAACTGTAAATGTCTCAAGAAAAGGCTGAAAAAGGTCCAAAACATGTCTTGCTTTTGTAATGCAGGCACACCCAGGCAGAGGAGAGTGAGTTGAGGCTGTGTTCTCCTTAGAGAACTTCACTGGCAAGTGATCTTTGGGGGTGAAAGGGTAGTGCCCTGCCAAAACTGCCAAGGTGGCTTCGAGCTGTCTGTGTGCAGGCTTCGGTGTGGTGAATCGACATGACTGAATCATATTGTGCCATCTGATCCTTTTGGGTGATATGATCCATTGAGGTGAGATCTCGATGCCATCTGATCCTTTGGGTGATAGGATTCGATCCCAAGAGCCTCGGCCCTCTCTGACCAGGGCAGGTGATGGACAGCAGAAGGAGAAGAGGGGAATGAAAAGCATGGGGTAAGGGCAGAGAGAAAGAGAGAGCTCATGCAAGAAAGGAAACAACCATCTTTAAGGGAAGGACTTGAGCAGTTTCTCCGAACAGTGATAAAACAGCTCCTTGTTCCAGACAGCGAGGGCTAATGCAGCACGTAGAAATAAACCTGCCCACTTAGTTTTTATTAAAGACCTGAAAAGGTAGAAGGAAAAAATTTACAATTTGTTTGGTATTTAGTTCAGGTAATTTTTTTTTTAAATTGTGTAATGAGAACACATTGTCCAAATTTTCATATGCAGATTCAATTAGTGTTCAGTTAATTAGCCTTTACAGATGAGGATTAACTTAATTACATAACACTAACCTCTCTTAATAACTATTAAGGGTAGGAAGGCTGCTTTTAATAAATTTGGAAGGGCTATATGTGTTTTTTAAAATCTGAAATGGCATACACATAAATTAAACCAAATTACACACAGAGGACAGCCATTAAGGGTAACGATCAAAGGAAACAAACTATGTACATGGCTCAGAATCAGGCTGGTTAGAAGTTCATGCTGTTTTCCTCCTCTTGTCTGCTGGCATCCTAGTGTTTTCACTAGGATTATTACTGGAGATGATGTACAGTCTAGGGTCATTCCTTCAAAGTGGACTGCAGTCTGATACAAGGTTGCTTTAATTAAATGTTAGCTCGTATTAAAAAAAAATAATAAAAAAATCAGCTTGGGTACTAGGTTATTAGCAGTTGTTTTTTTCCAGGTGGTCTAAATAAAAAAAGACATGTGAAGCCTATTGAATACTAAAACTCTGATCCATAAATGTCATTCATTGTCATTATGTACCATAAATAACTGTATAGATTTTTGTCTCTTGATATGAGGTGTGCACTCAAACAATGATGCTGTGGTTATTAATATCACAGTGAAGCAGAATATCACGTCTGACTACAGGGTGGTGAGGGTGTAGCATATATGGGACTAGTGATGGGATGTGGTGTCTTTGGCCTCTGAATCACAGGTTTGAATCCAAGCTGTCTTGGTAAGTGACTGACATCAAGTAATATGTGGTGCTTTTCAGAAAGGGGCAACAAAAGAAGCCTTTTTCCCTTGGCTATTCTTGCATGGGTAATGTTTCCCACTTGCAGTGGATTTTGATGGGCACACCATATCCATCTCCACACTCAGCTCAGTAGCTTTTGTGGCATTCAGTACCCTACAAAATTCAAGGACTACCGTTATTGCATTCTCAAGGTCGCTTTTTTGGAGTCCAGATTTTGAGTTACGGTCAAAAGCATGCATCTGCTGTATCCCAGCTTCATGGCCCTCTTCAAACCATTTTATCTAGTGACTCTTAGGGACTACAGCTAAGTTCATAAACCACGTGATTTTTTTTTTTTTTCAGCTGCAGCAGGATGAAATGTTACAAAGCATCCTCCATACAGTCTGGGTCGCTTTAAGCTTCAGCTTAAGCTTAAAGTCACTTAAGTCCTCATTTGCAGCCACAAGATCTGCAGGTATCAAGCAACTAGTAAGAATAAGTTGGATATGCCTCATGTTAGACACCCCAAAAATCAAAATGCATGGTACTACTGCCTTTTTCTGAAAACTTTGGCTTAGTGCCTACACCCGTTTTCAGCAAGGAGGGAAGATGACATTGCTGCAGATTTTTTTCTTGCTGTGAGGAACTAGCAAGGTGAATATGCAACAAGGGGG
This sequence comes from Haliaeetus leucocephalus, assembly GCF_000737465.1. Taxonomy (NCBI): domain Eukaryota; kingdom Metazoa; phylum Chordata; class Aves; order Accipitriformes; family Accipitridae; genus Haliaeetus; species Haliaeetus leucocephalus. Next base: position 11,407,149 of record NW_010972642.1, read on the forward strand.
AAACTGCTGAAGGATCTGTCTTGGAGTGGCAGAATCTATTGAAAAAAGGAAAGGGGATACTTGAGCCAATGGAGCCCTCTCTAAAGCCCTTTCATGTATGCACTGCTCAAGCTGAAGCCTCAACGTTCGATATCTCAAGATAGATGGTTGGCAATGACCAGACTTTGTTCTGGTTGATGCAGACCCAAATCTTATTCCCTTCCATAGGGGTTGCACCCGTATCCCTGAAAGCAGGATTTGGCCTTGCGAGTGGTTCTGCCCACAGATGCAGCTGATGATACGCGCTCAGAGGAAGAGGAGAATGCAAATTCCCTGTAGGGAGGCAACCGCCAGCCATGTAAACAAAGAAGCCTTCTGGGTGTGCAGCAGTCAGCCCACTTGAGCTGCTGTTTCCATGGTATACCAGATGCTGTAAAATATGCTTTCTTCAGGGAAAGGAGCTTTTCATACTCCTGCATTATCATGTTTGATAATGGGCTGTCATCAGGCTGGTACCTCACTGTAGGGGCCACACACAGCAAGTCCCCCCTGCCCTAACCCTTTTCTGAGTTGTTGATGACAATCCATATTCTGCAGCTTCCAAACAAAGAAAAAGCTAAGTGATTTTTCTGATTTGGAACAGCATTACTGACTATACTTTTACACTTCATTGTTACGAGTGACTGTTTAATGTGCTACAGTTCCTCCTGATGCACATGGTGTCATCTCGTAAGACCGTGCGTTGTTTTGCTTTTCAGTTTTCTTCTGTTTTCCGAAAAAATCAGAATACATATGTTTCCATTTTTCCCTGATTATGCCCTTCCTACCCCCCCCCCCCCCCCCCATTGCTTCATTATAGCTCCTGTTTTATGGCTGTTTAAGCCCCTGGGTACATGTCAGCAGGCACCATTTCTGAGTTTGCTTCCTTTCCTTGTGTTTACCCACTGGGTGATCTTGAGTCAAAGAGAGGTCTCTACCTCTGTTTTCTTGTAAAACAGTTGCTGCTGGTGGGCAGGTGCTTAGTTATCCTGTAGGTACTAAGTACAATTGCAATTATAAACCTGGACAAGCCTGCAATAATGAGCCTTGGAGCAGATCGACCTCAGCTAGTGTAAATAAGTTACCAAAAGCACTTACGAAGCTTGCTGTGCTTCAAACATGACTCATAGGAGGAGGAGGATGTTTTCAAGGTACCTGTCTACTGGAAGCTGTGTTCAGGGATGATACTGCAAAACGGGCAGAGCTATGTGGACGTGGCATATCCCCTCACTGTGTACTGAGACCACCGCAGGTTCATAGGCCTTCTGCACGGCTATTGAGAAGAAACACAAGTACCTTCGTACAACCCCAGCTTCCTCCAGCTGAAAGGCCTGCCTTGGCTTGTGAGGGATGCACACCCGCGTTCCCTCTGCCTTGCCCATGCCCCAGCCACTGCAGCCTCACCGCACTCTGCGTCTGCTGTTTGCTTGTCTTTCCCAGGCAGCCCGACGAGACCTACTCCCGGGTGCTCACCGTGCCCGTGAAGGGGGCCAGGATAGCACTGGGGCCCGGGGTGGACGGCGGGGGCAGGCAGTGGTGTGTATGTGTGTGCGGTGGTGCGGGACGTGAGGAAGTATCCTGGATTGTGGAGAATGAGCGCTTTTTTTTACGAGGATGCCGTCTCGCAATCTCTCCCGGATACTTTTCAACTCCTCCTCTCCCCCCATCCTGCAGATGTACTTTTCACTTTGGGGAAGAAAAACTAAGCGTGGTTAATTTTAAGCCAGGGCAATCATTTAGGAGAGCTGGAGGTGGAAAACCAGTTATTGGTTAACAGGCCTGATTTGAAACGTGTTCTGCCTGACCCCTCTACTGTAGTGAGCCAGGAGCAGCGCTTCCAAGAAGCCGGCTTTCTGGAAGGCTTTTTCACTGAATCATTTAAAGCCTAGGCTTCTTGTAAATGTTAATATCCTGCTGGCTCGCTGGAATGCAGCTGGTGGATACAGCAAGTGCAATACCTACGCGTGTGCTCGCAATCCAAAGCAAAACATAGGCAAGGTTCAGGCTGTGGTTTGGGATGTCCTCCCTGACGGCCCAGGCTGGGAGGAAAGCGGGCCGGAGGGCAGACCTGATTCGGCATCGTCTCACGAGACTGGAAGTCCCTCTGCCCCGTGCAGCCGATAGCGGTGTGATACAGCAGCGCTTTGCACCCCGCGTTCGACTCTGCCCGGTAACCCCGAGCAGAACCCTGTATCGCGCTGGTGCCTCAGCAGGGCTGTAAATGTCAGCTGTGTTTACGCAGGTTGGAGTCACTCTCCCAGGCAAAGCGGTCAGAGCGCACCGATGAGCGGAGCCTGCTTTACGCAGCCTTAGATGGCTGCCTGGAGAATAGCGCTGGGGGGAATGTGGCCGCAGGATTTCCCCTTGTATCAGCAGGGGAAGGCAGTAGGCAACCTTTGTAATGCTGAAATCATAGCAATTGCAGGCTGAAATCCTGCTACTGCTGAAGTATCGCTGTAGCAAAATGCTGGTCAGTGTGAATGCGTATGTACCTTTTCCCGTCTGCAGATAAAAGCCTCTGAGTTAGCTGTATGTGTTTGTGGTATCACAAAGGCTTTGTCCACCTTAGTTTCTGTGTGCTAATGGATGAGGCTTTTCTGCTTACCTTAGTAGTATTTTTCAGGTGAGAATATATTTTTTTCAGGCAATCATCTAAACCACCATTTTCATAATTTTATCTTTACTGTGTTTTCTTACACGCTATCCGATGCTTCAGCTTTTTGTAGCTTAAGGAAAACCTAAAGTTCTTGCCTTAACCTGGAGGCATGTTGTCCTGTAGAATAAACATATTGCAAGTCCAGGATTAAAAAAAAAAAAAAAGCACAACTGTATTAAGAATAAAAAACAGTTGAAGGGCTCTGTAAGAGGAGGACCGTAGGTGGTGGCAAGTGCTTTGCTAATTTGGGTGATAAATTAGCACCCGAGGGTGATAAGTAGGATAACTACTTTTGATTACCAGATTTTCTTTTGCTTAGTGTGGTAAAATGCTCCCAAAGCATACACACATTACATGGTCTTGTTTATTTATGTCTGTGGTTAATGTATTTACGATAGTTCATATTGTACTAGCTAATATTCTGCAGTATATCATAAAGAATAAGGAAGATTCAGTAAGAGGCATAAGTATTCTACTTTGTTAGTGAATTTTCTCTGAAGAATGAAGATAGATCACAATAGTCTTTCTTGAATTAATATAAATACAGATTAATGCAGTCAAATGTGTTATTTTTCCATAGACAAGTTACAAACACAATGCAGTATGATTCTCAAATATCGCAGTTTTGTTAAAACAGGGGTTTTTATATTCACTTTTGGGGATACATTTTGCACATCTTCTTTCAGATTAATCAATTTGAATTCATTTAGGACACTAACAATTTAGTATAGTGGCAGGTTTATTTAGATAAATGGATACCAATTTTCATCAATTATGAAAACAAAACACAGTAAAAATTCTAAAAGTTTGTTAAAATAAATCTGTTTACTGTTCTGCAGAGTGTCCCAGGTGACTGCCTTGTGCTAAACTCCAACTTTGCAGGTTTGGGGTTTTTTTAACAATGTAACTAAAACCAAAACAAGACAACCTTTCCATGTTCCCTGTGTTTCTCTTGTGTGTATTGAGACATATACTTATTCTGTTATTAATTTCTCTATTAGTTTTTCCATCCACACACAGATCAGAAAAAAATTATGTCAGGACCCCATTCATGAAATTAGTATTTAAAAAAAAATTATTAAATGGTAACATATTTTGGAGTGTAAAACCCTGATGAAAACATGTTTCAAGTCATTCCAGGTCTTCTTGGGGGTTGGGATTGTTTTTTAGTCATAATTTTTAGACTCTACTGTCACAGATGGACAATGAGAGAAAGGTGAGGTTATGAGTTAATACTGTGGTTCTCATTGAGGTTCAAAGCTTTGGTATGAGTGTTAGCAACACTGTATAATAGAGTTTCTGTTAAGGACTATTCTAAAATACTTTGTTATTTTTCTTTTATCCAGGGTTTTTGGGAAAATCACACAAAACTCATAACGGAGTATGGACCTGTTTGTGGGTAAGCTTAGCAGTGCCATCAGCTTTCTTCTTTTCTGGCCTTTGCTCTTTGGGTTTGTTGGGTGGGAGAGGAGAAAATACCAAGATAAGATATTAATCAAAATGCAGAGTGCGGTGTTTCAGTCTGGGGGACAGAGGTGGAGGTTGTTTGATTATGTGCAGAAAGTAACCTTGGCTTATTTTAGTTCAGCATTTGGTGTTGGACATCATTCTTCTCTTTCTAATTTTAATTATGTACATAAAGTTTAGTCTTTTTCAGAACTGTACAAAGCTACCAGCCTTCAATATTCTCTTTTCATCTGCATATTCTTTATACTTACAGTGAACAGCAGAAATAATAATTTATCATCTTAAAAAAACCTCAGTTTATAAAATAGTATGAATTTGGTTCAGCTGTTGCTAACTATATTTATGCAAAATTCCTAAACTTAAAATACAATGAAGTACAGCTTAGAAATGAGGCATTCCTCTCTCTATAGCTCAGTTGTGCTATCTTAGCAGTTTATTGGGAGCAAAGAGGGTTTAAGCAGTAATATCCCTTCATACAAGCCCTTCCACATTTCTGTGAATGTTATTTCTGTTCCAAAAAACTACTTTCCAGTTGTCATCATTTTAAGTGGAAATGCAGTTATTTCATAGTAGCTTCTATTGTTGTGGTCAGTTGGTGTTTCTAGCATAACTATTATTTCAATATATAAGTATCAAGCAATATCCACAAAGTACAGACTATGTCACAATTTTTCCCTATGTTCTGCAAAGGGTTTTAGACACTTGTAAGAGAGCGTATATGAATGTGTGTGTGCATATTTGATCATAAATGATATAAATGTGCTTTGTATGCTCTTCCAGCAAAAAAGCTCTATCAGAAAGAAGTCAGGCTCAGCCATATGAAGCATTTGATGCTCCAGCCACAGCCGCCTTGTGGCATTTATGCTCAGCCCTAAGGACAAAGTGCTGCAAGAAGTGATGGAAATAATGAATTCCAAGGGTTAGGTACTTGTCTAAGAGGAAATAATACAGTGTCTTAGCTAGCCAGGAATGGAGAAAGATATTCATTAACACCGTGGCAATTTGTATGTTGTGTAACAAATGGAAAATGACTGAGGCTTATTATCTCCGTGACCTTTGGTGTGATGCCCTTAAATGACAATAATGTAAGAACACTGGCATTCATTCCTCAGTGTATTTCCCTCCTTATTAATATCATGCCTATTTTTTTTGAAGCTGAATTCAAGACAAGTTGCTATTTAGTCGTCTGTCTGCTCACTCAGCCAGGCAAAGGCTATGTCATTGGAGAAAGAAATGTATAATTACAGCGTGTGAGCGGATAGATAGAAAGTTTCATTTTTCCAATCGACCCACAGCTGTTAGGGAATAAAACCTCTGTGAGACTTGCATGGGCTGCAAAGCTGGATGATGGTGGTAGTGGTCAGCCAGGACAATTCTGCCTCTTTGGGACGCTGTAGGTAGGAGGAGTGAGCAGATTGAGCATAACTACGTCCTATTTATTGTATGCATGAAAAACATGTGAGGGATCGAGGAGGTGGGCAGAGAAAAAAATGCTGCTTTTTGGTATCTCCCAGGAAAACAAAGCTGGGCTCAAACATTACTGTGCTCGAGGTAAGCTTTATTTGTAGTTGAAGAAGGATGTTTTAAAACCTGGTTTGTGAGCTGCTGTTCAATAGGTGTGGTATGTGTTGGGGGGTATTTATCATGGTCCTGTCACCTAAAGAAATTCCTTCTCCATCCCTATACGTCTTCTGTGTGTTTCTTTCTGTGGTTCTTTGAAACAGGCAATAAATGGTAGGTGCGTTTATGTGTATGGTCCCAGCAAACTATTGGATCTGGCACTTGGAAGGAGATGTGGCATTTTGCTTTTTCCAGATTGAATACTGCTTTCCAATAAGCATAAAGAGCAATGATCCTTATTTCTACAGTGGTGAAGTGAGTTGAATACAAATCTTTGGAACTGAAGCCTTTTTTTCTTTCTAAGGTCACTTGAATAGTCTGAATGATACCATCACAACTGTTTTCTTTTGTGTGTGAATTGGTTTCCTTGACAACAGGATGTCAAATCAACTTTTCAGCTTTAATCAAGTCAAAACAATATATCCCTTCCATTCCAAAAGGCCTCAAGTCGTAGAGAATTATTTCAAGTAAGGCTTTTGTAGGTCACAAAAGCTTTTTTTTTTTTTTCTTCGCTCCGGTGTGCAGATCCAAAGGAGAGGTGATGGTATTACTCTTTTATAGAGAGAGACAATGCAAATAGTCTTCAGTTGTGAGTGTGTGCTGTGAAAACCGTCTGTTTTCATACCGAGATGGCCCAAGATGGAAGCCAAGGCAGAAACAAACAGCTTTGGTTTGGTGCAAAAGCAGATTTGGAACATTTCTATTCAACAGGGGAATCCAAGCCACGGACGTGACTTTTGAAGAGATCTTGCAACAGAGTGGTAGTCTTTGGTTCAGCTGTAGTTTGGACTACCTTCTATAAAAATATCTCCTCTAAAATATGCGTGCTGGTTCTCCATAACAAAAATAAAAAGTGAAGAATATCCTATTTGGCAAGCAATGTACTGATACATGTTAAGATTCGTCTTGAATATTCTCCTTTTTGTCCTAAGAGTTTTGCAGGAAAGTAGTCCTGGTTTCTGTGGAAATTAGTGACTTATGTCACTTTTGGGGGGGATTAACTTTGATGTTTTGATACTTTATCTTCACCCCCACCATTGTTCCATTTCAATTGTAGGTTGTGGCTACTGATCAGAAATAGGTGGTAAGAACAGACAAAGAAACAAAGAGCTTCTGGGTTGAAGAGGAGAAATAAAGTGGGAGAGTATACTTTATGGAATCAGAAAAGCAACTGCTACAACACGAGCAGATCTGTAGAGTCAGTGAGTTAGTTTTACTTTATATACACACTTCATATGCATTTGACCACTCTACTGCGATTGCATCATTATGACTTTACAGCACTGTAAGCATGTATGGCTTAACCTGGAGGCAATCCAGGTAGTCCTGAAGCATCTTATGAAAACACAGATTTGAACGGAGCTCCATTTCCATATAAAGAGTATCTTGTTTTTCAGTGGGTTACTTCAGCACTTTTTTTAAGTAATACACAGAAAGCAACTTAAAGTAAGACAGGCGATTTTTCTTAAGGTGTCTACAGAATTACTCAATGTCTGATGTGTGGGTAGTGTTTTGGTTTTTTCCTTAAAGATGTCCTAATATTCCTTAAATGATTTTGTAATAAGTCACTATTGGAACCAAGATCAAGCCTGGTCACTTAAATGATTGGGTAGTTTAAAGGGTTAGGATATATCACGGCACCCATCCCTAACTTGAAATGTGTCCAGGGGTGAGTTGTGATTGTAAGCTATGCTGGCAGCTGACAGCTTTTCAGAAGTCTATGCAGCCAGAGTTGGTTCTGTCTTAACGCTTGACTTCTCCTCTCCCAAAAAAATGTCACTGTAGATGGCACTAGTTAGCATTTCTGCAGATGAGTCTATAATCAAACAGTTGTGGACAAGAAACAGGTTTTTCTTGCTGCTCCTCCTGGCCTTTGCATCAGGGCTGAGGCACACTGGTTAGTCACTGCAGAGGTTTGGGGCTTTCCCCTTTTGTGGACAGAAGAGGGACATGTGTTTCTAGGATTTGGGCATCTGGAACTTTTCTCAAAGCCTTATCTTTCCTTCTGCCCTCCTCAAACACCTCGGGGCAAACCTGAGGTGGACAGGGGCAGGATCTCCTCCTACAGGGAACAGCTGATGTCTTCATCATGCAGTTAATTTACCTGAAGAAATAGTGTCTTTATTGCCATTTTAATTTAACAAACTTTTTTTTTTAACCTTTCTGTTTCTAGCCTTATTCTGTTTTATGTGGAAAGAGTAATCCCAAGACAGGTATTCTCATCTTTGTCTCTGAAGGCTCATGTAAAGAAATAATTTAGTTTTATGAAACAATCTTATCCTTTTGTATTGGGGTTCTAATGGACTTACTACCTCTCCTGTGGACCTTCCTTTATTTTGATATTTTAAAAAAATCTACTTTTCATATTTCAGCCAGAGAAAATCATACCTGGGCAAGGATAGGGGGGACAGAAGAAAAACAAGCTTCCTATTTCTGATCTGTAGCTCTTCGTAATCTCTGTTTCACATTTAACCTGATAAAGATTTTTGGTAGTCTCACTTCCCTGGATCTTTGTTTTCTTACAGAATGGTGTACTTTTTTGGCCAGTTTATTTTTTTCTCACTGTGTTTCCTCATTTATGTGTTGTGATAAGGTCCTTTGACTCTGTAGGATTGTTGATCAGCCCCAGAATGGCTATTGTGAATGAGTTATCTCTTTTTCCTTTAAATACTGCAAACTGTGGATGCAGTACAGCAGACCCCTTAAACGTGTGCCTAACTTTGAGCACATGAGTAACCCCATTAAAGTCAATGGTAGTACTTAACATGCTTCAAGTTAGGCAGAAGTTTATCTACGTTGCTGAATCAGGGCCATAAAAGAAACAATTGCATTTGCACCTGAAAAATATTTTTACTGCTGTTAGTACACATAAACACCTAGGTTTATTGTAGCTGAAAGAAGTTAAGGGGGAGAAAAATATTTCTTCCCCCTCCCCACCCTCTCTTTTGACAGCACTTTGCATGTAGACAATTTTATTGCTCCTCTTTGTAATGTGCTAGCCATTCTCTCTGAAATGGAAAAGATCATCTCAAAAATTGACTGAACAATAGGAGAATCTTAACACTCTTAAATTAAACTTTCAGACCCGTTCTTTGGTTTTTTTGGTTTGTTTTTTTTTTTAGTTAACGTTTTCAGAATTTGTTAATAGTAACCTATTTTTAAAAAATTGTCTTTTAAAGAAGAACTGAAACCCAAAAATATTCCTGGCAGAAATGTAGTGTCACGGTACAATGCTACGTCTCCATCTGACTCCCCACACTTAACCATAATTAGGTATTGGTTATAGTTAGTTCCAACGGTTAAATCAAGCTGCTTGAACAAGTCCTGTGAGTTACGGGTATATCATCACCAGTTTCTCTTCTTCTCTCTAGAGCTAATTGGTCTTAAAAACATAGCCTTTTATGGGACTGATGCCTAAAGATTTACCCAAAAGGTGGCATACCACACTGTTTTGAGAATTGGAGTCTAGTGTTATTGTTACAGTTGTAATTGTTTTTGTGGGCTGCCTGATCATTCTGGAGTATTTTAAGTTCTGCATATGGAGACCTGTGGGATGCAGTTTATAGGCAGAATTTATGGTAAATTAGTTGACTAGTTTAATTCTGGCATGTTTCAAATGTACTTAGGTCTCTGGAACATTGCAAATTGATGCTTAGTGTACAAGTAATGTTGAAGGTATTCATTAATGAGCTCTTCTTAGCCATGGACAAATCTTATGTGTGGACTGTGACCTCCCATGAGAACCATGCAACTTGAGCTTGTCTACTCTGTGATAGCTGTTGATTTGTTACTGTAGCCTCTTGCTGTCCTGGTCAGGTCCAGGGACACTTGTATTCTAGGTATTCACAGACAGAGACACCAAAATGTCACAGTCCCAGCCCTCAGCGCAGGCAAAGCCATTTGGATGGAAATGTTTGATGCAAGCGGTAAACTCTTCTGCATGTAAAGCTCTCTGTCTCTTCTCTGAGACTCCAGGCGTTGCCCTGGGGTGGCTGAGCTGCATGCATGTGCTCACTGCTGTGCTTTTTCCAAGTTTCTTTCCTCCATCCATGACTGCTCCATGACTCTACTGCAGCTGTTCAAGCCAATGTAAGTCAAAGACCTGATGTAATCTTTTACACCTCTGGAAAGAGAGTTTGAAATCCAACCAAATGAGACAGACAACATTTTATATGCTCTTGGCAAGGCAGCAAAGGACAGCGCCCGTCACCTGCACAATGTTCCCGATGCTCGTTTCTGTACTCATGGCATGTGCAAACTGCTGTGTTTGTAGCTTCAGCGAATTAGTGTTCGCATAGAGGGAAATCCCCTGGTTGGTACGGCTCAGAAAGGCCCTGGGAGATTGGCCAGAACTGTGTCAGCCCCTAAGATTGATGAGGGAAGCAGAGAGCAGGCCCTTGTACCATATCTTAGCATTTGAGGAACCTGATTAAATCTTGGTCTGCTTCTGCATGTGCAAGTAGCAGCTTTGGCCAGGAGGAGGTTTCACCTCTGTTTGCTCCCAGGGAGGTGTTTCTTCATTCCCTGTTTCCTTGCAAGTTGGTTGTGCAGCACTAAGCTGTTAAAGTATAGTCCTTGTGAGCTCCAGGTTAAGATTATTTGAAAACTGAAGTTTCCTTTGAAAACATCCTGCCTGATGAGTGTTTTACACCTAATATAGAGCATGGGTGATCTTTGATCTGTACTGCCTGCTTAGCTAATTAATGCTTAGAATTGTCGTTTTAAAGGACTTGGGATAGGACTGCTAAAGAGATTGCCTCTTCTTATCATGTACCACCATTGTGATCAGCACCTGCATACCAGACCGTGTCATCCCAATTCAAGGCAGGGGGAGGAAATATTCTGAGTGAGCCCTACAGTTATAAAAACTAGTTTCCTAGACTTAGTTTCACTTTGATCTACCCTCTTCACCATCCACCAGAGCTTGTGTTTGTTAATCTTCTTAACAGGCTGTAAAGTCTACCTTTCATTTGGGAAGAAGCAGGCTGAGGGCTTTTGAAAGACTGAAGAATCTGAGGCATTATTTCAGTATACCAATCCCACTAGAAAGTATGGGAAAACAGCAGTATTGTAGATTTTGCTGTGCATATTAAATGCTTTCATTAGAATTTCCTACAGCACCCAGAAGTATTCATGCAAGCCTGAAGTGGATACATACAATATGTAATGTTCAGGAGCTATTAATGGTCTCTGGCTTCACCTGCTACGTACTTGATTATGAACTGGTGTTCCCAGTGCCATGCATGGTAATTTAAATGAAGTTCCTGAATCATTTCCCCCGACTCTCCACAGAGGGAGGAAAATGCATCATCCCTCCCAGTGCGTGTCCCCTTCCCTTTCTTGGCAGCCTTTGAAGCAGATCAACTTTAAACTAATGCTGCAACTCAGGAGCAACTCCTGCCCTCCTTGGTTGCCCAACACTTCACAGGAGAGTCAGGTTATTGCCTCGCCAGGTGACTCTAGTGCCAGTTTACCCTTCCTTGTGGCAGCCCAAAGAAACCCAAAAGCAGCTTGTGACTGCTTTCTCGTGTGCCATGAGAGGCATAAAGCAAAAGGGATTTCCCTTCCCCACATATCCCCCCACTGGGCACTGGAAAAGAAGGATGCAGAGAAGAAACTGCAAATCAGCAGCCTGTTGCATGTCCCCGTTCTCTGTGAGCCCTGGCACAGGCTGGAGCATCCATGGCTCTGTCCCTTCCCCATGTCCATCTGCTAGGAGCTCCCTCCGGGATGCAGATGCTGGTAAGACCCTCTCTCCCTATGCTTGGGGGGTCCTTAGACAAGACCTCGTGGGGCCTCTGCCCCTTAGGACACCAAAGCGTTGCACAGGAATGGATTGGGGATGTCTCTTAGTTTCTTAGAAATAGTCATATTTTGCTCTTTGAGGCTGACCACGCTTTGCCAGGTATCTATGGAGGCGCTTCCCATCAATTGCTGCCTGTTGTCCTTTGATGGTGCCACCACTTTGTTGGCTCTGGGGTTTGTTCTGTTTTTTCTTTTTACATTGACAACCTTGTCTTGTGGGCTTTGTGTTCCTCCTTCCTGCTGTGATTTCCCCCCTCTCCACCCCTAGATATTTGCTCTGCCTTTGTTTTCTTTCTCTTACTTCTCTCCATCCTCTCCAGCCCTATACTATCTTTCCTCCATGCTCTAATTTTTATTCCTCTGTGTTTTTTCTTATCCATGTTGAGCTGAAAACAGTAACATGACCTGACAATTTTTACGTCATTCCAAGGTTTTTATATACTTCCATAAATCTCTTCATTACTTTTTTATTGTTTTGTCATATATAGGTTTTAGTTTTTCCTCTACCTTATTAGTCTGGGGATCAATTTTAGTCTACTATGTTTTATTAGTAGTAAGGGGAACAAAATATCTCCTTTTTCTTTGTTGGTTTGGCACCATCTTCAAATTACCCTTTTTCTCTGTTCGACTACCTCTCTTCTTTCCCTGGAGAGTCTACTTTATGTCAGACCTTCTGCTGGTAGTGAACTGGGTATGATTTCATCAGGCAATAGGCAAAAGTATACCCCACTGCAGAGGGAGAAGTTGTTTTCAGCTGTTGCTCTCTTTATTTTTTTTCTAGCTTGGGGAGCATGGAATGAGCTGAGCCACCATTACCCTGGGGCTTGTGAATCTTTCTTTCTTTCCATTAAATTTGGTGGCTAAACCTGAAGGCTTGTCTTGAAGGAGGGTTTATTTTAGTCACACTGATAAAATTGTACTGGTATAATTAAACAGCTATAGTAATGTCAAAAAACCTCCCATGCACAGACAAAGCAGTTCTGGAATGACACAAACTACAACAGGGAAAAAACCCGACCATCTCCCCCAGCAATTATTGTATCTGTAGGGGTGTGCTCCCATAGGAGTTTTTTCTAGTCTAACTTTATTAAGATTCAAATCACGTCTTGTCCCAGAATCTCCTCTCTCCCCATGTAAACAAGCCTGAAAATAGTGGTCTGGAGCTTCAAGCTGTTGTTTACCTCAGTGTAGCTCCATTAAAGTCATAGAGCCATGACTATTTGAGGATCTTGACCCAATGTTTTTAGGTCTCTCTCATGTTATATAACTTTGATTTTTGGATGATGGTGCCTATTGAATAAAATTAGGTTTTGTACAGCAAATTTTAAGATGTAGCTAGACATCTTAAAGTAGTTTACAGAAAAAGGAGTGAGTTGGGAGCAATGTTCTGACTCTGTAAGGGCTAGTAGTAGACATTTTATCACTCAGCAATAATCCAAGCTTTTCTGTCAATGTTGGAATCTATTTTATTGAAAAAGAGTCTTGGCGAGGACACTGGGAATTGCTGCAGAGTCTTTCAAAGTGACATTATGAGAGGATCTTGGTTCTCTGGGACCTTTTATCGCATGGAACATCTTATGAAATACTCTGTGTGAAGGGCCAAAGTAAAATGTTATCAAAGCAGCCTAACAATTTTATATGTCCACTAGCTGTCCATTTGGCCCAGTAGGAAATATGCTGTGCATGGGGTAGGAGGAAGAGAAAGTAGGTCTACAAGTGCAGCACAGAGGCAAATGTTAAAATAGGTCAGATGGTAACATAATGACACATGGAAAGGCATTAGCCATTAAATATTACATTATTTTCTATTACAATAATTTAAATTCTGATTTTTGAGGCAGAGAAGTGTATTGCAAAATGGGAAGATTAATACTTGAAGTACCTAAACTTATTCTTACTACAGACCCAACTTTTCTCCCACGTCAGTGGCATTTTATTTGCTTTTGCCCGATAACTAATGCAACTGGATTTTCATCAATAGTGAAGAACAGAATCAAGTTTGTGAAACTACCATAATTTTCCTCATGTTCATTTCCTTAGCAAAATATTTAAACAAATACACAATTTATAAGCCTTCAAGTAGGCCCTGATACCCCTTTGATGCACCACTGTGTTTATACATACCCACGGGACTGCTCTGGGCGCTGTGTTCAGCCTGTTTCCCCATCCCGTGCCTCTTTTGAGCTTGCCATTTTGAACATGAATTTCTGCAGGCAGCCGCTTACGTGATTCGCTGTGGCTGGCACCCCCAAAATCCTCAGGTTGTCCCTGCCGGAGGAATCCAAGCAGCAGATTGCACTGAGGTCAGAGGACAAGCGGGTGTTGCTGGCAGCGCTAAAGCTGCCATGCAGGCAGTGTTGCATATTTAACTGTAAGGTCTCTGCTGGATTAAAAAGGCTCCAGGTGAGGAGAGAGCATGATCAATAATTACAAATATTAAAAAGTGGTGCATTCTCTTGCTTTCCTACCTTTTTCCCCTTTCCTTCTTTGCCTACAGGACACGAAGCATCTGAATCCCCCAGATGATTGCTCATGCATTTACATTTTCATTTGCTTGGTTTATAGCAAGATTGTTCCAGCTTTTGGGAGGGGCAGCTATCAAAGACGTACAGGCACTGCCATTGTGTTTTATTGTTCCAGTCCATTTTTCCCTGTGAATGCAGGTGGGAGTTTTTCAGTGGGTTGGTTTTGTGTTTTTGCTTTCTCTTTCTTCTAAGCATTTATAACCCTTTTATTGTCAGTCTTCAATCATTTTTGATAGATCAATATATTTACTTCAGTGATGGTTCCTCCTACAGTTGTGCTTGTAGTTTTTTGTTTTGTTTATAGGGGTTATGAATAGATTCAGTGGGTTGTATCTCTGCTATACCTCTGTCCTTGCGTGAGGATCAAGTTGCTTGATCTTGCCCCAATACCTGTATATTTAGAAGGAATATGAAGTATTTACATTGGTCTGCTTTCAAATATACTTGTTTTCCCTTTTTCCTAGGTAGACTTTAAGCAATTAAAAATGCAATTTTTGGTTCAGAAATTGCCTTCTCAGAAATCCTAAGTATGACTACTGGTGTTTCATGTATGCTTGAACATTTAGAGGGAAGGGCTCTAGGAAACCACTCCAGCAGACTCCAGAGATCCAGAGGGCTTGGGGAGTAACATAGCAAAGCGGTGTTGGATGATAACATTTACTCAGATGCCTCAGAAATGAGGCAGGTCCATGGGAGTCCTGAGGTCTTCATCCAAGCAGCTACGACTGAGACAAAGAGGAGACGTTCTTGAGCCCACATCTTGCTCATGTCCCTGGGCAGCCATATGCGGGCCTGGGACAGCTGTGAAGAGAGCTCAAATGTGTGCAATGTGCACGTGGGAATCGGGTCCCAGCATCGGTGGGATATGCTGTGCCCTGGCTGGCCATCAGAAGAAGGAGGTGAGCGAACAGGATCTGCTGCTCCATGGTGAAACGATACATCCATGGAAGAGGAGAGCACTAAATGTACTCCTCCGCCCTCAGGGATTTGGGTTGTTTCAGAATATGGTGACATACATGCCATTTGTTATACAATTGCCCCCTCCCCCCAAAAAAAAAAAAAAAAAAAGGGGAGCAGCAAAAGAAGTGTGTTTGTTACAACTGATACTATGTACAAGGTGGTAAATGGAAAATAGGTCAACTAGGTAGTGCTCTTACTAATGTTACTGTTTGAAACATGATCTGTGTATTACAACTGCACATTAAATATTGCGAAAAATCCCTGAACTTACAAGGATTTCAGTGAGGTTTAATAATTTAAACCAGGTGAGCATATTAGCTGTTCGTAGGATGCTATCCTCATAGTTGCTGTACCAGAGCTGTATACATCCTGTTTTTCAGTACGTCTGGTTTTAGGCTGAAATAATTTGCCATGTTATGAAACTTGTGACTCAACTACTTCTTAGCAGCGTGTTGTCCATTTGTAGCAGCAGATTTTCCTGGAAGTCATTACTTTGGAGTGCCATTGTCAGCTGTGCACATCACTCCTGCTCCTCTCGTCCTTTGTGGCACAGATTTGCCCGTTGTTGTTAGCGAGGATGTTACCGCTGATGCACAAGCTATCAGGTTTTTCCATTCTTTTCTTTCTTTTCTATCTGTTGAATTGCAGTTTCCTTTGTCTTCTGTGTGGTGCACTGAAAGAGGTTAGGAAATTTATCATGGTTATTTTTAATGGGTTTTTAAAGTCCGGCATGACACAGATTGAATTGATTCAGGAAGATTTCCTGGAGCTGCAGCGTTTTTTACTATTAAAAATATTTTTATCATTGCAATTTTTCCGTAAGAAAATACATCTATTTTTTTCCTTCTAGTTCTATAACAAAGCCCTGCTTTCTAACATTTCCACATGGTCAGATATTAGCCATTTCCCAAGATAATTTAGTTTGGTCATGTGTACGGCTAGCATTTTTATTGTAAAGAATTCTGCTAGTGGTTTCATGATAAATGCATAAAGCTTTGGGAAATGACTTTTATTGGGCTTAGTGTGCATTTAATAATGCATTAACAAAATTAAATGATTTTGTGTGTATGTGTGTAGATCTTAAGAATGTATAGAAAAAGTACACACTACCATAGGTATGCAAGGATTTAAAAAAATGAATCTTTCCTGTGTGCATTTTATATGCTGTAGCATAAAAAAAATACATTCCCAGGAGCTCAGTAGGTGGTTACTATCCTTTTTTTTCTTTGTTTCAACATATTTTTTTAAGGCAGATCAGGAAAGAAAAGTGAGTCCCAATGACTGTCCCCCTCGTGGCCAGTCTGGCAAACCTTTACTTGCCTAAGTAACACTGTCCAGTGTTGGCTGGGATCTGTGTCTTTATCACACGCAAACCAGATGAATAGGTTGCCCATTGCTTCCCACTTATGAAACTGTGCTTTCATTTGCTTAAACTCCAGATATCTTCAGGCTGGTAGCCATGACAAAGTCGAAGTGTCGTCTTTCCTACTCAACAAAACGGTGTGTGCATGTGTAGTTACAGAAAACTCAATCTGGCTTACTCATTTCATCATGTTATGTTTATGATGCAAAACCCCAGCATATTGAGTCCTATCTATCATTGAGGAATTAAAATTTTCTAATATTAAGACAATATTATTTCAGAAATGCATGCATCTGCATTAACGTAAACAGAGCAAAGGAATAAAAAGGGATGGTGTGCCATATACTGTACCGCTCTCATTGATTTAAGATCAGAATGCCAGTAAGAAGGAGTAGACTGAAAGAAAATTATGTATATGTTCATTTCAAACACATGAAAAAATAAAATACTGTATCATCCACCACTGCTGATCATCTTTACAGGAGGCACGTGAGCTGTCTTGCCTATGAAGAAATCAAAGATGAAGTGCAGAATCAAAACAAACAGAAACAGCCTACTGATTTTGAATGCCTCTGTTCTGAATGCCTCTTTTGAAGATATGTATGAGGACATGACTTTTCAGCAGATAGAGATACTCAGTGTTTTCTGAAAGCCTTTTCTTTCCTTCAGGGCTAAAATGGCTAACCAAAACTGGAGATGTGAAAAACTAGTCACACTTGAATCCTGGCCATGATATGTAAAGTATATATGAGATGAAGGTTGCAGAAATGCAGACTTATGGATGGCTTTATTTTGTACCCTGATGTCAAGTCTCGGGGAGGAAAAATAATACAAACCTTAATTTTATCATGGTCAGAAATGCTTTATGAGAGGCAGAAGTCCGATCATGCAGGTTTTGTTTCAGTCATCTTGAAGTGTGTTTACTTATATGAAGTTTAGTGATGGGTGTGTAACCAGCAACTTTATTACACTTGTGGTTTTATTATAGTCAACCTGTTTTATAGCTTGCTGTATCTTGTGATGTTGTAGTATCGTAAATTATATTTAAATCCTTTGACCTCCTTCCTGTTTCATTTTCTCCATATGGTCGCACATATGGTCTCCTCTTTTTGTCCCCTGTCCCCAAATTTTCCTTGGAGCCTGCACCACAACACACACGTGCTCTCCAGCTTTCTGGGACACTGAGGATCTTCCCTGGCTTCATGGTTACCCGTTTGGATGGGTCCCCCTCGGTTTGCTAGAAAGCTGCCCTGCGCCGCACGCCCCTCTTCTACGTGTTCTCTCAGCCATATTATTCGATGTAGCATCACAGTCGTATCCCTCATCTTCTTCAAGTGCGCTGCTCTGTCTCCATTTATCTTGTACAAAATGGCTGTAGCCCTGCCAGGGTAATACTGCCTGTTGTTTCCCAGAAATTGCTTACCTGTCTGTCAAGAGAAGCTGCTTAGAGCTTCTGACTAGAAATCAGGATAAGCGCTGAGCAGATCCCTCTCCCTCCCTTACGTGGAAAAAAAAGATGGAGAAAAGGCTGCCCTTGTTTAGCCCAAGTAACATTGTCTGCTTATCCTCCTCAGCCATCTTGTAGCCTGTTTTTTTTTTTTTCACTGCACTGATAAAAATAGGTAGCACTGTTGAATATAAATAATAGACTCGTACAAGTCCATACAAATGAACAGTGTTTAGATGGTAGCAAGTAAAGTTTGAACACACAGAAAGTTTGCTATCTCCCAGATTTAGCTTTCCCTAGAAATAGTAATCCAGTGTTCTGGAAATAGTAACCTGATGGTTTTTCTCTCAGGGTATGGCAAAGGAGTACTTTGGTAGTGAATTAGGTGCAAAGAGCCCGAGATGACACTGCTCTCATGGCGCGTCTCGCAAACCCACAGAAAGGCCAGGCACAGAAATATGCTGAAACCTACAGGAAACGTCTGCTGCACCATCACATGAGGTCAGTCAGGCATACTGCGCTTTAATGAGCGCAGACAAAACAAGCTTTGGTGAAAATGTCACAGTCTAAACACGGGTAACAAAACACAGACTAATACAGTCCAAGCTTGGTGGGAAACACCATGGGAAAAGATTTAGAAACCTTCTTCTGGCACTCTTGATGAGATGAAGAGCTATGAGTGCTTTCAGCGTCACCCAGTAGCAATAGCACCACACACCCAGGCAGGAGGAGCAACTGGTTTCTTATTAATATCACAGTACTTCTCATTTCCAGTAGCATCCTATAAAAGCAGTACCCTATTTACAGCTTTCATTTTGCATTAATGAAGTGGAATACTGATGTAGCTAATCAGCGCTAGCAGTATGATGCAAGCACGCGGAGCGGCGGCGGCGGTGGTGGCAATCATCTTAGCTCAGTTGCCAGGATAAAAATAAACCCCACCAGCCCTGGGAAGCGGCAGCTCCCCAGCTGCGGAGGAGCACAGCCCGGGACCCCGCGGCTCCGCGCTGCCCTGGCGCCCGGCTTCTCCTACAGCCCACCTGGAGCAAGAAACAAAACGATTCTGTTGCTGTCCATCCCCTTTGCTGCTTCTCTTCCCAACCCCTGAACGTGGGCATGAGGTTTTGTACTTACACTTGGATGTGGACTCAGATTACCTCAGAAAACCAAATGGACATAGATTGCCAAATATGCTTGTATAATTCAGGGATGTTTTTTTTTCTCTTCATGGCACTTTGTGAGCTTAATTTAATCCCTGTCATTCCTTATATGTGGGTAAATGTCATCTACTTCATTTCATGAATGAATTAACACAGCCATGCAGAGTCTGCGTCTCCGCACTGCTCACTTGGAAGGGGGAAGGGATTAGTAAATGTGTGTGACACCCTCAAGTTGCTAAACCCCAGCTGGGGTTAGAGATGCCCAGAAATAGATCTCATTTGCACCCTGGTGTAAGGTACTTGAAAGACTCTACCAGGTCTGTACCTTGTAATGGGCCCAATCAGCCCTCCTTCTCCTTATTGTCAACCCTAAATGTGTTACTTTTGTACCACGAGTCTCTTACTGCACCTGACAAGGGAGGAGCTCCTTTAAAAATAGCTGTTCTTTTAGTGGTGGGGAGAATATAAATAATCCCGGAATTTTCTTCCTTTTTTGATACTTCCTTAAGCATGTCAGAAAACAGAGGTCTTTTGGCAAGGTGCAAGTTTGAGATAGTGCAGAGGTTCTTGGTATGTAGAAGATAGCATTTTTAATCCCGGGTATGTGGACAAAGAGGTGGATGCATAGCAATACAGAGCGGCGCAGAAAGTGTGCACGAGTGTCTGAGCATCTTGTTACATGATATTTTTAATACAGTCAGGAATTAAATTAATAGTTCTATGTGCTTATTTTAAAGCTTTCACGACATGAAAAGAAGTGTAGTTCATCGAAAAAGGAAATGAGGAACAATTTATTCTTAAATAGAAATTACTGTGCCCATGTCTTTTTCATGAATTTACACAATGGGTTGGATTAGTCTCTGGCTGAGGCGTGTGTGTGTGTGTTGGCAGAGCTGTGCTTTGAAACTTTCTTCTGTGCCTGAGACTGCTCAGTGCTACCAGGACTTCATTTTCATGTGCAGTAAGTTCACCTGTTTTTAGGGCATTGTGGGGTTTGGGGGGTTTTGTTTTTGCTTTTGTTTTTTTTCTTAAGTGGTAATGTGCATTTCTCAGTTCTCTAATCCAGAGATACTCAGTTTGTCAGTTCTTTATAAAACCAGTCCAGGAAGGTACCCTGCCAGCTAGGGTCACAGCCTGGGACACAAGAGAAGTGGCTCCTGACTTTTCCAACAGACTTCCCCCTGCCTGAAGAAAGCTGGCGTGGGATTTCCAGGTGTACATGGCAGCTGAGGAGCTCCGTTCCCACAGGGAGTCAAAAAAAAAAAAAAGGGGATTGCTGGCAATTCCTGGCTCCTCCATACCTGCCTGTGCCCTAGTCCCTCAGATGGAAAATGGAGGACATTGTTTGTTTTCCCCGCTGTTTGTTGCTCCTGTTTGTTTAAATTGTAGACTTCACAGGCGTAGAATAAGTCTTCTACTTATGTATAACTCCTGCCAAATTAAGGCCCAGGGACCTTGGAGGCCTCTAGTTGCTAATATAACAGAATTAATAATGGGACTCTCAGTACCTGGCAATTTTTTGTCCCCTCCTTTCCTTTCCTCCCAGCCCAAAGTAACCCTTTCTGTGAAGATTGTGTTTGGGCTTTTCAGCTGTTCGTTACGTATCACTTAGTCCTACAGAGTCTGAATTGCCTGCAAGAGCTGGAAGGGGACAATGCTCATGACAAATCAATCTGCTGACCTCTGAAATAATTAAGCAAGTAACGCCAGGCTTCATTCCTATTTTAAACAAGCAGCACGCTACTTGTTTTTGTGTTTCTCTGCCTGCAGTGAATGGGGGCCTCTAAGCAAAAGAGGCAGAGTGATCGAGGAACTCTTTTTTTAAGGAAGTGTCTCCTAAGAAAATTAGCCTTTTCCCCTGTATCTCTGTATCTTTGCATACGTGTCCCGTCCCCCCCCCCCCTTTTTTTTGGTTCTTTGCTCTTCCCTGAGGAAGATAGAGATAATAAAATTTTCTATTTTCGTTTAGCTTTCCAGATGATCTTTGTGTACTTTACCACACTGCAGCAGAGAAAACAAAGCCTTGTTTATTGCCTAACAGCATATACGTGTTTTGTGATTAATGTGATGTGTTTGTAATACATGGGAGTGATAATAGATAGGGAGATCAAAGTCTCCTGTGAATTGACAACAGCACTATGAACAAGGTGAAAGGGTTGCAGGTGTTTCCCACACGGGTGTTATACAAAAACATATGGCCCTTTGCCATGATGTACTGTGCACGCACTCGCATCTTTTCCTGCGCGGCAAGGCAACGTTACTGTGAGCTTTGCTCAGAGAGCATGTCCGTGGCTCAGGACCTGAGGGATGCCATCGGCAGCAGATGACCGTGTAGTGTGGCCAGAATGATCCTGGGGGCACAGAAAGGATAATGCTAAATTGGTCCTTCAAATTAAAAGTAGCTGACTGATCTGCTACATCGCTTGAGAACAGAAGTCTATGTTCCCGGGGGGTCCCTGGCAAACATTGGAAAGGGACATGGTGTGCTTGAGTGTTGCAGGAGGGATTGGATAGTTCAAAGTGTTTCTTGTCTCACTGCTCCTGCCTCAGCTCGTAGCTGGACTTGGCAGGCATCTCTTACCAGTGTGGGGTAACTTTTGTGGCCACGGCCATGGCAGGCACCTAGGCATGGCTTGAGACACCTGGGCCACATCTCTGCAGAAAGCAATGGTGGCGTATGGGCAAAACAGCAGAACTCATTGCTGATTCTTGCTTATTCTTATGGATAAAAGCCTTTTACTAAATGACTCATTGCCAAGAGGACTGCAGCATCTTGGGTGAAACCTGAACACAAGGCAGAAGTCTCTTTTTTGCTAATTGCCATAAGAGCGGTGCTCGTCTGCTTTTACAAACCAAACTGCTGCAGTTGAGTGTGTTGGGTGTTTGTAGCCTCTTCAGTTATTAAAACACTCTGGATGCAGATTAACTTCCTTTGCTCAATATACTGTAACGTAACCACCCCCTTGACCTCCAAGCCCTTTGGTAAACACACTGGAGGGCAGCCTGCCTTTTCCGCAACTTCTGGGAGTAGGTCCATGCCCTCTGTTGAACACTCCTGAAAAACTTTTTGCCTGGCCCTCCTGGGGATGGTGCAGCCCAGGGCTGACTGCTTCTGCACCAGCAGCCCACTGGGGCGATGGCTCATCATCCACCCTTTCAACTGCTGGAGGAAGCTAATGGTCCTCATGCTGTTGAGGTACTGGTACCAGGTCTTTCCTGTCTCACCTTCCAACAGAGCTAAAGCTGCTGGTCTAAAAATGTGGATTTTTTTCTCTATTTTGGAGGGCTGCAATTTAAACTGAAATTTAATAAAAATTGCCCTAACAGCATAACTTAACTTGAGGCCTCATCTACACAGGAAAATTACACTCATGCGTGGGTCATGAAATTTATTTTTACTGGAATGGCAGTATTGCAACAAATTCCCATGTGGACAGAGTTGTGTCGCTGTGAGGACGCTGTACTACATTTACGCATTCTTGTTTCTCTGCAGGAGTGAGCTAGATAGTCCCAAGCATTTGCATTGCACCCTGAATGCCCTACATGAAAATATTACAAAGGGTTGGGTCAAGCAGTGTAATGGTACTGTTATCACTGTAGTTAGATGTAGGACTTTTGTGTGTGGACAAGCCCCGTGAAAAGATTAACCTAGAGAAAGTTAATAAAAAGTGCTGTCCTAAATTATTCATGAATCCATTTGTAATGCACTTGCCGGGAGGCTTTTGTTTTTCTCAAACTCTTATGTATTAAATTTCTGACAAGAATATCAGGTTTTGTTCAATACTAAATCTGAGTCTATGTGAGACTGGTGATATCCTCGTGTAGTAATACAGAATCAAAATGAGGTTACGTGGCAGGGGTGAATATGTTATTTACTTGGGAAGAATAGATTATTGTTCAGGAGGATTTTATCTTTTACTTGTCATGTCGGAACAAGTGAAAAAAAAACAAAACCTAGTTGGGAGATATCCTTTTGGTTTGTGACTGAGGCCTTGATCCTGCAAAGGATTTAAAATATGTTAAAACTCAGTTAAGCATCTTTCTGGTGGCTTTGCAGGTTCTGGACCTGTGTTTGCTAAATTAAATAGCTCAGATGATCTTGTTTCATGCTTAGCATTACTTGTTCTTCTTCCTTAACTTCAGGAGAAGATCATGGAAGTCATGCTCCTAGCCTGTGGATTTTGACTTCCAAAGCATGTCCATATACACCTTCTTCTTTTTGTGTTCTAGAAAAGGTTAGAAAGATTATATACAGAAAGTAGGAGAATGGAAAAAAGCCAGGAAGAGAGCTTTTGCTGTTTGCGGTACAATAAAAGATGGTAGTCTGCATGTGCTTTACAGCAATCATTCCTTAACAGCAGGCAGAACTATGCTTAAAAAGCAATTTAAGGTATTTTTTCAGTATTTTCAATTTATTAGCTTTAGGGGATTTTTTTCCCCTTCTTCTCCTTCTCTGCCCTTATTTATAACTGGATAAGGAAAGGAAAAACAGGTGCCTATAGATAGAAAGTTGGAGAAGAGTAAATAAAAGAGAAAGAGCTTAGCTGTGGAAGTAGAACTGGGAGTTCGGGTGACTGGTCTGAGTTGGAGGATGATGAATAGATTTGTTTGCATAAGCTTGGCTTGTGAGTCACTTTCTCATAAAAGAAGCTTGAGTAGGAGATGCTCCTGTCCCAAATTTTAGTTCTGAATGCTTTCAAGCACAAAGTGCACTGTGATGTAAGGACTCTGACTGTGAGTACTGTCCTGTTATTCCAGTGGACTGGAGCTGGAGCTCTGCAACTTCCCAAGTTTGAAATAACCTGGAAGTGTGTGTCTCATGCACATATGTGCTTTGCATGATGTATCATGTGATGCCTTTTAGTGGTCAGAGTTAAGCTATCCGGGTAGACACAATCAGCTTCTGATTCAGATTTGGAATCTGGTGTTAGGTATTTGGTCCCTGCAAAAAGCTGTGTGTCGGAGCAGCATCAGTCACTAACCATTAAAGGAGCTCAATAAACTTGGGAGAGGGGAAGAGAAAAGCAAGGTGTGAGCGTGAGAGGTCAGTATTCATGGCTGATCATCCTGGGTAGGTTTGGAGCAGCACAGGTCTTTGCCTTGGGAGCTTGCTTTGCCTCTCTGATGCCAGAGAAATTGTACAAAGTACATGGGGAAAGGGCACGTAGGGCATTACCGTCTTTTGCCAAAGACTGTGATCAAAGCAGTCTTTAAAATGAGGCCTCAGCTCTTTCTTACGCGTCTGTTAGGATTCTGAAGAAAAGTTTGACCATTAACAGACAGCTGCTTTACTGTGGTTTAGCAAACTGGGAGAGGTGAAAAAGGTTTATTTTAATAGAGCATACCACCTGTATCTAAGGTTCAAGTGGAGCCCGTGGGTTGGATCTGGGAAATAACAGTTCCCTCTGGAAATCCACCAGAGAAAAAAAGATGATCTCTTCCTTCCTGTAGAAAATTATTTTCTTGTTCTTCTCTGCCATTTGTTTGTTATGAGTTTTGGTGGTACAGGAGTCAAGGTGGACTGTGAAACCCTGCTTTGGAATCAAGATACTTGTCTGACTTGTTTGCCCTCGGTGAAATCAGTGCTGCTGCAGCTTCATTGCCATGGGAACCTCCAGTTGCTAAATTTAATTCAGCCCAGGGTTTGCTTGTCTGTTCTGTTGCTGCAGTGTAGACAGGTGATAAGCAATATATTGATACTAAGCTATATCATACCACAATGTTTAGGCATCGATGTTACCACAGTATTGCAGTATCTGTGGTATTGCTCTTGTGTTCTGCTCTTAGCTGCCTGGCCCTCCTGTGCCTGCCTCCAGCCTCCTCTTCCTCTCTCCTGGCAGAGCAAAGGCAGCGCCACCTGCGTAGGCTTTCTGGTCCAGCAATCGGCAAAGGTAGGGGACTGCAGGCAACCTTTGCTTGCTGGTGGTATTTCTTCCTCCCCCTGCAGAGCAGTCAAGCATGGAGTGCCTGTGGGCCTTGCGGGGGAATGCCGCTGGCAAAGGGAGCTCTGCATCCCTAAGGAGTTGTGGGATTGGGGTGGGTCCCAGTACCTCTGCAGCATCCACAATGGTGTGAAGGCCCCCAAGGACAGACCCTGGCTCCACAAGATCAGATTAAACTGGGAGCAGGGAGATAGAGGGTGTACCAGCAGAGAGTGAGACCCTTCTCACCCAGTCTTCTTCTAAAGTTTTATTAATTCCTTTATACTTATTGAACCTTCCCCCCCCCCCCCCCCCCTTTTTTTTTTTTTTTTTTTTTTGTTGGCTGTGTGG
>NW_010972642.1:11432451-11472055 GCF_000737465.1 Haliaeetus leucocephalus
TTTTTTTTTTTTTTTTTTTTTTTCCCCCCCCCCCCCCCCCCCTTTTTTTTTTCTATTGCTGTTAGGTAAGGTTCAGATGGTATCTGTTAGACGGTTATATTTGTGGAAATGCAGAGCCTGGGGTCTGAGATGCATTCAGTTCCAGTGCTGGTAGAAGTGTGCCTTTACTGCAGCCATGCTGGGGAGACTTCTGGAAAGGCTCGTTGTAGACAGGGCTTTGCCATGGAATGACATTTCATGTGGCTAACTGCAGGATAATCAATTTTGTAGGTCTTTCATGATTGTTTGGCTTGTTGTTTTCTAATGTTTTGCCCCTCTGTAGTTTGGTTTAGTGATACTATACCACCTTGTACAGAATTCATAGTGAGCATAGAGTGTGTAAACCTTCATGTTAAAATGTTGACCGAGTATTGATTAATCAGTAAAAGGTTTTAAGCTGTTTCTTTGAAATTCCAGGACCATGCATCTTAATTTAATAGTTGCAAGGGATGAGAAAAAATACTACTTTACCCAAGGGAATGTATTTTCTGTGATATTTGTTCACAGCAAGTATTTTCAAGCCAAAAGAGGTATTTTAGGGAAGGAGTCGGTTCTCTGCTGGTCATTATGTGCTAAAATGTCTCTTTCTTTGTAGGTATTACATTGGTCGCCAAATGTTTGTGGTGGTCTCCACACCAGAGATGATCAAGCAAATCTTAGTGACAGATTTCAGTAACTTCACCAACAGAACTGTAAGTAGATAAAAAGGTTGACTTTGTGGATGGAGTTGGTAGTACTGCTAATTTGAGCTCAGACCAAAAGTGACTGCAAGGGAGATGGAAATAGAGAGGGGGAAAGGTACAATATGGTTCAGTAAGACTTGAAGCTATATAAACTCAATATATACATTCAGTCAAAGACTCCTGTTACCAGGACACTCTGAGAATGAAGGAGGATGTCCTTAAAAGAGATGCACTGCCCTTGTAACTGAGGCACCAGATGGATGCTGAAGACAGAAGGTTTCAGTATCCAGTTTTGCCACTGACCTCCTGTGAACTCCTGGGAAAATCACTTACTAGGTCTCTTCCTTGGTTCTCAATCTGTAACATGGGGACAGTATTATTTGCTTTCTCCCACCCATGGTCTGTTTTATGCTTTTAGACTTTCTAGGGCAGGAACAGGCTGCTTGGGACAGGGACATGCCTCCTGCAGCTAACGCATGTTTCTTTGTCATACTTACCGCTCTGAAAATAATAAATAGCGAAGAATGAAGTTGGAGTTAGCAAGGACTTAAACATATGCTGTTGGTTACACTCTTATCTATTAAAAAGCTGTTTTTCAGGTACTGATTAAAAGAAATAATGAGTGGGTAATGGACACAGGGACAGTAAAGATTTCCAGCAGTTCCTCAGCATTTTACAAGGGAATACTGTCACTCTGACCACACGCTGCCTCAGTGCTGTCCATTCCCTGCTTCCTCCTGGCCCCTTTGTATGTTCAAACCTGCTCAAATAAACTCACAGGTATTCAGGAGTGTTGTTTGTGCCCTCGGGGAAAATTTCGTCTCTGATCAGCTGTCTGTTTCCTCTGCCCCTCTGATCCTCTCTGCAACCAGACAGTCTGGTTGCAGACTGCTTGTCTCCTTTACTTGCTTCTTTTGGTACATGAGGTTCATCTTGTGACTACCTGTATCTTATTTAATAACCACTTGTACCAGTTGCCCTCTATTCTGCCTATAACTCATATCTGAATGGAAGACTTCCAGTGTGTGAGCATCTTAGGCTGAAGTTGTTGTGTGTGGCAAGGGTCTTTTCCCCATTTTCTCTGTCTTTGAAGGAATTTCCCACCCGTTCCCTTCTTCCACACCCAAGCAGGAACCCTGTTTCTTCCTGTCTATAACTTTCCCGTGCTTTTCTCCTGTATATTTGATAGGAGTAGACTGTACCCCCTATTCATAGCAGTAGCTGGTGCCCAAATAACACCTCTCTGAAATTAGAGAGCATTCCTTTGAGGGTACATTCAGATATTTGTTCAGCTCTTAATTTTAGTCAGCCTCATCATTTGAATATATGTGTCTGTGCATTGTCACCCTTCTTATTCGGCAAAATTTTTCTTCCTCTCCAGGCTTTTATGGTCATAGATTTGTCTCTCTTTCTTGTGGTTGTACATCCATCTGTCATGCTCTGTAACATTTGTGTTCCTCTCTAAAACTCAGGTGGGCCAGGTCATTATACCCAGTCTTTCTCTCTCCCTTTTTTCCTTCATCAGAGATCTGTTAGGTATAGCTCTGTGTAGATTCATATCTTGTCCTTATCACTTGACTGTCCCCTGAACCACTTGTGGTTTTTCTGCACAGCATCCTGCTTTATGGATGAGGAACTGAGGCACAGACTGAGTGACATCCCCACCACTAACCAGAAAGCCTGTGGCAGATGAGAAAATTCAACTCCTACCCCTCTCTGACAAAATGAACAGTTCCCCCTGTACACTGATGCTATTTCTGGCTTGCTTAATGCCCATGAGTCTAATTCAAATGAACTTGCTTCATCTTTTATGCTTTTATCTGCTTGTTCCATGGTCTTCTCACACAGCTGCAATCTTTGAGTGTTGTTATTTCTCACTTTCCCCTTTGTTCCCCCTCTTCCACCCATTGCTTTTCACTTCCTGAAGATAAGCAGCCTTCTGTTTCTGGGTCCTTACACATCTAACTTGGAGATCTTTTTCCCCTCTTGAATCTTCACACTAGAAGCTGCCTCTTCTCTTTAATTCACAGTCAGCTCTCTCAATGAAGTTTTAGGTTATCCTGTGCACTATGGCTTCTATGTGAAAACAAATAATGCTGGATGGTATGTAATGAAGGCCAGTGGAATTTATTCAGATGCTTGTATGTGAATAATAGTTGAAAGGTGAGAGTGAGAAAAGCACTTTACAATTAATAGAGTTCTTTCTTCTCATATTGCCTGAATAAATGTCGTTTTAAGACTTTTAATAGGGTTGCTTCTGTTTATGCCTTCTAAAATTACTCAAAGCAAGCACCTTTAAGTGAGGGTTTATATTTGCTAGTGGAGAATTCAAAATGCAAAATAGATCCCCCTACCTTATTTTACCCGTTCCTTCCCCAAATAGTCTACTGATGAGTGGTTATAGAGTTGGCTTTGGAGTTAGTGCTGTTCACAAAGCTAGGCTAATATATTTCAGTCCAGACATGGCATACACTTCTTATTTCAACCCAAAGCCTTTTTTTAACTTAAGAGTGTCAGTGTTTAAGGGTGAGAAGGATGGGAAAGGGAGTGAGACTGGTGGGTTTGAACAGGCCTTGGGAAAATCCACCGTGCTTCCCCCCTGCCAGTGCATTTCCAAAATCAAGGTTTGTACTTCATCCACCAGAGGCGAAATGTGAGTTATCTAACCCAGAATTCCACAGAGAGAGATTATTCACCATACTCTGTAGCAGTGTAGCAATCACATGTTAACAAAGTGTCACTAAGCTGCAGGATGTGCAGGACTAATTCTAAAAGCTAAGTGTAGAAAAAGTTTATATTCCATGTTTATTTTGCTGCTCTTTCAATTAATCTTAAAATACATATACATTAGAGTAAGAGACAATGGGATGTTAAACTTGTGAAGGGTTGCAAACAGTGGATGTACTTGATAGACAGAAGAGGATAAAATAATGATTCAGTGAACTCCGGGCTTTAATGAAAAGCTGTCTATAATGTGATGTCATGCCTCTGAGTACTCATAAGAAGAAAGACCTTAATCTGGGATTGTGCACTTGCTGGCTTCTTGCTGCAAAGTCATCAGAAGACCTTTATGGAATCGGGGTGGTTTTAATTTGCTGAGAGGACTTCTTTGGAAGCATCTTGTGTCTTGTCTCCACATCCAGAGAGACCTGGACCGCTGGTAAACTTCTCACACATTGAACCTATCTGCTCACTCGTTACCTGGACAAAGTAGATTTTGCATGTGATCAGAAGCCAAACTCCTGTTCATTTTTTGCAATTATGTTTCCCTTTGATATTACACATTTCACATCTTTACTATGAATATCGTTCGAATATTGCTGTAAAAAGCCTTCTAGGTTCCCTTGGCATCTTCTGTTGTTTCTGAGTTACTCATCTGTAATTCTTGTGACAGAAGTGTATGGTGACTGCAGATCAAATCTGCGTTAAGGTTCACTTCCTTTTAGAACAAGCAACCAAGTCTAGCACGCAGGGTGTTATTCCCCTGTAGGCATGGGGTATATTTATTGTTAACTGTATAATCACAGGCAATAATGACATTCTACTTTCCCACTTAATTTTGACTTGATTAAAGTGACATGGTAGCCATTTAAAAACAAAAATGTCTACTGTAATGTACCTTCATACTTGAAGTATATGAAGCCTTTTCCTTATGTTTTTAATTATAGTTGAAGAAAAGATGAAAATTAGCTTATAGACCTTCTGCCAAAAAATATGGAATTGATTTTAATTTAGGTTAACCATGGAAACCTCAGCCAGCATTCTAGGCAGGGCTGTGCTGCAGTAAATGATACCTTTTTCTCACAACTATGGTAAGTTGTCTCTTGAATAGAAGTTTTCTTTTAAGAACGCTAAGACCATTTTTAGCTGCATTGTTGTGTTGTGAGTGAGATAGGTTTACAATGTTTGTTGCATTCTGCCAGGCAGGATAACGATACATAATCTGTTTTCAGATTGTTTTTAATTTCAGCACTGAAAATCTCTTTTTGAATTAGTACTTGAGAATCATTACAGTGTGCCTTTAAAAATGTAGGAGCAGAATGTTAAGATGGAGCCATGTGAAGAGAGAGATTACCTGGTATGTAATTCAAATTACTCAGAAGTCGTAGGCCAAACTATTTGCTAAAAATGTGGATCAGTGAGCCCTAAGGCAAAGTTAAGTACTGGCTAGTCAAGGTTTGCCAGGCTGCTGGAGTCAGTGCTCTGCCAGGATTCATGTGGCTATCACAAATGGAAACTCGTAGTTGATCCAGACCAAATCCTTAAATCTGCATGCCAACCAGCTGGAAGAGGGTGATGTTTTTAAATATAAAAATCTACACCAATTCCACTAGCTGTAAGAAAACATCACTGTTTTCTCATCAGGAACTTTGTTGTTACAGTGGAAAAAGTAACAATGGATTAAAGACAAATAATAATGAAGTAGTAAAAGTAAGAACAAAAAAGTAGCGAGGAATTTGATATAACATGGCAATACAAATTCCTTGTATCCCTCTTGAAGGAAAAGCGAGATGACCGAGCTTTTTTTCTTTTTGCTTGTCTGTCCTTCCCCTTCCCTCTCTTCTAGTTCATCTGTGTGGGACATGATTATTCTTTTCACATGTAGAATTTGCCTCTTACACTAAGCTGTTGGCTTCCTCTTTATTTTGCTAAATCTGTAAAGTTTCAGGCTTACCCGTGGCATTAAACAGATAAAATACAGCCACCAAATAGGAAGAAGCCTATTTTCTGCATCTTGTTCAGCTGTGGTCCAGGACGGCTGCCATACCCCTGTATGGGCTGTTCTTTCTGGTCCTTTATGAGGGGTCACAGTACTGGCAAGAAAAGTGTCTGTGTATATTGCTCTCTCAAAAGGTCTATCCAAATTTGATACAAGATGCCCTCCAGAGGTCCCTTCCAACCTCAACCATCCTGTAATTCTGTGAATTTTGGGTCAGGCCCTCAGGCAGCATAAATCAGCATACTTCTATTAACTTCAGATGACCACACACGAACTGATAGCGATTATGCATCTCCAGAGCAGGGCTGGGATGCACAACTGGCTTCAAACAGCTGAGTGGTGCCTCAGGAACTGACTGTCCGTGTATGAGTGTGTATGCGTTCTTGGCCTTTTGCAAGCAAAGGGTCGCTTGCGTGTCTTGTGCAAGTTCTTACTTGATGCATCCTGCCTTGGTTTTTAGAGTACAGGCATTGCCTGTACGCAGCAGCCCCGCTGACATACCGTCATTCGGTAAACAGTGGTAATTCAGTTGTGTATCCAAACCCATAGTCTGATCCAGCTTATGGGCTGGGCTGTTTCTTCAGTCCCTCTCTCACAAATATGGGTTTTGTTTTGAAAAATCAACCCACTAACATATTCATCTGGAGACATCATATAAAAATAGTTAAAGAATGAAGAGTTGTGTACTGTTGCCAAAAGACGCGTATACATGCTGTCTTGACCCTGTACCCTTGGTTGTTTGGTTTAGAAATGTTTCTTTTCTTCAAATCAAACATCCTAGGATTATTTCCAGTTGTGTCAATGCTGTCATCATCATCCTTTCCTGTGAAGTTCTTAGTTTGTTTCCAAATTGTTGTTGCAAAGTGTGATGAACTCAGTTTGTAAACTGATGATGAATGTGCTTTGATGGAGGCTCACCTTTGCATGGGCATGTGGTTTAAAGCACTAGTGACACACAGTGT
The DNA here is from genome assembly GCF_000737465.1 of Haliaeetus leucocephalus. NCBI lineage: Eukaryota > Metazoa > Chordata > Aves > Accipitriformes > Accipitridae > Haliaeetus > Haliaeetus leucocephalus. The sequence continues at coordinate 11,438,856 of NW_010972642.1, forward strand.
GACAGCAGGTAAGTCAATATTTGGAAAATGATTCAAACAAATGAGAAAAAATTGTGAAATATATATCAAGATCTTCATTTTTCCACCCTTTAAAATGACTGTTCAGTACACAAGTGATGTTCCAGTATGTGCTCATAATTTGATTGTGATATTTAGTTTTAAAAACAAACACATTTTTGTGGCAGCAGAGGGAAGGAATGTGCTTTTAAGTTTGTTCACTGCCTCAGTCTTTTTAGGTATGTTTCTTCATTTTCCCATTCCTTCATCTTGTTTCATCTTGTTTTTTGCTGGGTTCACACAGGACATGGAAGTTGACCAGCATAACGCTTCTGGACACAACACGTCTCAGAATTAGTTGTTAGACCCACATGTGTGCATGCATACATATTTGTATATTTTTATGGATGCATACAGATGCACACGTATTTGATTTGGGGTCTCTCTGTGATCTGAAGAGATGCTGAATCTAGTCCTTACTAGAGCCTTCCAGACATTGATCGTGCCATATCTGATTATGGAAACTTCACAAAATGTGCTGCTCTTTACATGCTGTGGTGACATTTCAGTTCCTGATGCAGCAAAGCCATCACACCTGGTGGCAGGCCATGCCTTGAACATCCAGTTCTTTGTCATACAGAGCTGCGATGTTCTCTCCTCCCTCCCTTTGTAGGACAAATTCAAGTAAGCGTTGATCCTGCCACATGTACAATAAGGCTCAGTCTCATTGAGCTGAGAATATTCAGTGCTTCCAAATATCATTCTGTGCCTTACAAGGATAAGTGAAAAGGTGTCCAAGCAGTGAATTTATTAAGAATTACTTTTTTGCCTAGCAGTTTTCTACAGCTGCTAGATCATACTTTGTTTGAAATCTTGGCTGGTACAGCATCATTATAGAAAGGGAATTATGCTAGCAGGGAATGTGTTTGGCTGTATAGCATTTAACTGTTTAATATTAATTTGTGTGACTGCGTATTTGTGGGTACAACCATGTGAGCCCAAATGCCTGAGAGATTTTCCAGTGCCAGTCTCTGCCAGGGAGCCGAGCAAGGGCTTTTATCCTTGTTTTGACCTGATGGTTCTCACTGGGCTGTGCCGGAGCAGGAGCTCCTAGGCTCAACAACCAGAATGATGTATCTGCTTTCTTTCCCCAGTGTGCCTCCATGGCTGTCTTCTAGACATACCAGGATATCTTTCTAGCTTGGTCAATGTGTATGTAACTATTTTGCCTTCTTCTTTACCTGGTAAAATAGCTTTTAATTCTGGATTTCTTTTTTCTTTCCTCTTTTTGCTTTCAGAGCTTGCTGGTTAATTTTTCTGAGCAATTAAATCCAGTTCTGTTTAAATGTTTTAAAGTAGCAGTGCATATGCTTGCAACAGACACTTTAAAATTAAAATAATAAATATTGAGAGGGTCATTTCTTTCAGACTGTGTATGTCTTTTTATGCATGCACAACAAATTGCCCCTTATTCCCCATATGCTGCAGCTAATAGCATAAAACTAATGTTGTCAAATGATCACTGCTATTGACTGTAAAATTAATCAGACTTTGGCTTCCGTTGGTCTAAAGAAAGACTTGACATATTAGTAGACCGTGTTCTGGGAACCACCTGATCCTCTGAATCCCAGTGAGATGAAGTCTGGTTTTGTGATTAGGGCTCTAGGTTGGGATTTAGAAGCTCTGAGCTCAGTTTTTGGCTTTGCTACAGAATTCCTGTGTTCACAAGGGCAAATCATTTCGGAAGTGCTTTGTCACCTTAACAAATGTAAAAGAGTATGTTGGGAATTTCCAGCTGAACATTATCCTTAGTGAATGTTAGTGCTTTAGAACTGATGGCAAAGGGTTGGGATTTGGTTTATCTGTTAATTCAAATAGTTGTGGTGGGAGGTTTGTTTGTTTATTTGTTCTTAAAAGCAGCTTCAGAAATGCAGAGGAAAAAGTTTTATTGAAAAGCTCTTTTTTTTGCCCTTTTGAGTAACTTTGCAGTATTTAAAAGTATTTTGAAGTATTAAAAAATTACTTTAAAGTATTTTGAAGGATATAAAAAAACCTGAAGTATTAAAGTTAATATGAACAGATTCAGTTGAATGTATTTTGAGGATTATCTTCTCTTAAATTTGTCATTTTTATTTGTAATTCTAATTCAGAACAGGAAACCAAGTGAAATCTCTGTCCTGCAAGGTGGGAAAGCTCATTTGTACCTACCTTGAACACCTGGCATGTGCCTCTGCTGACTACTGTTCCTAAAAAGACGTTAGCATTTACTTACTTCTATGCACATTCTTATGTCTCATTTAATTCAGTGGGCCGTGAGTGTGTATTTACCTAAGCATGTTTATTAATAGTCTGTCCACAATGGGGCAGTTCCCTTAAATAGGAGCCTTTCTTTTTCTGTCTCTCACATGGTCTCTTCTCACACATTTAAGTATTTGATAAAGGTGAGTTTCTGAAGGTTTAGGAAGATATCGATAACGACGGTTTGGAGTGCCACAGGATGGCTTACAAGCAAGCAATCTAAAAACACTGACTGTAGTTAAGTCCAATTAATTTAAGGATGGTCTGGAAGAGAACCTCTAACAGACATTTTATTTTCTTTGGGTGGTTACATAGATGGTTTGCTATTTGAGGAAAGTTTGCTGTGTTGTTGTGGCTGGAGAGAGCTCTCCTGCAAGAGGTCGGCATATACCCAGCAGTGGTGGTCAGACCGAAGTTGGGCTTGGAGAAAGCCATACTTCTTGTGAGGCTACCATTTTAACTGGCTAATATATTGTTGTCCAGGTAGGTCATGTGAGTTTGCTTAGGATTTATGAATTTCTGAGTAAGCAAACACTAATATTTGTCACATTTCCAGGTAGGATAGCAAATAAAACCAGCTGATCCCTCCTGTATGAAGGGCTAGCAGCAATGGTGGAAACAGATGGGTTACACACAGGTGGAATACACGAATAAAAACTTTCCACCTTTTCTCTTTTGCAGACATGGGTTGTTTCTTTTCAGATGCTATGGACCATAAACCTTGCCAACATAAAAGCAATGCAATTGACTAGAAGGAGGCTAGAAAGCTTAAATACAAGTTTCCTCTTCCCTTGCCCCCCATCCAAGACATGATGAATCAGTAGGTTGAGACCACAGCTGATGTTGAGATGCACAGTCATCTTATCTTTTACAGGATTTATTATGAAGTGAGTTATTTTTCAGCACAGGTCTGAGTATTTGAATCTATCCCTGAGTCTTTCTCTGGTTTATTAATGGGCTGCAGTGCTGCCATCACCATGGTATCATGCTACCTCTTCCCCTGTGAAGACTGCAAAACCGCATGTTGATGAAATTTACATTTTTAATTCTCCACTCTCCACGCCTATATGTATAAAAATGGTTTGCAAAACCATGGGGGAACACAAACACAAGGACAATCTGGTATCGAGAAATGACTAGGGTTGCTGTGTTGTTTTGTTCATTTTTAATGCTCTTTCTTTACGCTATTATACTGCAGCCATCATTGGTTCAATACCTGCTCCTAGGTAGACAGCAGAACACCAGATGGATTACGTACTTTACAGCACTAATGATAGTGGCTGATAATGTGTGCAAATCTCCCTTTCACTGATTGTTCAAGGCAGTTAAGAAATACTGAATACAGCTGTACATAATTACTCTTCTTTTGAAACTAAACCAGCCTGTGAAATTTCTGTTCCTGGAAAATGGTCAAAATTAGTCAATAACAAAAACAAAACAAACAAACAACAAAACCCCAAACCCTTTGCATGTACTTAGTTAATGGTATATTGTGACATTCTGTTTCTTAGATGCAAGTCTTCCCTGCCAACTCTATTGAGACTTTAAGGGAGGGGGGAAAATGCTGCATAATGAAACTACAAAAAGGTACTTTTGCTGCAGGTGTAGGAAGATGCTGATTTGACAATACTCTGTGCATATGCACTTGTTTATGTCAGTAGGAGTTTGTGTAGGACTAAGTATGTATGTGTCTTAGTGTGTTGCAGGTATGTGAAGGGACGTTCTGTCTTTCTACTTGCTCCCTGTTTATTTCAGATGTTTCTTTGAGTTACTTTAAGACCAACTTTTGGAATTATCTGTTTTGGCTTGTTTATCCTCACCTTTTTTTTCTTTCTTCTATCATTCTGCAAAATTTCCTTTTCTAAACAACTGATGAAATCAAGATCAGAGTTTTATTAGGTTTTGCCTTCCCTTCCCCCAGTTTTTCTCCTGTTGAAACTTGCCAATCACTTTTAAAGCCTATATTGGGCTTTTCTGCAGCACAGGAGATATCATTAAGGCTTTAAACCCACTAATGAGGGAAATGTGCGCTGCTTGAAGGCTCCTGCAATATTAACTACATCCAATTATGTTAGGTAAACGTATGAGTATAGTCAAAACAGGATGAAAGCATATCTTTCTATTCAGGCCAAAAGCAGTCTTCTGAGCCAATCTTTCATCAAACTTACATTGGCTATTTATTTACTGGTTTTGCAGCACTACTCTTTTTATACTGCAAAGCTAAAGACAAACAATGCTTATAGACAGGAAAGGACTATCTATTCCCAGGGCTCTGTTCCTTATTTAAAGAACACATTTTATTGCTGGATAAAATAAGTGAAATCTTAAGGCTGATAAATATTTTTTCCTGTTTAAATACAGTAATGCTTCCTTATCTAATCCTGTCCTTAGCTGACTGTGTTATGAGTAGGTGTGATACATGAGGAGTGGAGATGCAGTTCATGCTGGTCTCTGCTGGTCCTGACCTTTGATTTCTGTCAATTTGTTGTTTTTTAAAGGGAAGTTCAACTTTTCGTACTTCTTTGGGCATATGCTGTGGGGATATTTTTTCTGAAGCTTATTCAGTCTAATAGCATGGGTTTTCAACAGTCCCTCATTTCTGACTTCTGAAACTGTTATCAGTAGCAGATTGGTTGTTTTGTTTACAGTTTTGTCCCTTTTCCCTGTTCTTGATATATAGTAGAGCATCGTGTCCTTCAATTCCTGCCTTTCCCAGTCTGCTTTTGTTAGGAGAAGAGTAGTTAGTTTGTCACTTGTTCCAGAATTGATATAGTCTCAGATCACAACATTCAAGTTGGTCTTTTTACATACTTGAGCAATTGGAGTTCAGACCCAGTACTTTGCTTTGTTGTCACATCTTCACATGCGGAGATAACTCACCTGCTCATGAACAAAAAGTCCTCTTGAAGCATCTGATGATAGAAGAACCCAGTCAAGTCTATGCAAGTGATGTTTCACAGCACAGAGAAGTGATTTCCATGTACCTACCCAGAAGCCTAGAAGTTCAGCACTGAGCATTGGAGCAGATGTGACATGGCAATAGTTTGAATGGTTGTCATGTATCATGCCTAAGATCTGTGTAGCCTCGCTGAGTGTCCTCTTTCAAAGTGGTCAGCAGCAGAAGTGAAAAGACAAGCATAATAGCAAGACAGTCAGTGGCAGTAATCTTCCTTCTGGCTTATCTGCCCAGCCTCCAGCAGCCAGTGCTGTGGTGACATCCAGTGCCAGAGGTTGCATCTGGGCATTGTTTCTTCCAGTGGCTCCATTGGCTACAAATCAGTTTCCACCCACCACTTTTGAATCCTTTCTATTAACTATTATGCAAGCAGGTGACTTTTTCCATGGATGAGCTTTTTGTTTTGAATGTGATACGAGTTATATTTGGGGACTTGTGTGTGTGCAAGTGAAGTTAATTCGTCTCCAGTGAGAGTTAATGTGATACACATGGGCATTATTATACTAATCCTTGAAAGCCTCTGCTCTTCATTTTAAGTATTCTAAAAGTAGTATTGTCATCTCAAAAATAGTGGGAATAGTTCTCTCTTTAGTCATTCATTCAGATAGTTTAATCCATTTACCTGGATTGTATCCAAACATATGAAAGTTCTCCCCCCCTTTTTTTGAGATAATGATAATATTCTTATCTAGCACGATGCTAACAACCTTTTCTTAAGATGTCCTAGCTTGCCTTACCATTCCTACAGCAAGGCCTACAAAATGGATCGTGTGAACATACCTCATCTGGTTCAGCTCAGAAGCTAATCCATCTTAGTTTATGTATCAATGCAGACTTTTTCAAAACTATGCAGGCTGACTTGGCACTGAAGCAGGTGATGAGTGCTCACAAGGGCTCTCCACCAGCTCCATTTCAATGGTGGTAATCTCCAATAGATGGGGGTGGTGAACAGCTGATGGGGTAGTAGCATCTTAAATTGATGCAGCTGTTTTTGTAGTGGTTCTCTGACCAGAGCCTGGAAAGTTCTCTTGTGATCTTTACAAAATTACCTAGCAATTAACTCCAGTAGGTTTGTTCTAAGCAAAAATTTTTGCCATCCTGTTTTTTTGCTTGCCATCATACGCAATGTAATGTTCATTCTGCAAGAGTAAAACCTCCATGGGAAAGGATGTTTAGAGACGATGCGCTCCTTACCACTGACAGTGTGTTACAGCTGTAAATCTTAGGGATCATAAGTGAAAAATGAGTCGGCAGGTCTTATTTTAGTCTCTAGAGAGAATTTTTCTTTGTTTATATAGCAACCACATATCTTGGCACCATTTGCTGTAAATAGTTGACAGCAAATAGTTGGCCGATCAGAGCCATAGGAAGGGAACACGCTGCAGCGTGTTGTGCAGGTGCTGGGGGAGCGCTGTGCTGTGCACACAGTGCTCCTGACCACAACCAAGGAAGGTTGCAGCGAACTTGCCAGTGCTGCTGACTTTTTGTCAGCGTTAAATTCACCACACTTAAAAGAAAACAGGAAAGAGGAGGAGGGGTGTAAAAGTCAAGTCTTCACACTGTGTGACTTGCTCCCAACTCTCCAGCATAACGAGTGCTCCCTACTTTGAGCACACCTGGCCGCTGCTCACTTTCATGTTGATTCACCTGTTTCTGAAGGCTCGGTGATGGCTAGAAGAGGGTCCATTTAGCCCCACAGACCCCTAAACAGCAGCAGATATATACAGGGATTAGGAAACAGCTATCCTGCAGCAAAAGAACAGGATTGTTGATCATTGTTAATTATTTACTCCTGCCAGTCTCCTCTCACTGGTGTTAAGCAACAGAAGCTAAAATAACTACATTCTTTACTCAGATAATGTCCCATTCTTCTTCTTTTCCTTTCACGCTTGCTCTTGCAGAAAAGGGTTTGGGGAAATAAATAGTAAAAACAAGAACTATCTTGCACTGTTGTTCTCTGCTAGATTAATTGTAAGTTGAAGATACACAAGATACTCTTTTTTTCCCTTTTCAAGGCAATTGCAAAGGACAGTTTCCCCATTTCCTTTTCCATTTTCAGTATGCGCATTTAGATGAAGCTAAAACTGCACTCTTGCACTTTTTATGCAGCTTTCCTAAAATAATTCTGAATAATTTAACAATGGCTCAGAAACATTCCAGTTTAACCAGTCGTTGACCTTTCATGTTTTAGTGTCATCAGGACTATACTGGTATTTCGTCAGTTCCAAAGAAGCAGTATTGTAGCATAGGCAATGGTGATATCTGTAATTAAAGTTGCCCAATGTCTTCCGTTACGATGTTTACCTTTCAGCAAATTATCAAACTTGAACTGCTTCAATTAATATTTTCCATTTAGAATTTTTCAGTCAAAATGGTCTCGCTATTTTGGAGAAGCAGCCTAGGGAAAAGATAAGGTTATTTATCAGTTGTGGGGAAAAATAAACCCAGAGTCTTTTTCTTTGACTTTGGCTTTGTTCCCTCTAGTGTAAGGGCTGGATATAAAAACCACTTTGAAAATCTGACCAAACCGCTTAAGTTTATAAGCCCCTGAAGAATCTCAGTAAACACAGACTCAACAAAAATTATTAAAGAACAAGGAAACTCGCTTGCTAGTATTGCTCTCTGATGACAGGGCTCTACAGATCACTAACTTCTACAAGTTGTCATGTGAGCTTTATGTCTAAAGGTTGAGAATCCTGAGTTTGTGACTGATTCATTTCACATGAAAGATTTTTTTTTTTATATGTAATACTAAAACCTTTCAGGACATGTTCTTTATAAATGTTACATTTGCAAAATCAAATAGAGATTCTGTGGGAAAAAATAGTATAGGATAACATAACGAAAGAATTGGACCCATTTTTGCATATGGTTTAGGATACAAAGACTGCAGTCTGACTAGGATTTTCAAACCTTTTAATGCTTTATTTTGCTCTGTTTATTTCCCCATAATATAATCATAATTGACTGCAGTAGGAATAGATAGCATGGTATATTGCCAGCATCAAAAATTAGAAAAAAATATATACCTTACATGGTGCTTAATGTTTTCTGAGATTTGGTTAGGAAATGTGTGGAAGATAGAAGTTTCATGTTGTGGCTGATTTTGAAGAGTCAAAAGCTGAAATAAAAAATTAAAAGATGATTAGAATATTTTGTTTCAGATACAGCTTTTAATGTAAAGTCAAAGTTGTTTCAATTCGCAAAGTAAAGTTATTTTGTTCCAAAAACATATGTAACAAGGTATTTTGTTGGAACTTTTCTCCATTTTTTTCTTCCAGAAAGCCTGGAAAAACAAATTGATTTTGCAGTATTTCCAGTTTCTCTCAACCATGCGGCTTGCTTTAAGTTTCTCTAACCAGCTCTGGTTTTATTTTGTTTAATGTTTGATTTGAGTTTTTAGAGGAAATGCCCCCTCCCTAATTGGTGTTTCACCACGTCAGATTAGACATTCTCTGGATGCCCCGGCTGCTGGATGGCGCAGCCTTGGTTTTTCCCTCCCCAGCGGTCAAGTGGGGCAGCTCTCATTTCCTCACTTTTTTCAGCTGTTCCCTTGGCGCTTGCGGTAGTTCTCATATTATATTGGCAGTGCACAGTCAGTTTTGTCTGTAAGAACTTAGGCTGGTGCCAGTGTTAAGATTTATACTAAGTAAAAATTTCAGCAGTTTTAGACATGTTGCAGAGGGTTATTTTTGCACCTTCAAGATCCCTTTTATTTTTCAGGCTGTTGGATGCTGGAGGGGGGGGGTTCAGCATGGACCTCAGATGTGGGAGATGCAGCTGTGCAGATGCAAAATGAGTTCTTGTGATGTGGGAGCGTGTGCTGCACTGGCCAGCACTGATGGTTGGAAACTACAACCCCTTCCTTTCCGCCTCTCCCACCCACCAGTAAATCCGGGCTGGGAAGTGCAGACACTGATAACTTGCAAAAACACTAAGTGCGTGCAATCGAGCGCGATGTGTGTGCCGAGTATGGGTGCAGCCTGGCAATGTCACTGATGCACGGTCTTCTAGAGAGTGAGGCCTCTTTTCTCCTTCACGTGGGAAGTCCCAGCAGGCAGGACTATGGCAACGTCTGCTAGTTCCCCATTGCCCTTCCGTGTGCGCCTGGCCGTGGTGGGGTTAATACTCAGTGAAAGGTTGCAGGTGTTTCATTCTCATGGCTGGCACACGCTCCTTCCCTGGGCACTTGCTAAAAGAGAATCTAATTCCCAAATACCGCTCTGTCCTATTGTGCTTTTGCTGAGCTTCCAGCTTGTCTACGCCTGAAATGCTAGCACTGGATTTTGGGGCAATATAGGGAGGGAGGATTCAGGATCTGACCCGTCCCTCTAGTTTCAGGTCGTGGTGACGGCGTAGTAAAACTGAAGCAATGGGGTGGTGAAACAGGCCCTCCAAAATGCTGTGTCACCTGAAGGAGGCCTGTTTTGCAAGAAAGGGATCAGTGAGCTCTGGGGTGTGGGCTCCAATCTGCGGGGTTTTGGGTTGTTTTTAAATTTTATCTTATCCTAGAACTCTTAAGATGACGAGATATGGTGATGTGCTTTACGCTTCATAATCCGCACTGCTTGCTATTACAAGCCTAATATGTTTGAGAATGCAAAAGTAGCTGCTACTGTTAATTTATTTTGAACGAGGTACTTGCTGATACTCAGAGGAGCATTTTAGCTGCTCTCCTTGAAGAAATCAAATAAGAGCAATGTGAGGAACAGTCTAGTTACAGGTTGTTTGGGAAGTGAGGCTGTTTTACTGAAATTGCAAGCTCCAGGGAACTCATGATAAGTCCTTTAATATTATCTGTACGCAATAGGACTTTATTATTGTTGAAATTATTTTATGACAAACACTTAATTCTCGATGTGCTCAAATTAATTTGTGAGAGTCAAATGAACAAATGCTATTTCATATAAGCATGGTCTGACATGCTTTGATAAATTAGGATTTTTTAATTTTTTTTTTTTACTTGATTGAAACCAGACAAATAACCACAAATATGAAATCTTGGAAGATAAAATCCTGAAAGTGTGCTATGCAACTACTTACAAAGTTTTATAGCCTAGCTCTTCTTGAGGGACAAATAAATGAGGAACGAAAGCAGCTACTACTATCAGGAAAATGCATTAGTGTTTTGACAGATAGATGTGGAGATCTTAATACACAATGTTTGTTTTTTTCCCTGATGTGTAAATATACACTTAATGTAATTAGAAACAATTGTGAAGTAGCAGGCAGGGAATTCAAATTCTTCAGTTAAGCGGATATTGCAAATGTGATTTGTTGACAGCTTGTCATGCTGCCATTACAGCTGACCTGGAGTTTTCTTTCTGAACAACTTTTCAGAAGAAAACTGACATAAAAAGAGACATACTTGGCCAGGGAATGCTCTGTCTCTGACTAGCAGCAGACGCTTAGAGAAAGAGCAGAAGAACAGGGCAAGTGCAGAGTGGTATTTCCTATAGAGTAGCCCCCTAACATCTGACTGTCCATGGCTGACTTCTTGAGCTGGTGGTTGCATCCATGTTTCTAATTTTTAATAGCATTTTCTTCCAGTAGTTTGATTTAAATAGCATCTTGAACCCATTCGTATTTTTTAAAACCATGAGGAGTCTTCACAAGCAAGCTTTTATTTGCTTTGGTTGATGTTTTCAAATTTTCATTTTGGCATTGGGGGAAAAAAGGTGAAATACTTTTTCTTTGAGTTTTTTTCACATGTATTGGAGATCATTGGTCTGAAGTACTGATTCCAAGTGTTCTGTTTCAAATTAGATATATGACAGTTTGAAGTATATTTTGTATATCAGGATATTGTCACACAGGAAATTAGGACATTAGGCAACAACTTTTAGGTGCTACATGGGAACTTGGAAGACTGATAGAAACCCTTTGAAAAGACTCTCAGCTTTTGGTCATAGTTTACTACTTACTCACTTGTTTACTTTTCGTGTTTCTCAGTGCTTTGAGATTTTAAGCTAGACTGGCCTGTTTATAATTTTATTTCTATATTACAACATCTGAGTGAAAGAGGTCAAACCAAAATTTTCAGTAAAATATGAAATACATGAAAAAGTGGCGTTTTTTATATATACTCTGCTCTGAAGAAAAGTTTTGCATACAAGTAATATTTTTAAACTAAGCCATTGGTAAGCCTCCCCTTCACCTCGGTAGCTTGCCGCTGCTAAAACTCAGAAAGTCCTAAGCATTTAACCCCCATTTAAAGCCCTTAATTTGAAAATACAGATTAAAAACTCTTGCTCAGCCGTACCTAGTGCTTGTAAAGTGCCTTGAGTCCCTTGAAGCTGATGATTGCAACACCAAGGTTTCTCGGGCAACTGCAATTCTTTTTCTAAGCATGGTCAGAAGCACTTTGGTGTCAGAGTGCTTAGCAGTTTTGAGACCTGCTTTGTGTCCACCTTAGGAGACCTTTGAATATGATGTTTCAAGACCTCACAGGTACCTTTTGAAACTGGCTGGTGGTTCAGGCTCTGAAGAAAATGTGGCAGCAGAAAACACGTTCCTTCGAGTCACAAGAGCAGGTGGAGGAACTGTGCCTCTTCAGTACAGTCCCCAATGACAAGGGAGGCTACCCACAGTGCAAGAGAAAGGTTTTGATGAATTTTTCTGCTGGAAATCATTCCAAGGCGCTCATCTCATCTCTGGGAAGTGCCTTACCTAGCAACCTGTAGGTGATTCTTGGGGAAGGTGCACCTGCAGCCTTATGTGTTGAAGCTACTCCACATTCCATGCAGTCCTTGGCATTTGTGGTAGAGAAGATAGTGAATATCTGCAGCCTGATAGGGCAGTCATCTGGATCAGGGAGGCCAAGGTTTCGGATACTACTACTAAATATTACTCATGTGTCTTTATCTAATGATAGTTTTATATAAACAGACCTCGGAGAAGAACTGGGACTGAAGCCCTTTGCACAAGAGGAACGAATGATCTAAGTCCAGTCTCAGTTCACTTCTAACTATTCCCTGGAAAGGACAGGAGGGTTTAGGACTATCCCTCCCTGCACCTTCTCCTAGCCTGTACTCCTGCTCTGATAGTTCTTTCCTTCTTCGTTATTCTTGTTTCCTTACTTTTATTCCCATCCTTATGCACAGGAAGGATTGACAGCTTTTTTTCCCCGTGTGTGAGTTTGGTTCCCTCAGTGATGGTATGAAAGGGAGTTACCACCATGACTTCCTTTGCTTTTCAGTTTAAAGAAGGGGAGTAATCCCTGATCACAGCTGTAGTGGCCTCTTTTTTGGACTGCATTGTGTTATGATATCCATGAGAATGGAGGTGTCGAGGTCCTAGGGAGGTGTGAGACTCTTCCTGCATTGCTGTCACAGCAGCTTGGACAACTCCTCGCTCAGCTTTGGTTAATCCTCTTCTGAGGTATCTAGGGTCAGGCATTTGGGTCAGGATTATGACAGTGGTTAGAAGCCTAGAGGACAGGCAGTGGGAAGCTGGGTAGTACTTACAATCTCGGTATTCTCCAGAATCTCCAAGGGTGCTGCAGGGATGTCTCTGAATGAGCAGATTATGGAATATGATGTTCCTGCATAACGGAAAGATCTAGCCCAAGTTCTTGTGGACATTGCCTGCCATTCCTATGCATGCCAATGATTCGAAGCATGGGAATATATCTGTAGCAAAAGTTATGGGGGACTGTTTTTCTCCAAATTCTCCTTCCAATCTGTAAAAGGAACCTTCTGGTCCTCAACCTTTCCTCTAGGAAAAGTGTGCATAAACAGAGAGGCTTTTAATAGTCTTATTACTTTATCCAACATTAAAAAGTCCAGTTACGTCAACTGGAAAGTAGATTTAAACATTGTGTTTAAAAACTGCATCTCAGCACAGCAGAAACTGCGTATAGAGCACAGGTTCTCTAGTGCAACCTGAATTTGCTTATAATACCAAAACTCCTAATTAATTAACAGTAAATACTTTTTTCTTTGGTTTGATTGTTTTGACCCCAAATATGCAAACTGGCCGCCATATGCAAACTGATGAAGGTGCGGACTTTATTTTGATCTTGCTTACCCCAACAAATGGAATGATGTGTGACTTGCATCAGTCTGGGTCAGACTGCAGGAGGCCATATGTGTTTATTTTAGCATTTATGAATGGTTATATTTACCTCATTGCAATGACTCGCTTTGGTTTCTATTGACAAAACCATGACTTAAGAGAATGTTTGCGAAGACAAGAACAGATGTTTCCAGGCTGCTTGCCACAGAGAGGAAAAAGAGCCAGTATTTACTTGTAAGCTAGTGTTGGCTGTGCCATTTTTCCAATGAGTAATGATGAAGAGTAGCCATTAGTCAGTTGCTGAAGATCCTGACTTGACAACAAAAGAATGTGCTTGGAGATGCCTTTTTGTATAGTCTGATCTATACAGTAGAGTGGAAGACAATTGCTGTAATCACTGAAACCAATTCTACCTTGTAACACTCTTCTGAAGTATGTTAATGACCAAGGACAACCTAAAAGCTTAATGAAATAGATAACGCGTGGATATTTTCTCCCCTTCTCTGCAAGCATGTTGGTTTCAAATTAAGCTAAAAACTTTTACTAGACACTTTTATGAAATTGCAAAGCAACATAAGCTTTTTAGAGTTAGTTTGGTGATTTTCTTTTTCCCTCTGCAGCCATAAGAACACCTCCTAAATCAGATATTAAAATCAAACTTGTTTTAAATGGACTTTTATAGAGGGGAAAAAAGTGTAATGGACTATCAGCAGGGTAATGATGATCTGGGAGGGTTTTTGGGAAGGTGTTTGTGAAGAAATTTCTGTGCACATAGTTTTAATGGGCAAGGAAGGACTGACTTCAGTCACCTGGGAGCAGCAGTGTGGGGTTTATGGCATCTGAGGATTTGGAGTTTTGGGAAGGCAAATGAAAAGCGAGCCTACTTTGGGAGAGACGACGCCTGTGTGTAGCAATCACCTCTGGTGTTATATGGGCAGGAGGCCCCTCACAGGCAGAGCAGAGGGGTGGGAGGGACCCAGTGGTCTCCCACACCGGGGCACGGCACTCAGTGGGCAATGTAAGTCCTTTGCCCTCCGTGAAGGCTGAGTCTTGCTCCAATATGATGATGATTTATGAAGACAAAAGTGATACACATTTTGAAGAGATGTGGCTATAACATCTGTGTAAGCAAGAACCTACTAGATGGAAATGATAATGAACTACAGGGTATGTGACATAAACACACTCTGTTTTCATTTTAAAAACATGCAAAACAGTGCTCTCCTGGTTGAACCAGAAGCCGCTACACAATGTGTCTTTGAATGTCATAAATGCTGGGAGAGCTGAGCATGACTTTTCCTCTTACAAAACACCAAGCAAGTTTGAAGGAGTATACTGTATCAGTTTACCAACAGGGAATTTTTAAAACTAATATATGGAGGTATCCTCTGCCTTCCCACTTTCATGATCCACTTACTGCAAGCTTGGTAAGATGTATTCCTGGAGATATCTCAGGGTTTTTTTTCTGTTGTTTTTTTTTAATAGGAAGTGTTATGTTGATCTGTAAGTGTCATGCCACTGCCACTGGCTGGGTGAAATACCGTATGAGCAGTTCATGGGCTTACTGGTTCCACCTGCTGGCTGAACTGGTGGTGATGACCTGTCAATCAAGTGGGGTTGAACAAGTAATCTCATGAAAAGATTTTACAAATAATTCCTGTCCGAGGTATGGGGATAGAGTCTCGTCTTCGTGCTACAGGCTTTCTCTCTGGTTTTTCGTTAAATTTCATTTCATTAAATTAAATTTAAAAATGCAATTTCTTAAGCAGGATGGCAATACCTAATCACAAGTGCAGTTTTAGCAAGAGAAGGACAGCAACCCTCTTTGAAAATAAGATGAACAAATTAACCCCCTGATGTACCAGTGCTAGTGCCTGTTCCTCACTTCTGGAGCTCACCCAGGGAGAGAAAGCCTGGACCCATTCCCCCTAGAGCTATCACAGATACTGCATGGCATGCACGAGGGCTGGGAAAAGGACGACCCCTCTCATTGGGAACATACCCCCAAGATTTCCCCAAAGAGGGAAAAGGGTGGAGGGAACCCAGAACTAGACTTGACCCTGAATACTGCAATATCCATAGGTACAGAAGAAAAGCTGGAGGTGAGAGGAGAAAATGGCTCTCATTAGCATGGGTTGTAGGGCTGAGACTAGGGCTAGAGTTCAGGGGAGCATGAGCATGGGATTCCAGTTAAAGCTAGATCCTGCAAAGCCTGCAGAGCTAGAAGAAAGCTGCGGACTTACATGAAGGCAAATGGTGTTTGCTAGGTATCACTAATGCCAGAACTAGTGTTGGAGGGAGTTACTGTTAGGATTTGGGGTTTTGGGTGCTCTAGAGCTTAGTTCCTTGTTTGAATCTCATGAAGCTTTCAGTGTGGAGGGTTGGCTCCAGCAGAAGTAAATCTCTTTTGATTGGTTTTGTTAGCACTAGGCTATGATTAAGTCTAAGTTTAAGATAACAAAGTTTCTGGGATCCTGTTTTATAGAGTTTCATTTCTTGCTGTGTTGTCAAAGCACGTGGAGTAGATTAGCAGCTGGTTCTGTGGAGGTGAATGGTTTATATTACAGGTTTCAGAGCTTGTATGTTTTTAAAGGTCTTCAGAGGTGCCCTTTAGGTTCTTCGAAGATTCACCTATTCAGGATATTTTAAGAGTGCGTGGCTGAATTAACTTTCTTCTGCTGGTTGCAAACCTTCATCCCTCATTTTTCTAGCAAAGGAAGAAGAGAAGGTTTCTGAAAGAACATTGCGGTGCTGCTACCGTTCCTCCTGCTCCAGGCAGTTATTGCTGCTTGCCAGGGGTTCAGTCTAGCCTGCTAGTGACAAACTCAGAAAAGGAGCAAATGATTTATGAATCACACAAGGCTATTCCAGAATAAAAGAGGGACAGGACATTAGTGCATGAGTAGATCCTACAGATATCCATACTGACATGCTTCTTAGCGTGGTTTTGTCCTGTATCAATTAGTTGTCCCCCAGGCATGGTTTGGGCACAGTTCAGGAGGTGAACACGCACCACGGCCATAAGCAGTTTGGAGATGGCCATTCTCTTCGGTAAAGTGATTTAACCTCGGGGACAGGAGGTGTTCTGTACCACTTGGCCTCAGAGCCAGAGAAGAGTCACTTGCCTGAATTATTTAGTAATACAGAGCAAGCCAAATTGACTCAGGGACAAACAAGCCAATAACTGGGTCTGAAGGGTCAGCCTAAGGAACAGCTTAATGGGGAGGGAATTCTTGCATCAATTGCAAAGATGCTGCTCATCTGCAAACATTATTTTGTTTTCTGTTTTAAAAGCACTGGTGTTTTAAGGGATTTGTTTGGAAGCAAATCCCTCCAATTTTCTTTGTTGTTTCTGATGGCATGTCTGTGATTGTGGGAACTCGGTAGCACTTGCAGGTATGCTGCAGCAGATTACCATGCTGCCAGTAGTTTTCATGCAGCATTACTGTACTGCGGTCAGAAATGGTTGATTACACAGGAGAAGGAAGTGCAGAGCAGTTGTTGAGTATTTAGATAATGCTAGATGGAATATGAGTCTGATTGCATTTGACTTAAAGGCAACCTCCTTCCCCGCCTAAAAACCAAAATCCCACCCCTGAAAATATTACAGCTGCCTCCCATGGTAATTTTTTTAGTGATTTTTATAGGCTCAAAAATTCTCAGATACAGCTAGTATTTTGTCCATTCGGAGAGAGGTGACACTTCATCTTTCACTAAGATACTTCAGGCTCATTCTCATACCAAATCCATTTTCATTCCTGCTATATGAACCTGTAACATAGGTTATGCAATTAGGAGGAAAGTGTTTGCAGAAACGATAAGGAAAACCTGATAAATGAAATCCGCTATACACTGTCAGTCACGCTGATGCTATTCCAATAAACACAAACATGTTTTTGTGTACCCGGTTTAAAGAGACAGGGTAAAATAATTTATGGCTAAAATTCTCTTTCCTTCCTTGCAGCGTTTATATGTATATAATACTATACACACCAAAAATATGTTAAGGGAACATCACTGACATAAAGTAGAGTGCTAAAAAGGCAACGCTATGGTTAGTGTCGTAGTTACAGCATTATAGTTAACAGGCTTTCTGTTCAGTAACTGGGCCCCTCTCTGTGAATGTGCTATATACAGTCTTTATGCAATTAGGAGCATTTTTGAGGGTGAATGTTTGGTTTTAGGAAGGGGTTTTGCTTTCAAGGCAAATACAGTCAGATTTATATCACATCTGTTATTATCTACGTGGAGCCTTGTCTTCCAGAGGAGATGTGTCTTATAGAGTGCACAAGTTGGGCAGCCTTCAATTTAGGAGTGGATGCAAAATACTTTTCTAAGTGTTGCCCTATAATTTTTTTCCTTTTTTTTTTTTCTTTTGTACACTATTCAAACCTTGCTTGGAAGTCAAAATCGGTCATTTCCTTGGGGGAATTGTTATTCTGCTCTTTCACTGTAGTTTCTGAGTGCCTCAGAAATGTTAATGTATCATTAGCGGTTCTGAGGAGGTGATGTGATACCTCCACTCTCTAAATCAGGAGTGAAGGCTGGTGGTTGAAGCACAGGTCTGAGAGTGTTTGCTAATTTGGAGGCTCCATTCAGTGACCTGATTTCTTGCACTAATGCATTTTGTGTGATCAAGGCGCATGCCCTGTTGTTGATTTCAGTGGCATTAGTGAGTGCTCAGGAGCTCTGCAATCTGGGCCTCAGGGCTTGAAACTGAAGACCAAAGATATAAGGAATACTTATTTGGTGACCAGCTGAGTCAAGTTTTAGTGTAAAGAGCTTCCCTAGCCCTAGCAGCACATAAGAACTGTGGAGCAGAGGCTAGCATACAGTACTTTCACCAAGGGTGATGCTCATTTCCAGTTGTCCGGAACCTCTGTCTTCTGGTTCTACTACAACTTTGAATATCTGTAACAAATGAAGCAGCACTCCAGTGAATGATGGTCTCTCTGGCTGCACTTCTGATCCTCAGAACAGGTACCTCCTGACAAGTTAGAAAACAGATCATTTATTTAAAGAGGATACTCAGAGAAAACAGTCCAAACCACTTCAGCTTTGACAGCCTGTCCCAAATTATCCTTGTTATTGCCTGAAATAGGATAGTCTATGTATACATTAAAAATGTGCCCATATTTTATCTTACAGTAGTCATCTGGTGAGAGTACCTGAGTGTTGTGGTTTAACCCCAGCCAGCAACTAAGCACCACGCAGCCACTCGCTCACTCCCTCCCCATCCAGTGGGATGGGGGAGAGAATCGGGGGGGGGGGGGGGGGGATGGAAGTAAAACTCATGGGTTGAGAGAAGAACAGTTTAATAGAACAGAAAGGAAGAAAATAATAATAATAAAATGAAAATAATAATAATAAAGGTACTGGAATATACAAACCAAGTGATGCACAATGCAATTGCTCACCACTCGCTGACCAATGCCCGGTTAGTTTCTGAGCAGTGATCTGCCCCCCTGGCCAACTCCCCCCAGTTTTATATGCTGAGCATGAGGTCCCGTGGTATGGAATACCCCATTGGCCAATTTGGGTCAGCTGTCCTGGCTGTGTCCCCTCCCAGCTTCTTGTGCCCCTCCAGCCTTCTTGCTGGCCAGGCATGAGAAGCTGAAAAATCCTTCACTTAGTCTAAACAGTACTTAGGAACAACTGAAAACATCAGCATGTTATCAACTTTCTTCTCATACTGAATCCAAAATGTAACACTATACCAGCTACTAGAAAGAAAATTAACTCTATCCCAGCTGAAACCAGGACACTGAGTCAGTCTCTTCCTTCAGCTTAATATCCTGCTATGTACTATTCTACTTGAAAACAGCTCATCTTCGCTCAAAACCGGTCTGTAGTGTCAGCTCAGTGACATTAGTTTACTACACGGGGTGGTGTTGCTGAGAATGTAAAACTATCCCATTAGCCTGTTTGCAATATAAAATAGGCTTCTGCATTTTACAAGCTTATGCAGTGTAGCAAGATTCTGGCAAGTGTAAAGGAAAAAGGTGTTAAGGAGAGCTGGCAGCTCCTTAAAGAAAAGATATTAAGTGCAAACTCTTCCAATAAAGAGGAAAGTTAAGGAAGTGCAGTAGAAGACCAGTGTAGCTAAATTGTCAGCTCTTCATGGCACCTGAAGAGAAGAAGGTTTTTTACGGTGGGAAGTAGGTCAGATTTCCAAGAACAAGGATAAGAAAAAAGCATGTAGGGGTAAGAGAATTAGAAGTCTTGAGGCACAAAATGAGATTAAAGTATCCAGGTGTGTAACAGGTGGTAAGAACTAATTTTTCATGTACACTAGTAATGAAAGAAAGCCTGTAAGAAAACGTTAGAGGGTGAAAGGGATCAACAGATGACACTGGGAAGGCCGAAGTGTCTTCGGTTTGTTTGGGTCTTTTCCAGTAAAGTGGATACTGCTGCTACTGATAACATGGGGGACTGTACTGCCACTGCTACCCTGGGCAGGTAGGCAGGGGCCTGGGTGCGAGATCTCGCATGCACAAGTAAGTGTCTCTGTACATCCTGATATCTACAAAAGTGTACACCTTCCACCCCCACCCACCAACTTTAGGATGGTTTGTCTGGAGGACATTGCTGTACAATACCTGAAATACTGTTTGAAGATGACTTAAAATGTGTTTGGGAAGAGTCCACTGTCAGAAGGGAAGCATGAGCTGGGAGGATCCCAGAGGTGGCTTCTTTGCAAGTGCTATTGTGTACTTTTGTTAATGGGTTAGATGATGGCACTGAGTGGTAACAAATTATACAGAAGGTACTAAGCTGATAAGGATGAAAGATGCTATGAAAGAAAGGGCTGCAATTCAAAGTGGTCTTGATCAGTTGGAGAAGTAATCATAAAAAGAATGGTCACAGTTCAACAAGGACATGTTCTGTATATGACTCTTAGGAGTAACCAACTTTAATGATAAAGGCTGGGGAATAAATTCCTAGGGAGTAATTATTCAGAAAAAAAGTCTGAGTTGCAGGGAACCACAAGCCAGTACACGAGTCAACATTGTAATGCTGTGGTATGTCGTGTTCTGGGGTGAATAAAGAGGAATATAGCCTGCAGAAAGCATGAAAAAAAATCCTTCTTTGTCTAAGTACCATGTCAAGTCACGGGGACTATACCTTGAGAAAGACGTAAATCAACAAGACTGTGCAGAGGGACAGCAACAAGACTGAACAAACATTCCCACTATTGATAAGTATGTATTGAGTGAATTGGTGTTATTTGAGGTAGACAGCAGCAATATGATTAGTGGTTATAATAGCCTTCTGTACACATGGGCTGCTGCAAGGAGGGAGAGAATAACCTGTTTTCTATGCCTGTGATAGCACAAAGAACTAAAGACCGTTAAGTTCCAGCAAAGGCAATGGTACTTCCAGCACTGGAAGAGTTTGCGTGGGAAGTTATTGAATCTCCGTTGTTGGAGGCCTTCAAGAACAACTAGGAAACATCCTCTGGCAATAATATACGTTGTAGTAGATTCTGCTATGGGGTTGGACATCTCCTGACACCTCTTCCAGGTGTAATTGTGTTGTTTTCTGACACGCTTCCTCTTTCATCTTTTTTATCTTTTTACTCCTCGGTGAATATCGCTGTTCTCTGGATAGGGATTTCTTAGTTGGTGGGGGAGGATTAAAATGTAGCAAATCCATAGCAGTCATCTTGGTACAGAACTTCATGGGGCAGTGCTTTAAACTACTATGTTTGACCAACTCCTGAAGCTGTAAGAGTCCCAGGCCACAACTTCTTAGTGAGAGTGTTCCTTATAGACAGACTAAGGACTGGGACTTGCTTTCTAATCAGCATATTTTCTGAAGACTTTTAAAATGCATGTAACAGTCTGACATACCAGCTGTCACCAGAAATTGTGTCCCCCACCAACACCCGCGTGCAGTGCGTTGGCACTCATGTCACATGGAGAGGGAGTGTTGACAGGTCCTCTTGCTAGTCACCTTAGAAAGGGGGGAAATAAGCCAGGGTTCAGCAAAGGAGAACTGACAATCGCGGGAGAACACCAAGAACGACGGAACCAGAACAGCCTGAGCAAGGAGTTACTGGACTAGCCTGGGGCTTTTACAAGCCCAAGAGGAAATGTATGCAGCAAAAGAGAAATTTTCTCCAGCCTCATCCCTGTTTAGCTTGGTGTTTGGGACTGATTCGAACCTCTCTCGTCGTGGGACAGCAGTGCAACTCCATTCATGGCCAATCTTTCCAAGTTCCAGAGTCTCGAGTAGCTCTAGTTGCATTTGTGTTAAAACTGAATCATGTTTTCTTTTGATTTAGAAGCCGAACTTGATTTCCAAGCCAATGCTTGACAGCATCCTTTGTCTTCGTGATGACAGATGGAAGTATGTCCGGAGCCTCCTGACCCCAGCCTTCAGCAGTACTAAACTGAAAGAGGTAAGGTGTAGACAGTGCTGCTTTCATACTTTAGAAGACATAATTGTTTTCTTTTGTGCAGGCATCTACTTTTTATAGGTCCATATTAAGAATAGGTAAAACCTGCTACTTTGTGCCAGTTTATTTAGACCTGAAGAGCACATGGAAGTAGAGCGTACTTATGGTGTGGTCCATCTCATAGACTGGTGAAAATCAGAATAGCTCATCTGAAGATATGATCCTCCGTCTTTCTCTATATAAGCCAGTTTGTCCATAATAGTGTAGCAAACTCAAAAAGGACCCTTACACCTTCCTCCCCCGACCCTGTTAGGAGTAAGCTAAAGTACGGGAAAGGTTATTGCTCCCAGTTGGAACATAGCTTTTTGTGATTTGCAGAGTCAGCAGCTCTCATGTTAACATGGGAACTGCTGTCAGTCTATTTTCATTTCACCATCTCCTTCCCCCCCCCCTTTTATTCTTTAATCCTTTCATATAATAAAATAAGTCACTGGAACAGAATGTCATTGCCAGATAAATACCCCTGACTGAAAATAAATGTCTCCATGCTGACCTGCTGCTAATTTTGTATAAATGTCTCAGCATTTACTTAGCCATGGGAACCCATTACCCGGTAACAAAGTCCTATTTCAGTGACACGATATCTCTTAATTAAACACAGATAAATGATTGACTGGTTAAAGTCTTCTTTCAAGGGGAAAAAAAAGAAAAAAAAACACAACAAAAACCCAACTCTTCCTTTATGTATTTTATTCTGAAAGGGAACCATGCCTCACTTCGGTGCCCAGTCCTGGGTTGTAAAATTTTCCACTGGGCAGACGCTTGTGTTGTTTTGACATGCCGCTGTCGAAATCCACAGTAACATCTAAATGTGTCTGGCTCTCCCAGCTCTATAGACAGCGGTCGCTTAGCAACACCGGCTGTCACCTCCTTATTATGGTAAATTCTAATTGGCCGCCAGCCTGGCGGAGATGCTGATTAATCACGACTGACAATGCCATTGGTTATGCGCCCCGACATTTGCTCTGTCACCGGCTCCATCACGAAATTTTAGCGAGGCGAGGATGTTTAAATATGCAAGCGATTAGTTGCTCATGGCGTGGTGGGGAGAGGAGAGTTTTGCATTTTCCTAGCAGAAATTAATCTGCCTTACTGCAGGTCATCGGCTCTTTGCTGGCAGACTAACAAAAGATAAAGCCGCGCTCCCCTCAATTTGCAGAGAGCAACCTCTTCCAGCACCAGCCGGGCAGACTTGACTGAGGAGAGCGGTGAGGGCGAGCAGGCGGAGTCCTTGGGCATCGCACTTTGGGGCCAGGCCTGCGTGGGTTTGTAGGGTTTGACTGATTAAACCAGGGTGGGACGAGAAGTCACGGTGCTCACTTTGCACTGCTTGGTGGTGGAGCTGCAATGCAGGAATAGCAGTAGCAGGTAAAATGGGGGGCTGGCTAGTGCCTGGTAGCCGTCTCCTATGCAAAAGTTGGGATCTTTATTTTTAGCCTGATAATCAGCTTTCCCTGCGCTGCCTCTTCCAAACTCTGTGGAAGGGGTGCGATTGCGTGTGGGCTCAGGGTGACCTGGAAATGGTCACTTTCTCCTCCCAGTCCACAGAAAGTGGGAAAATGAGGGGTGGGGAAGGTCCCTCTGAAAGGCCCAACTTTGTGCCTCTGTCCCATGTCTTCATCAGAAGATGGTCCATCCCTACACAGAGACACTTGCAGTAAGTCCATGTGACATTAAGAATCTCTTTTGAATGGATGCACTCCTCAGCCCTGCATTTCATTTTCTACACAAATACATGAACAGTCCTGGGATTTGAAGTTAATGCAACTTAAGTTCTCACCCATGTGCTTCTCTTGCTGTTGCTTGATTTAGAAGCCATACCAACTCTTCTCAAAGGAAATCAATGCTCATTAATTATGATCTCACTTTTTAACTCTCCCATATTTAGTGCTCTCTCAGAACCTCTACAGCAGCATGGAAATAAAAATGCCATGTTCTAGTATTTGCCATACTACAGAGTATTCAAAGTTATGTAGAAGACATCCTGTTTATAATAAACTCTTCCTCTCTACCTCAAAGGAGTTACAGATAAGCTAGTTTTGGTATTAATTTATTGCACAAGAACCTGGATATGTTGTTTTATACATATTTATAAATACTGCTAGACACATTTCTTCTCCTAAGCCATTGATTTCTTTGCCACAGAGATCTGAGCTTTGACAACCCCCCCCACCAAAGTCTTCCTCTCTGTTCACTTTGGATGTCTGCCTTGCCTTTGTTCCCCTATGCAAACTCCCCAGTGATGCTGGGGAGACTGCAGACCTCCCGAGTGCCTTTGAAGAGTGGTTCCCCTTGAATGCTGCAGCCCCTAGTACCACTCTGAGCGTAGACTTGTCTGTCTGGATGCTCTGAGAGAACTGGGAGCTATTAGCCTGTGACAGAACAATAAATGTTAACAACTGCTTGTGCTCCCCATAGCAATCACGTCAGATAAAAGATGCAGAGAGGGCCAGAGAGTTGAGCGTAGGTTCCTGATATCTCCGTTTCAGAAACACAAGAATCTGCTACTGGGCTAAAAGACAGATTCAGCACTAGCAAGAACAAGAAGCCGGTCATCCACTCTTTGGCCTGGCTGCTGGAGGACAAAACGCAAGACGGAGCTAATGCCTGTTGCTAAGGTTTACCGGGCAATTCCTCACAGAGGCATCTAGCTGCTGTGGCTGAGGACAGAGGCGCACTTTGTCCTTGTCTCTCCACGGAAGCAGTGTAGTGTCACTAAGAAGTTCACTAAGCTTGAGGAATTTCCCCTTAGTTTGTCAAAAATCTCCAGTAGCCAGTCACTAGATGAGGAAAAGCTGATCCCAGAAATTTTGAAGTTTGCAGAGTTATGAGCAAGTAACTGAAACTAGAGATTATAGAGCTATTGGGTAGCCCATGTAGTGATTGCTGCGTGTATGCAGAGAATTGTTTTCCTAACATTTTTCAAGATTTTGTGGTATTTTCTCCAGTTTTCCCTCTCTGTCATCTCAATTTCTCTTCAAAAGCTATGCACCATTTTACTGTTGCTTTTATGGATTTCTATACATTGTGCGTTCTCCCTTTGTAATTTTCTTTTTTTTGAAGAGTATGTAAAGATTAGTAAAGCAGTCCACTCCAACTGAAGGAAATTTTGGCTCTGGATAACATTAAATTCGAATACTATAGTGGTGAGCATAGCATAAATCAATAGACTTCTAAGCTTGATCCTGCAGTAAGATTTGGTGGCATCCCACGTGAGATGCCACTGGAGCTGGTAGCAGATCTGTTAATAAGCTTTTTCCAGTGAGACCCCTGAATGGACCTCGTAGTGGCATTGCTATGGGAGCAGTAAGAATGAGAAATGAGAGACAGGAGGCAGTCGACCCCAGAAGTTTCACTTCCAGCTCTGCCATTGACTGCCTGTGGGTGATCTGGCAGAAGCTACTTAAATTCTCTGTGCATGAAACAACTTTCGTCTGTTAAATGGGAATAATACCGACCAATGAAAGTTGTTCCAAGATGTAATTCATGAGGAATTGGTGAAGTAAAATACCTCGAGGCCCTTAAGTAAAAGATGCATTTCCCAGTGTTCCTGTCATGCTCTCCACAGCTATTATGTATTGAAACAAGCTGATATGTTAGTGATCTTGCTGTACCAATCTTGATTCCCTATTTAGTATTTCTTATTTTGTTCCTCTTCTTTTTGCTGTGGTGCCTGTGATGATCCTGCAATTCTGGACCCCTTGTCAGACTTGATAAATAGCTTTGCTCTCTTTTACAGCCAACACCAGCAGAAAACCTATTGATTTTTATTTATTCTGATGGTGCTGCAGTAGTCTTGTCATCTCCTATCAGTATGCCGGGAATCGTCTCCTCCATTAACCAACCATTAAAACAAAACAGAACACAAAAATTAAAGAAGAGAGCACAGCATAATGTAGCATTGTCCTAAATAACCTGTGAAGTGGAGTTTGTGTTGAGGCATTTTCATTCAAACGAAGGGAGACACAAAGCAGAACTTGTGATAACATGGCAGAACAGTGCAGGAAAATCCTCTAGTGTCACTCTCAGGCATGTAGATCTTCCAGGTCCCGCTAGAACATAAGATCTGACAGTCCAACCGTTGAGGTTTCCTTGATTTGCTCTTACTCTGCTTGTGCGTATTGGTCAGAGGCATTTTGGAAGGATCTCTGGAAATTATTATTGTTACTCAGCAAAGCAAGTGTGCTCACCTAAGACAAAGCAAATGACTAACTTAAAAGCTGATATGTGAAATGTGCACATCCTTGAGCCACAAGTCAGTGTCTGGTTGAGTTGCTCACTTTGGTAAGTTGTGCCCGTGGA
Source organism: Haliaeetus leucocephalus (assembly GCF_000737465.1). Classification (NCBI taxonomy): domain Eukaryota; kingdom Metazoa; phylum Chordata; class Aves; order Accipitriformes; family Accipitridae; genus Haliaeetus; species Haliaeetus leucocephalus. The sequence continues at coordinate 11,464,886 of NW_010972642.1, forward strand.
TAGCAGGGCCCCACTATGAGGTGATGAAGACAAATCCTCTCACAAACATCTTCCTGATGCTCCGCTCTTTTCCTGGTTTTAGTCAGGGACTTGAAATCTGGTACAGAAGCAATTCTGACGTTAGGGATGTATCCTTTTTCCTTCTCCTTCCTTTATATTTCATCCCATTTGTGAGACAAGAGGCCCAACGCGACTTCTGCGTACTGTATGCGAACAGTAAAGTCTCCAATGTGTCTGTCTGCAGTGAATATGACCCAGCCTTCTACTTCATAGTTTGGATGCTAATAGTAAGGGGAGTGATGATAGTGAATACTGAGGACCGCATCTGACTAGAGGAATGTGACTCTGATGCCTTTGAACAGTGCAAACATCCCCATGCACTGTGCGTAGCAGAATCAGAAACTAATTGTTGTTATGCGCCAAATAGCATATTGGCAGGGTTTATACAGCAAAGCCCCTGGCATCATGAAAACCCTAACCCCAAATGCTCTTCTTTGGCAGAAAGAAAGAAATTTGGACTCTGGGCTACTCTTGCTATTAGATAACTGGCAGATCAAATATTTACAGGGACCATATTGTTTAGATTTTTCTTCATCCTGTTACTCTCAGCCAATCTGAACACAGAGCAGCTGGGGTTTGTTTACCCACCAAGTACTGAATCTCAGGCAGGTTACGCAGCTTTTATGTTCTGACTGGCAAATGATAATGTATAGGAAGTTAGTGATACCCAAGGCGATGCAGATCAACATGCCTGTTTCTATGCCGGTTTTCAAAGTTTGGTATAGTTCACCTCCCCCAACACTACTTTGTTTTTCTTGACAATTGAACAAAGAGTTTAAAGTGTTAAGGGATTTGAGAGTGTTTCAGTCTGTGGTCTTTGTAGTTAGCAGTCTTGGACTAATTTATGTCCCTCAGGGGAATAAAAACCCAAACCCAAACCCAGGATTCCTGAGTAGATATCCCCCATAGCTTTCATATGCAAATAATTGTCTCATTGATATGACTCTGTCCTATCATGCTAGCAATAAATCAAATCCATGTGCCCCCCTCCCCATTTTCCTGGTTAGATTTGCTAATAAAAAGATCTTATGGCTAGAAATGAATTGCAACAGTATTTTGAAAGGCTGGTGGAATGTGCAAAGTGCAGAGGTGTTGTGAGATGCCCTGGCCAGTCGTACATGCCCCTGCCATCTCTGCCAGCTGTTGGAAAGCAATAGCAACCAGCTGGGTGGTTGCAGGTCTGGTGATGTGATGAAGAATAAAAGGGAAAATAAGGCAATAAAAGGAAAATCTGAAATGATCGCCATCTGTTTAGGAAACATCATACCTGTTAAAATATGGATTTTCATTTTGTTCTCCTTGACTGGTTCAGTTCATTCAAGGGGCTGGACCCAGAGATTATAAAGCATTTCACCCTGGTTCAGTCTATTGAAGAGAAATGTGTTAATTTTGTTGAACCATTTGAGAAGCAGCTCACTGCAGGGGACCTTCTTTAGAAAGCCAAAAGGGGAAAAAACCTGCCACATAACACGGTGTGCACCTCCCAAACACATACCAGCTACTTTTACTGAATACTAATCCAGCTTTAGAATTGTCTTGCGAGACTGTGGCAAAGCCCAAATCAATCCAGCTTTGAACTGAAATAGCGACAACCTGTTCCGTCCCATATAGGAACAGGACCTCGAGAGCAGCTAGACACATTCTTGACTCAGACTTCTGCCTTTGGAAAACATGTTGGATGCTCCTGCGTTGGCCTTTTGACTGCGTATAGTCTTGCCCATGTGTTAGGATGGCAGTGTGCCTGTGCACAAAGTGTTATGCCAGTTTCACAGAGGTAGAAGTGCCAAGCAAAATGGACTTGGCTGGGCAGGCTGCATAGCTCTCGGAGTGTGCTGAGAGGCTGCAGTAAGTCTTTTTTGGTAACAAGAATGTCAGAAGAGTAGGACAAGTCTGTTCTCGTGTTTGTTGACATCCGTATGCTGAAGGAGGTTGTTCAGGAAGGAAAAGCAGGTTTCTGTGCGTATGTCTGCTGATGCTTGGCATAATTGTTGAGGCAAGACTGTGGTATTAAATTGTAGGCTGTAAGGATCTCTCGGCAGTCTATATCGAGAAAGAGCCATAGCAGATAATGCCTTTAAGGTCATGGCTGGATTACTGCTACACCCTTCCTCTGCCCCCCTAGTAGGTGTAATCAAGGCAAGTGTCTGATGCCTTTCATATGTAAAAAGTTAAAGAGAGAGAGACTTTAATGAGGTCTTGATGGTTGCCTATGTCATGGTTTCCATGAAGTGCTAAAGAGAAGACTATTGCACTGTTAGCTACAGCCAGGCTATGGGTAAGTCTACCTGACTATCATATGTCAGTGACTGGAAAGAGCCATTAGCTGAATAAATTCATGTGAATGTCCATTTAATGGCATCACCACTCCAGAAAACCCTTTTCTCGGGTAGCAATAGCAGTTTGCCCTCAGCAACTTGTAGTGGTATACATGGTGCTTTTCTAACGTACACATTAAATCCCTCAAACCGAGGGACAGCAGGATGGAAATGCTGGGCCTCTGATGCTAATATCTTTACAGGACTTTGGGACTATGGAAAATATTATTTCTGGAGCATATGTAGCCTATATGTAATGTGGATAATGATAAATCATCAGTTGGAAGAGGGAATGATTAAAAAGAGAGGGAGATGTCTTTGCTTGATAGCTCTCTGTGCATATAGCCACAGATGGGCAAGAACCAGAGGTCAGGTAAGCGACAGGGCCTCTCGTAATTTAGGCCCAGAGCTGGAGAAGGGCATCCCTGCAATGTGTAGGTTTATTTTTAGCAGACAGTCCCAACATTTCATCTCACCTATGCCTGACCACACCTGCAGAGGATCCTGAGAGCTCCATCTCATCTACTGGATAAAACTAATTTAGAATAATTGATTATTTGTTTTTAACATTTTAATGTTTTTCACAATACAATGTGTTCCTTTCTAGATGACACCGCTAATAAACCAGGCCTGTGATGTCCTGCTGTGTAACTTGAAAGTCTATGCAGACTCTGGCAAAGCTTTTGATATCCAGAGGTATGTTCAACGTGCCAGAAATTAGCAGCAGATTTAAAAAAAAAAAGTCAATAGCAGCAGTTATACTAAATATGCACTTACTGAATAAAAGAAGATATTTTTTTTCCTCCCTCGCTTTTGTAAGTGGAGATCATAGCTTAATAGAGGATGTGTCTGATAGATGCCTTTTCTTCCTGGGGGCAGCCATTGCATACTTGAAAAGTAATTTTGGAAAAAGCATCTAATGTATTTCTAGCTGTTGTTTAATGAAGTTTTAACAGCTGGAAGCAGAAAGGAAAGCTGCATCAGTCCCTGTCCAGTCTGCTCTCTACAGTCTGCCAATAATGTACAAATATAAGAATTGATCTAGTATCAAATTCCTCTAGTCCATCACCCTCTTGCTTTTTTTATATGAGGTTTTTTGAGCACTTAATCATTCTTACCACATTCCTCCTAACCCCTTCTAATGGCATGCTAGCCTTTTGTGAAATGATGGGATCGGTACTCCAGATGAGAATGCGCCACTGATTTATAAAATGACACTTTAATATTTTCCATATTGTGCTTTCTCCCATTTGTTATGCATTTAATATCCTATTATCTTTTTTGTTGCTCTTTCATCAGAGGTCTTCACTGAACTGTTCACAACACTGTCTAGCCCCTTCTCTAAGCAGATGCATTTCTTCTAGGACCCTGTGCGGCATATGAGCAGTTCAAATGCATTCTTTCTAATAGGGACTATTTTGCATACACTTCATTTGCTGGGTTGGCCAGCACCCTCTGAAGTTCTTCATGATTTCCCCCGAACTGAAGCAGTGCAAATAATTTTGTTTCATCTAAAGAAATGGATATTTAGCCACAATTAATCCGTCTCTTTTCAAGTACATGTGTATGTATGCATGGAAGTGTATGTGTGTGCACAGAGATCTCTTTATTAATCATCTGAAGAGATGCTATGAAACCTTGAGATACATTACACTTAGCCTAGTGCTCTGATGAAAATTGACCTTTTGAGTCCTTCCAGGCTTTTCCCTTTTTTCCATTTGTCCTTTTTCTTTGCCTGGTCTTTTAGCTATTGATCCATGATAGGTTCCACCTCTCAAGAGGCACTTTGGAAAAGACCTTTTGAAAGTATAAATGAATGGTGTTGACCATCTCAGAATATGATCTTCCAGTTGTTTTATCATACTACCATTTCAGCAGGTTTGACATCGATAAATGTAATTCTCATTGTACTGCAGTTTCCCAGAATTGCCTTGGGAGCTATTTTTTGGATGTAAATACCCTATTTGCAACTTTCTGACATCTTGTACATTCGTTGTCTTTAGCCATTTTGTGTTTCACTAACAACTCAAAATTTAGTTTTTAAGCTTTTTCAGTACCTTGGAGAGGTAGATGATCGAGTGCTTCTGAAATTATTGTTTTATTGCAGGGCCCCTCTGTTTTAATAGTTCAACTTCTAATACTGCTTTTTTTGTGTGTGTGTGTAGGAGTTGAAAACCCAAAGTTACTTAGCTTTGCAGTATTGTTGTTATCTTCCAAATCTCTTCTGGTGTCATCAGAATGACAGTGCCCAAAGATCACAGTTTAGAAATGCTGTTTCACAATATATATACAGGAGATACTGGGCCTGAGTCCTGTCCTTCTCTTAATACATGCTCACTCAGGTTATAACACCACATAATTTGATATTAGGCTTTTGTAAGGGAACATAGAGGGACAGTCATTGCAGACTTGACCACAGATGAGAAGAAGCATATTTCAAGGATGCTTTACATTCTCAGTCCATTTATCTCAAAACTAAATATAGCTGCTAATGCCCAGCAGAAATAAAGATGGCGAGACAACTGGGTAGATGGTCAGATATGTGGGGAGAGATTCAGTAAGTTCTGAAGTTTCTAGATCATGGTCCACAGATCATTTGTAGTTCTCAAAGCATTTGCTGCTCCTCTGCAGAGATACAGATTTCATGTGGTGTCAGTTCGTCTTGTTTTTGACCACAATTTTACGTTACAAAGGAACTATCAAGAAGAAGAAGGAAATCCTTAACAGGAAATTTTACTTAAGCACGTCTTGTCACTGAGAGTTTAGACTGGACTGGTAGTAGATGTGGTTTCTGGAGTTTAAAACGAGAAAGGAATGACCGCTTTTATTAGGACGCATACTAAGAAAATGCTTATGAATCTTTGACCTGTTACATTTGATTTCTAGGTAATAACAAATGAAAGTTTTTATTTTTAATAAATTTTTAGTGGAATTATTGAGCTATATGAAAATATGTTCATTTTGTAGATAGAGAGAAGGTGATCATTATTAAGCATCAGCATTTGTCAGAATGATGGAAACATCTCTTGTTGGCAAAGCTCAAATCTAAAAGCAAAAAAAAAATCAGAAGCAAAAATTAATGTTATGTGATGTTTGTAGAAGCAAGATATTAATGGGTATGTACTTTGTAGCTAATGATTTATCATTCTTCAACTCAATGCAGGTGTTACAACTGCTTTACCTTGGATGTCGTTGGTAGCGTAGCTTTTGGTACTGAGGTGGATTCTCAGAAGAATCCTGATGACCCCTTCGTTAGGAATTGCAGAACATTCTTTCAAATGTCTTTGTTTAAGCCTCTCCTAATTCTAATCCGTGAGTATAGTCTACCTTTGCCTACTTCTTTATGGTAATTTTCTAAGTTATTCTCAAATTGCAAAACATGCTGGAGCAGGAAGATATATAGCAGACTTTATTTCAAAGGTGTTCAGAGTGCAACCTACAGGCCAAGTATACCCTTGAGATTTCCACCATATGCTCTGCAGGTCTTGTCACCACTAATGCAACGTCCTCCAGAAACTGAGAGTCTGGGAAGGCAATGCTCCAGATTGATCTGAGCGGAAGGTTTCTGGGATGGTATCTCTTTTAATACACTTCTGCATTAAAACAGAGTAACTGCCCTTTGGAGTCTGAGAGTAAAGTTTTTGTGCACTTGGTTTGCTTGGTAGAGATTGAAATCCCACCCATAAACAGCAGTGGGCTAATAATCCGCTAAAGAAAAGAGGTGGAGGGGCATAAGCAGATAGTGTAAGTCCTTTGAATTCTTATTTGAATAGCAGCAGCAGCCTGGTTGATGGCTATAAAGAATAAAGATGATAAGTGCCAGCACAGGCTGTCATTAAGAGAATGCATTTATTTTCAGGTGAATAGATAGGGAATGCAAGAATGGGGTATAAAGCGATTTAGTTCTAGGGCATGAAAGCTAAGGCTTCATGGTGACGGTGGCCTTCTTAATGCAAGGGCAGTAAGAATCATAGCTGAGGAGGCCACAGCATAATTGAGGTTGCTGAGGTTTTACCATCTTGCAATCTAGACCTGCACGCAGTAGTGTCAGGTGGCACAGTGGCAAAGTTTCCTGTGCCCATCTGATCCTGCTGGCATTACAGATTGCACCTGCACTAGCAGCACAGGAACTGCTTCCTTCTGGAGTTGTGTATCCAAAATGTCCTGGGGTTAATGTTTAACCTGATTGCAAAGTGTGGTTTGTGACTAATTTCTGAAGGGACAGAAATGTGCCCCTATATGTCTAAGATAATGTCCTTCATTAAAGAAAGTTTCTGTAGGGTTTGGGGTTGGATTCCTTTGTTGGTCTCTTCCTGCTGGTACGTTACGTGGTCTGAATTTCCACACTGCGTTGCCCTGTTGGCAGCACAGGGGTTTTCCGATGGCTGGTTTGTTAGTCTTAAGCTGCTCGTAAGTTAATGAGGGGTTTATTAAAATGCAAGACTTCACTCAGGCTTCCAGTTCCTGACTATAAAGGCCATGGACTGGAGACCATCCTTGTGATAACATCCCAATTGCAGAGTCTGTGGCCTGTTTAGAGAAGCAAAATAAAATAGCAAACCAATATCCTAATATTGGAGAACTCTAAATGAGAATGACTACTACACAATTTCATGGATCAGTGCCATAAGCTGCTAGGCTAGTTCAAGATCCCCCACTTTCTGTATGTAACTGTTGTGGTTTAACCCCAGCCAGCAACTAAGCACCACGCAGCCACTTGCTTACTCCCCCCCACCCAGTGGGATGGGGGAGAGAATCGGGGGGGGGGGGGGGGGCTGGGTGTGTTGTGGGGCCC
>NW_010972642.1:11472065-11496819 GCF_000737465.1 Haliaeetus leucocephalus
GGGGGGAAAGGAGGGGGGGGGGGGGGGGGGATGGAAGTAAAACTCATGGGTTGAGAGAAGAACAGTTTAATAGAACAGAAAGGAAGAAAATAATAATGATAATAATAATAAAATGACAATAATAATAATAAAGGTATTGGAATATACAAACCAAGTGATGCACAATGCAATTGCTCACCACTTGCCAAACGATGCCCAGTTAGTTCCTGAGCAGCAATCTCCCCCCCCCCCCCCCCCCGCCAACTCCCCCAGTTTAAATACTGGGCATGATGTCCCATGGTATGGAATACCCTGTTGGCCAGTTTGGGTCAGCTGTCCTGGCTGTGTCCCCTCCCAGCTTCTTGTGCCCCTCCAGCCTTCTTGCTGGCTGGGCATGAGAAGCTGAAAAATCCTTCACTTAGTATAAACACTACTTAGCATCAACTGAAAACATGAGTGTGTTATCAACATCATTCTAGTACTGAATCCAAAATGTAGCACTATACAAGCTACTAGAAAGAAAATTAACTCCATCCCAGCTGAAACCACGACAATTGTTTAAGTAGGCAGGGAAAATAATTCTCCCCTTTGTTGTGGTGGCTCTGTGGCATCAAGAAGCTGAACTGAAATCCTGAAGCATTGTGGAAGCAAGCTTGGAAGGCATCTGTCTGGCAGGGGAGTCCTAGCCAACATGGAATTTCTAAAAGAAAATCCTTTACCAGTCTATGGGGGTGGAAGAAAAAGAGGAAAAGAGAAAGAGGAAAAAACAGGTTTCACAAAAATAACACATCCCACTTAATGAGTTTTATAATATTAATGAAAGGAGGGGGTTATTATATGCCTTTAAAGTCTGATTCAGTGTTTTCTTCTTTAAAATCTCTTACAGTTTCTTTCCCATTCATTATGATCCCATTGCTTCGGATTTTGCCGAACAAGAAACAAAAGGAACTGAATGGATTTTTTATCCAAACCATAAAAAATGCAATTGTCTTGAGACAACAGCAAGATGCAGCTGAGGTAAGGCTATTTCTGTGATAAATATATGGATAAGCAAATGTTTTGAGGAAAAACTGGAAGTGGCATAAGCCTCAGTTGAAAAAGCAAACTCAGTCTGTTTGAACATTCAAAGCAATTTAGTGAAGATTTTATTCATTTTTAGCTTTATGTACCATCAACCAGGCTTGGTGTTGATGCAGAATTGTTAACATATTACAAGAAAGATTGCTTCTCTTAGTATTTCGCTTCAAAGAAGGATGCAGAAAATGTTACATCTGGGATGACTTTTCAACCCAGTTACTAGACCCAGAAGGAAGGATTCACACTGTAGAATTTTTTCTCATCTTCAGGTCAGATGTTTTGTCCATGTTACTTTTCCTTAATGACCAGAGAAAAGGGAGCCCCCACTGAGTGTTTCAACCCAGTCATTATCTAGGAGCTGAGGCAGGTTTTACATAGTCCTGTGACAGTTCCTACTGCTTTTGAAAATGGAAAGAACCTGAATGTCCAGTTAAGAGCAGGCACTTGATATCGAGATGGCTAAAGAGAAAGGTAGTAAATTCTACCTGGAGCATGCAAACTAATGGGTATGCGTTATTAGCAATTTGTTTGTTACCTGTGTATTTCTTTCATCTGGACATAAGGCAGTTCTGGTTTGGTTTTGTTTTGTTTTAATCACTGTTGTTTTATGAATTATCTGAAGGCACATGCATTTTTGTGAAAGTCTCTCTATTCTTGATATACAAAGCATTTGGAACATAGGCATGTGCTTCAGTTCTGTGATAGAAAAGTTCCTCAGGTTTGCTTGTCCTTTTTGGACCATTCTTTACTGCAAGACTGCACATAATATCACTAAAAATAAGTTCACCACTTAAGTATGGATGTGTAGTGAGAAACAAAGAATATCAATGAGAATTCCATTTTAAAGGTAACTGAGACAATTTTTGCATATCAATTGACATGAAACATGCTACAACATACACATTAAGAAGCTGTTAATATTGAAATACAAGAGATGTTTCTTACCACTTTGAGATGACGAGTAATTCTGATGGGGTAACAGCACAGGTAAGAATGGATCCTCACAACTTCTTCTCACAGCTTAGCCCCACAGCTGTCACCTTTCAGGAAAAAAATGGATTTTACCTTACCCTACGTTACATCCAGGACACATTTAAAAATCAAATTGATTTTCAAAGATATTGCTGCTCTTTGCTATGTTGCGTGTTCTGCTCTTTTTCTTTGACTTTTTCTGCAGTGAAGTCTCACTTCTGTGTTAGTTGTGCTTTATCGCCACACGCTTCTTGTCTTTCCTCCAGCCCACCTTTATGAGTCTTTGCCCCCACTAGGCTTTAGGTTTTTGTCTCCGTCCTTCTTTACAACCAAAAGATTGTACGCACCACTGACCGGCCACAAACAATTCATGATTCATAAACATGGTTCCTGGCCCAGGCTGAGTGCTGGAGGAATATTTTCGAACAAGGATGGTATATCTAAACTGCTTGCAGACATCTCATTTCTAGTGCACATATCCTGTGTGAACTTTTAATGACATACTGGTATGGCTGCATGTATGGAGAGTTTTGAATCAAAGATTTATGCTGAAGGGGTCTGCATGAGAAGTCTATTCTGTGTATCAATTATAAAAGGATAAAAGGGACAATGAAACAATCTAATGTGGATTAAAAGTAGTTAATGTATTAAGCACTATCAATAAAATGCAATGTATTTTTGTGGCAGTAGCACTGAGGGCATTGATCGTGGGCTAAATCCTTCACTAGACTAGAGACGGTCACTCCCTCAAACTGCAGACTAAGATAAAGGACAGCAGGTGGGTATGGTTAGGAGAAAACACAAAGAAAAGCAAGATTGTAGCCACAAAAGCAGGAGGCAGCAGCCTCTGCATCTGCAGCCTGTTTGCACATTTCAGTGGTTGATGGAGCAGAGGTTTAAGGTTATATTGGAAGGGATGCTGGGAGGTGCTGTAAGAAATAACTCATGGCAGTAGCTGCCCAGTATCGGGGCAGTGTGGAGGAAAGTACAAGGTCCATGTTTGCCTTCACAGTGTGTGCACAAGTCCATGACTGGCTGTGGTCCTGCCTGCTCCTGGACTTTCGCCTGGTTTGCAAAATTGGCATACGGGAACTATTTCAAATGCTGGGAGTTAGACACTTAGACCAGATTTCTGAGAGCGCGTTAAGTCCCCTTTGCAGTTCAGGATCATTAGTGTGGCTTTCAAAAGTGACTGGAAAGTTTGGAGCTTCCTGTTTTTTCCCTTTTCACTGCCTGTCTTGTTACGCGCTCTTAGAATCTTAACTATTTTAGGCTGGTGGCGCATGAGTCTTGTTACAAGTATAGGCAACTTAATAATTTGCCAAGAACGTAAAAATGGCATGTGAAACCAATCAAAATGCAGCTGTGTCCAATTTAATGCAGAAATGTAATCTGTAGAGATTAGGTGTCCCAGATAGCCCTGCGTTTGAAGGAGAATTATGTCTTGTGTCCTAGGTCTTGAATGATGAAATGTACCCACTGAAGTCAGTCAGAGTTTTGGCGCTGAATTTTAATGAGGCCAGGATATAACCGGTAGCTACTGGTTCTTTGTACTGCTAATAACGGGAGCTATAAGCAAAGTCTTACGGTCTCCCTTTGCTGCCTTAGGCCAATGGGTATTCCTTAGGTTGCCACATTCCTAAATGTTACATTGTGTGCATCTTATACTCCTCATTGATTTTATCACCATTAAAAATTCTTTTGGATTCCTTTCTTTGGGGGGGGGGCAAAAAAAAAAAAAGGAAAAAAAAAAAGCGCCTTTGGAACAAACTGTAAAACAATAAAAGCTCCATGAAAGTGGTTCAGCTGAAGCTTGTCTTCCTCTAATCTGCAGCTAATGTGAACAATGGATAAAGAAAGGCCAAAAAACAATGTGACAAGCAAAGTCAGCCTGTTATCATCCCTGTTCTATCAGTAAATGAAACAATGCTTCTGAACGCCCAAAGATAATCCCATGGGCAGATAGTAATTTTACAGCCAGGTTTAGATCTAATAACATGCTTGCAGCTTATATGAGATCTGTGATGTCACTTTCTCTCATCCCATCAGTTAGTGCTGCAGATGTCATTTTAATTATATATTATCTTTCTGTGGTCAGTCAAATAATTTCAGTCCTGGATATTCCACTCATTTGGCTTATATACAAAAACATTTAATGGTTGTACTTTAGAAATTTTAATATATTACATTTATTCATGGATTCAAATTATTGTAAAATGCTTTTCCCGCTATTTACAGAAGAGCAAATTCACCCTGCTCAGAAGAAACAGCACAAATTTAATGCACCACTTAACACCTACTTTGAAGACTCCAGCAGGATTTAAGTGTTCAAATACCTTATCCTGATTATCTGCCCAGGTTTAAATTTTTCCCTGAGGCAAAATGTTTCCAGAAACAGGGCAGATAGACTGTTTGTTTACTTCAGTAAATGATAGTTTGATAGATTTTCATTTAATAATCTGATATGCAAATCATTATTCATGTAAGAGTTGTTTTTATACCGTGTTATAGCTCAGTTCTTAACCTACCAGTCTGTTTTAAATTATGATATCTAGATGAAGGAGTCTTTCATGGTGCTCAAAATTGAGACTCCTTTCTAAAACTGTGGGTTGAAATTAAGCCCTCCCAGCAGATGAAAGGCCAGAATTTCATTTGTAATCCATAGTAATAACAACAATTGGAATGTAACAATTTAAGGATATTGCAAAACATTATTTTTGGAAAATCACAACAGATCTGTGGGAAAATCCAGTTTTCAAAATATGTGCCCCTTAACAAGGAGAATTGGAGAGTTCATAGAGGCTCCAGCACATTCGTCTGGCATCTCCTGATTTTTCCACTCACATTGTCTGCTGTGAATGCATAATTCAAGGTCACTGATCCATGCCAGGCAGGTAGTGACCTGATGATGATCAGCTGTTTCTTGGTGGTCTCAAGCCAATTTCAAATGAGAGGGTGACAAAGCACAGAGAAGCATCACCAGAAGTGTATTCATTGGCATCCCGGTTGGCAGTTTAAGTCAACCTGGTTGGAGACCCCCGGACTACCTGAATGCTTTTGGTGTAAGTGCAGAGCAGACAGAAGGAACAATGGGAGAAGAGTGTGAAGGCTGTGCTGCTGTGAACCACGCTGCCCGTGAGCCACGTGGCGTAAAGCCACAAAGAAGCTGTACGGTGCTGTCAGTCCTGGTGATGATCTGGCCTCCCATGAACGGGTATGGCTCTGGGATGCTCTGTACTCTACTGTGCTAGGTCTAGATCAAAAGGTTGTCCTCTGGTCAGCAACTGCCAGTGAACGATTGCAACCCCCTCCAGTTTTCCTCACTTCCAATCCTCATTCCTGGCCAATCCTTTCCCTGATCCCAGGCAGGTACAGTCAGTGGCTCTGCTGCCCCCGAGCTGCCCATACTGCCCATGGGCAGGCACGAGTGATACCCGGTGAGTGGAGATCCTTTGGTTTTCCAGCATCAGCAATGGGAGCCTAAAAGGGTCAGGAAACTGAATTTTGAGGAAGTCTGAAACTAAGGTATTTAAATGCTTGTAAAGGGGAGATAACTGCCCTTGAACTGTGGACTAGCAATAGAAATGTGCTATAAGGAAGTGGTATCTTTTAATATCTTTCTGGGAAGTGATGGCCTGGTTACAACTTTAATCTCTGGAACACTGATTCCCAGGGAAAAACGTGCAATGAGCTCCCCTAAATGCTTTACCTAAGGGGAAGAGGGACGTGTGTGTGTGTACCTGCATGCTGGAGGATAAGGGACAATCTGAAAACCTAATTACTGTGGCACTCTGTTCTTTTCTCTTCCTTCCCCAGCAGCTCCCTGGAGTTTTTCCTTTTCATGAACTAATGAACTATTTTATTCAAGAGCTGCTTGAAATGAGTTGAGCAGAGGTAATCCTCCTGAAAAAGTCTGATCCTCTCCTTGTCAAGGGAAAACTATACAATTACTAAGAAAACTTAGTTAAAAATTTGCTAAATACTGTGTACATTCCAGGAGCGATGTGTGTGTTTGAACTGTGGAAATGCAGTACAGATGTTAAAAAGTAAATATTTTTCTAAGGAAACAGCAGATGGGAGGATTAGACACCTTCTAATAGTGTGCAGTTTTCTTGCCTTTGTAGAAAACCAAGCAAAACTTGTTTATATTTGAAAGAAGGTGGTGTCCATTTAAGGATATGCACTATATAGCAATATTAAATAATCCATTTATATTGATTAATAAAGTCAGTAAAACAAAGGATCAGTCTGATCCTTTTGTTTTTCTAAGTCTGTAGGAGGGATGCTGCAGTTCTGTTCCACTGGGCTGTTCTCACGGTTTGATCATGTCATTATCTACTGCCTTTGTCAGGAGGAAATGTGAAGTGGGCTTTCCAGAAAGGTGAATGTGTGTCTTAAAGACATAGAGGGAATTTGTGCTAAATATGGGGTTTGAACCCAAATCTCAAACCTGTATCCCTGCTGTTTCAAGCAGAAGGGTATCATTCCTCTAGAATATGTTAAAAACCTTTCGAACATTAAATCTGGTGACTGCGCTTGGGCAGCATACGGTGATTGTAAGAGGAAAAAGAAGCAGCATTATGTTAAAAGGCATTTTAGTTATTCACCTTCTTTTAAAAATCAAGCTATTGCTGCTTGCCTTTAAAATTGTGTTCCTTCATTCCCACACTGGAAGAAAAATCCTTTTTCTTTTTTTTTTTCTTTTTTTTTAATTTTTCTTAAAGATGTAGTTAATTTTATAGCTTCCTTAGGATTTCTTAAATAGGCATTTAAACATACCAAGGCCTCAAAACCTTGAATGGAGATGAACTTGAAATCCCTATTACTTTTGGTCACCGGCTGAAATTTCTTGATCAGTCTGTTGTTATCTTTCCAACGATGAACTGCAGGCCTACGAAATGTGATCTTTTTGGTTTCAGGCCTGGGCTGAAGTGTCTGGCTGAGGTGCTTTCATCGTGAAATGCAGTTCTGCAGTCTCTCTCTTCCAAAGAGATCAAGGACGGAATAAGTAACGAGAGTGGTGACTTCCTCACCTCCCTGAGGCGGGTTGATGGGGAATCAGGAAGAGTTTTGCATTACGGCTGCATCTGTCCCAGTTCTGCAGCCCGGCACACCTGTGAGTGTGCACACCGGCGCTTTACGAGCACTGCGGTCACAAGCAGATAGCAAATGTCTGCTTGGTTACCTGCTGCCAGCAAGCATATACCAGGTCTGCTCGCTGTCGCTTACCCTTTGCTCTTATCACACCATTCCTACTGCCTCCTTGGTTATGGGTCAGTGTACTTTATGGATCCTAGACAAGGAACAGGCAGATGGTATTGTGTATATGTTATCTGCCCCACTCCAGCAAACCCTGCAGCAACTCTAACAGTATAATCTTGGCATCTGGGACTCTTTCTCCAATATCTCCAAGTCTCCCCACTCCCTTGTAGGCTTTTTCAGCCACTCCTGTGTATCTTCATTTCTTCTTCAGGGGGTGACAGGAGCGGTGTCCCTGCCTCATATTTCACACGTCCCACCTCAGCTACAATCTGGGTTCAAAGTGCCGTCACGCACACCAGCCATCTCATTGACTTCTTGGAGCACCACTCGCATGCTTCAGTTTGCAAGAACGTAGACTTGTACCAGAGGACAGAAAAGAAATCAAAGCACCAGCATGTTCATACTGATTAGGCTGGTGAAATATTTGTGTATCTGGAGTTGCCGAGAACGACAGTACTGGGAAAATGTGGGTATCCATGCAGGAAAAGCTAACTTCACTTTCTAAGAGATGTGTGGTGGAGCTGCTTCAGAGGGCCTTCAAAAAAAAAGGTAACTTTGCCCCTCTCTGGGCAGAACACGGACGGTTCAGACGCTCCCTATAGCAGCATTAATCCACAGGAAATCATTAGGCCAACAGGATCCCTTCAGAGTTATGGGGAGGAAGGACTTAAATGCTTCTGTCAATAAAGTTTGCATGCATTTTCCTCCTGTTTTCACCAGCCGGTGTGGGAAGTGAAGATGGATATTTGGCTTTGCTGATCTACAGCATATGAGAAACATCTTTTAATGGAGAAGGGTGGGATTTTTAGTGTTGAAAAAAGGCTTTTTCATCCAGAGTAAAAATAAATAAATCCACATGCTCAGTTGTTGGTAATGTCAAGGGTTTTAGTGACTTTTAAAAATTGTTTTTATGTGGTAAAATCAGTCACTTAAAATACTGTTTATCAAAAATCCAGGCCAAAAGATAGCTTAAGGACTCTTTCAAATAATGTTTGCAGTAAAATTTCTCTGAAAAACTGGAGAAAGAAAGAATTGAAAAGCAAACCTGTCTTTTTCAAAGAAACTGCCCCATCGCTGAAGGGGATATCAAAAGTCCTCTTTTTTTTTTTTTCCCTTTTATTTTTTTTTTTGGCCAGCCCTACTTCAACCTCCTTCTAGGTGCTGGTTGTTGAGGCTATACTGTGTTTTTCCTGGTCTCGGTACTGAAAGGGAGGGAGCGGTCACAGCTCTGTTGTATGTGTCCATAAAAATACGAAGAGCAAGAGCTCATTGTGCTTTGAAGGTGGGATCCAGCAAACACTGGTCTGTGTCACTGACCTTTGTGGTGACTTGACCAACACAGACGAAAAACCGAGGATGAGGAAGCCAAATAAAAAAAGGTGGTTGTTCCTTATAAGGGCCTGGGTCTTTTGCTTCTCCTCTGCAACCTAGAGCTGGCCCACCCCATCATGAATATTTTGCTTTACCCTCCCTTATGATGGCAAGGGGACCCTGTGCTTGTTATCCGGAGAGAAGTTCAAATGCTGAAAATCCTGTTTATGCCTGTGGTAATTCCCTGTAGGCAATAACGTCAGTGCTGGCCACTTGTCCCAGCCTGATCCTGTGCTAGTAATGAGTATTCGCAGCATGCATTTCAATGTCTGATTAAATCTTTCTGAAAGGCCATCTGTTTGAGGAGGATGTGGCATAGGCTTTAATACTTTTTATACCTAGTACTCAATACTGCTGCTTCATGACCTTAGACATAAAGTTTGTCCCCTGGTTAGTTAGCATCTCTCCTGATACTCCGATCAGAGCAAATAATTGGATCAAGGCTGTTGCAACCTGTTAGGTCACTGTGTGTCTTTGGGGAAATGTTCCTGGGTGTTGGATCACAGAAGTTACACATACCCAATGAGACTTTGCTGTGTCCAGGGCTGAGAAGAAGGTATCTGTTTTCTGGGAAGGCAGTAAAGCATCTCCAGCTGCCTTTCTTTCACAGCACTTGGGGCAGAATCTGAATTAGTCATATATCTGTTGATACATGCCAAATCAGTAAGTAATCTGGCCTTTCTGCTGCATATTCTCATCTGTGCAAAATATCCAGCCTAAGCAGTGTTACATCTGTCTTTCAGGGTCATTTTCCTATAGGCTTGGAAGTACAGTTTCCCTTTGCGATTCCCTCAGCATAAAGTAAATCTTCTCCAACGTGTCTTTTCCCGCTTCCCGTCATTTGCTTTCCTTCATGATATGGTCTCGGTATTCATCCCTTTGGCTGAAAGGAAAAAAAGGTCACCCTGAAGTTGTGCACGTTCCCTTTCTTTTGTAACTTCTCTCTCTTACAGTTCATAATCTCTTCTGTATGTTATCCTTGCGGTCTGTCCCTCCCAAGTTTCTCAGAAGATCCTACTTTAGGTCACTGAAAGGCTTTCCTTTTTTCTGCTTAATCTGTGATCTGGTCTTCATCCAGGGTGTGGGGTTTTCAAATCAGCAAATAAAGGGAGTCTTGCTATAAAATGAAATCATCTGGAGATTAATTTTCTGCATAACAGGGTGGTGACCTTTAATGCCAAGGTGGGATATAAGATCTAATCTTCATTTACATAGCCCTTTTTTTTTTTTTTTTACTTACTCTTGATCTAAATCTGCAAGGATCTGTTGAACGGGACTGGGAGTTTTATGCATTTATTTTACCTTGCTGTTCAGAGCAATAGCATGTTTTGGTAATTTCCCTCTACAAGCAGTTACATGTTCTTCTGACATATGTAACTGGAGCGTAGCATCTAAATTCTTAATTTAGGAAAAAATCACATATTTACTGACCTAATTGCAATAACAGAGCTTTCCCTTTCTCTGTCAGTTTTAACCTTTTCAGTTTTGTCTTTCATATTTCATCCTTTTTTTTTTCCTTTTATTTGTTGTTGGTTCACTATCCTTCCTCCCTGAGTCACTCCCAGAACTAGGAGGGGAGTTGCGGCACTTGTGGTATTAGTGAGTGATCTTTGAATTTGTCTCTGTTAGTCTCTGAGTGTCTCTATTTGCCTACAGTGACCTCTCTCAGCCCCACGCACAGCCTTCTTTTTGCAATACAGTATGACCTTTTCTGAAGCAGTTATGAAAAAGCCGTTCCATGATATTTCATTCTGGTTCAACCGTCTTGTCCATCTGTTGGCATGTTTTGATCTCTGGAGGTTTTTCCCTTGATCTGTCTCAACTGTTGGTATCTACTTTGCACTCCTTTGGTATTTCTCCCTTTTCTCTTGTGTCTACTTACCTTAGCAGATCCATACTTCCACTGTTAAGAGACACCGACAGCCCATCTTGCCAACAGGAGAACCATTTATGTGGCCAGCATTGGGATGCCAAGTACATGAAGTTGCTTTTCTTTTGAACCTGGTTGCAAGTCAATCTGACCGTCTCAATGCACAAAGGTGACCAACTTCACTTTGTTGGCAATTCTCTTCCTGCCACCGTGCCCAGGCTGCCCTGGGGGCTGCCTCTCCCCCCCCCAGCCTGCTGGAGCCGGCAGAGCAGGAGGCCTTCGCTTGACCCCATCCGTTCATGACCGTATCTGGATTTTGAGGATAATTTAACATTAGAGTTACTTATTATGGAAAACGACAGATTGTGTGTCACTGGAAACCTTGAGGAGAGGCTTTCTAAAATGTGCCCTCAATGTCAGCTGGCTGCGAGGCAGGAATCCCTGCGTGGTGTTCCTCCGTCTGCCTTTTGCTAAAGAGCGGCCTGAACTACTGCGGCGATTCCTCTCCCTCCCTGAAAATCCACCTAGGAAATCCTGCATCCACCTCAGTCAACGGCAGCTTTGCCCTGGCTTCATAGCCTGTGACTGTGCACGGCTTTCTCCACTTTCTTCGCAGCGATTACCCTTCATTTTTCCCTCCCGCTGGGATAAGCAAGCTATATCTAAGAGAGGCAGAGACTGGAGGGGAGCTGAGCACCTCCTTTCTGTCTTCAACAGAAACGTACACTTTTTAATAATGTAATCTCAATTAAAAACATACCAATTAAAATGGGCTTTTTAGTAGGTCTCTGAGGAGAGGGAGCCATAATTCACATTAAAATGTAAAGCTTCAGAAGCAGGGAGAGCTAGGTGCATTGCAAGTGCCCAAATATTCAGTGATTTTAATTACAATGGAAACTTGATAAATTGCTTTGTGCCACAATCCATTATTAACAGCTTAATGAATATCACTGCTGCCTGTTTTAAACTGCTCCGTGGTGAAAATTGTTGTCAGTATTTCAGTTGTGAACTCTGATTTTGAGCACATTTGTAACTTGGCCTCTTGAAAAGGGGAGGAGGGTGGAAGTCTGCAGGTTTGGCTTTGGGTCTGGGTAAGTTCTGCCGGCTGCAGCATCCTGAAAGAAGAGTCCTGAGAGGAGGAAAGATGGAACTTTTGCGTCTCACCAGTATTGGGACTGGCCAGGAATTAAATCTGCTCCTTGTGCTGTTTAAGAGCGACGTCACAGCTGTTCTCCAGGGATGCAAAGGGCCCGTATACCAGTTGAGGGGTCACCAGAGCACGGAGCTACCTTTACACATGCTGTTTCTCTGCACAATACCCAGTAGGCTGGAGGACTGTTTGGGGTGTCTGCTCAGGAGTAAAGGGAAGCAATAGTGTCACAGTCCATGATCAAGCATGCTGATGAGCTTATTTTGGAGTGAGCAAAATGCTGTTTGGTTCAAATTTTCCAAGTTTTAGCTAGCAAAAAGCTGATTTGAGGTATGGAGTTAGTCAAGTCCTTTTGGAGCACTGAAATATAAACAGTGATTGTGCTCGGCTTTAAAAAGGGATGAAACATTTTCTTCTTGACAGTTATGGCTGTAATTGTGCTAATGTTACAATGCTATATATTTATATGTATATTTATAGTAAACCGGTACCTTTCCCCGCCTTTTCAAAGCAGCTTAATATTTCAAGGATAAAGGTTATTATTAGTAATGTTATTATATTAGATGCTAACAGCAGGTACAGTGCTCTTATAGTTGTGCCCCATGGAAGTGTTAAGCCGTAGGGATTTAAATAGCCATGGTCTGGCTTCTATGAGACTTATTATTTATTGTGGGTGTTCTGTTTTTACTTTTCACTTGATCGCGTGGTCTGACCAGAGGGTCACAATCCCCAAAGTGGGGTTACTGCCGGGTGTTTCACAAGATCTTGACAAGACCTGAGTGAGATGCAAGGTAGATCTCAGGACAGAAATGCCTGGAAACTGCTCTTCTGATTCGGAGAAGTCACAAGCGCCTATATGGGATAAACATGATTTGTCTGAATGTAATTAATGTCTCAGCTTTTTCTATTATTATTCTGATTATGTTTTTCTGGAAAACAACAAAAGCGTATTCGCTTTCCCCATCTCAGAAATGGCAGCATTACTCATAATGATGTTAACTTGCACCCTGCCAATTACACAGCGCTCTCCTGGTTCATTATATCAATAATTACACATAGGATTTTTTTTTTTTCTTGTGAAAAATCTTTCATTGACAGAGGAGTAATGATGCCTGTAAGTTGCTTAAGTATTGCTCAGTCAGGGATATGTAAGATGTGGGAGATGTCCTCATATTTTGGGGGAGAAAGACAGCTGGTATTCTGGCATGCTGTTAATATTCATGTGTTTCTGAAGTTGTATTTTTTTTAGTTTGACTTTAGGAAGCATTCCAGACCACAGGGCTGCCTGACTGTCATTTTTCATGCATCCCTGTACTGGCAGAGGACAAAGTGGCACGAAATATATAAAATGCCATCTAATTTTTCTTTTGTTCTTTAATTCACGCACACATGCTTCTTCTGTGTGTTTATCAGTGTGCACAAAATGCCTATATTTGCAAGATAATAGCTGTGTAAATATTAGAAAGTCGTACTGAAGCTCTGTAAAGGAAAGCAGAGCAGGGGGAGAATCCTTCCTGCTACCAAGGAGCCATCTATTGGATAAAACCCATAACTGAACCGAGCATCCATGAAACTGCGAAGGATAACACAATTTGTTATTGGTCACTGGGTAGCTCAAAATAATCCTTTCCTTCCCAATGCTGCTTTCACCCACTGCGTTAGAAACCTGTACCCCTTCATGCACACAAGTGGAGAGTCAGGTGTAGAAGTGATTTATGTACTATAGGTAAAAGCCAGTTTAATATAGCCAAAGATCCAGGATAATCCTTATGTAGGGTGCAGGTGTGATCGTGAATGGATAAGCCAGCAGTAGAATCGCCTGCCAGCAGTGGAGAGCAGTTGCTCAGAGAAGTAATAGAAAAGGCAAGTGTTTTTTCCATGTCATGAATAAAGAATATAAATAACATTAACTGTACTTTTTTGTAACAGTACATGTCATTTATATCAGTCTCACAGCCATAATTAGTTTAAAAAAAAAAGGTATTTTTTTAGTTACCCAGAATTACTTAAGGCCATCACAAAACCAAATAATGAGGTGTTCCTTCCCTCAAAAGGTATGCAGTCTGTGTGTAACATGATGCAGAAAGAGAGGATCTTGAACAAACCACGGGGAGACATGAGGGAGGACAGGACAGGATGTGAACAGCAAATTCCCAGGATGGCCCCAAAATGTCCTGATGGTTCTTCGAAGTGGGTGGTGGGGCTTTGCAAACTTGTTAAAGAGAGCATATGGGGCAGGAAGAACAAAGGATAAAGAAGCAATAATGAGATTCCTGTGCATTTTCTTGAATGTCAGGCAACTGCTAAAACCAGAACTGATTATTAATCAGGAATTAAAGTTAAACAAATAAAATTATAATCTGTGGCAAATAGAAAAAGGAACAGAGGGCTGCCTGCAACAGCCGCCTTTAGTCAGCAATTTGAGTCAGCAGAGGGTCAAGCTTCTGGGTGTCAGACACTTCGCCTAAAACACTCCCTTCCTGCATCCTCCCTTCCTCCTGCAAACAGCGGAGGGGAGGAGTGCCGGATGCTTTACTGGGAGGCCAGATAAGCTTTGGGAGAGGATGCGTGCATACAGCGTGCGGGAGGGTGGTCAGCTCGCTGCTGATTTGGAAGTGGGTGCCTGTTCCACACACTGGCGTGCAGCGGCAGAGCCCAGCCCAAGCTCTTCTTCCTCCCCAGCGCCCAGTTATTTCTTCTTTTGTTGTGCTTGCCCACTGTGTATTCTGATAATCTCACTCCTCCACCTCCAAGCAACGAAACGTGTGGGGCAGGAGAAGCTCAGCTACCGCGCACACAAATCCAATATTTATTGTTTGTACTCTGATAATGCCAGGAGTCGTTATCAGAGTGTTGTTGTCCTAAATGTTTTGCAAATACAGAATAAGGAAGTTACAGTCCACTGTTAGTTGCTACCAGTGTCTCTCGCTCACCATGATGCAGGGGTTAGGAAAGCTGGATGAGACTCTCCAGCCGTTGCATTTTGGGCTGTTTTCTGAGCCTTCCCCACACGTGTATGCGATGGAGGGAGCTGTGGTGATTATACTGTTGTGCTGTGCTCTGGGCTTAGGCTGCCAGCCCAACGCGGCAGAGATGCCAACCAGCTGCCACAACGTGAATGACACTTGTTTGCCATTAGACTGAATTTCGTGGAGAAACTCAGTGCTTCTCTTAGACACCCAGCTCATTCTGCTCAGCCTGGTATTGGAAGGAAACTCCCCAGAGTCAGAGACAATGGTCAGTTCATCAGGGGTGTAAATGGACCAGGCTGCAGGCAATCCCTTGGTTTTACATGGAAGAACTACTGGAAGGGTTTCCAGCTCTCTAGGCAAGCTGAAGGTTTCTCTGTGGGCCCACATAATTAATGAAACAATCAAGTAGGTGCGTGCCTTATTTTCTCTCTCCCGTAATTGTAGTACCTCTTCACCCCACGTATGACTTCAGCCAAGTTAAACCTCTGGCTAGGATCTTTGCAGTTCACAGTCAACAGGTCCACACACTTCAGATTGAAAACAGCCTCCTTCTACAAGAGCCATAAAGAGCGATGTTAAGCTTGTCTCAGCTAGAAACAGTTCTTTGCTCTCTCTCCATTTGCTAACAATTAGATCTGAAATTCAAATTTATTTTCATCCCTGGACTCTGTGGGAACATCTCGAGAAGGAGCCTGTTGTCTTTCAAGATGTGAGCCCTCTAGTGCCACTTGCAGCAGTTTCAGCTGAAGGGAGATGGGTCCCTAACAAAATCTTGATTTTTAAGAATTCTCAGCTTTTTCAGGTCGAATTAGGCTTGCCCATGCCTCTGTAGATTACTAATGTTCTTACTTTAACTTTGCAGTTTGAAGGTCAGAAAAGTACAAAATTTTTGAGGAAGAAACCAGCAGTACCTGAGCACTCTTCTCCCTCACCTCATGAAAGGAGGCACTACCACGTGAAAATACTTTTGTATTTTTTAGCAGTATGATTTTTCTGTTATCAGCATCCTTTGTTAAAGACCTACTGAAGTAACATATAGAGAGAGAGACAGAGACACGTGTACAGATACAGGTTGTGGAGCCTCCAACATTACGGATGTAGCTGGGTGAAATCTGATGATTTGCAATATCTGCAGTGACTCCCTGGAGGAGAGGAAACCTCTCCAGTGACGAAAATGGTTCAGTGCTGGGGTGGACTGCCTGGGGAGGCTGCGGGAAGCTGGAGTTTGGCTGGGTTTTTAAGACCAGGTTAGACAAACAGCTGCCAGTGTTGGTTTGGCTGATGCTGCCTCGTGGCAAGGGGATGGAGTAGATAACTTGCTGAGTTCCTTCCAGGCCTCTTTCCCCCATGTGATGGTGCTTTTGCTTTAAACTCTTTGAGTCTGTGAAAATCTGTTTTCATCCTAGGTCTTAAAGGGTTTTCTGAGATCATCATTAGCTTTTTCTCATGGGTTTTTTTAAGATTTGATGCATGTTGTACCGATTTTAAAGATGGAGAAGCTGCACCAGTTCTAACTGTGTTTTAAAAACAAAAAAAGGGAGTGCAGCTTTAAGCATGCCAGCTTTTGTGGAGGTCAGTGCTTTAACCCATAATTCATATTGGCCACTCTGCAGATTTAGCGGCAAACTCAGCCAATAAAATCTATGTCATACTTGAATTTACACTTACTCTTGGTTTTTTATTTTTATTTTTGAAAAGAACATTGTTGGTATATAGAAGATATGTTTTGTTACCATGTTTAATACTTTCCATGCTCAGGTGCTTTCATCAATTTGCTGATGTACCTGCCCCTTTGGGGCTTGCTCAGCATTTCATGTAGCATTTTTGCAACATTATTGTAGGGATACTTCTTTTTTCTTTCAAGTAGAAAGCAAAGTCATTGCTGTGGCTTCTGCCATCAAATGTGGTGTCATTGAATACTCACGGTGCTCCCTCGCTGCTGTGAACTACTGCCAGAAACTTGAATGGGAGTTTAGTGATGATAATATATGAAAATATCGGAACAAATCCAAAGTTATACAAAATCTTCTTAGTCTGGAGTTTCACTACAACCGTTAAGATCAGGCCAGGCTGGCAAAAGGCTGCTTCACTTTCCAAGTGGGCACTCTGAATATTTTTTGTTTGCTTTAAATTTACTCAGGTTTTAATGCAAGTTATATTGCTTTGTAAGACATGCCTGCTGTCAGACATTCAGCCCATTTGCAATAAAAACATTACAGTGGTTTCACCAGCTGATGTTAACAAATGCAAACAAAAGAGTATTTTCTGCCAGACTGAAAGCCAACGAACGACGGCCGTACCCTGCAGTTCACAGACTTCAGGTCCTTCCAGAGCTGAGCGTCACCTGTGAGAGCACCATGTCCCCAACCTTCAGATGCACAAATTTGAGGGCTGTCAGCTCTGGCCTCCCAGTTAATTCCAGCTTCTGGGTTCAAGCACAAGGCAAAGGGACGATCTCTCTGAAATGTTTTGAGACTGGATGTGTTGGCAGAGAGACTGGCTTTTTTGTGATTTCACTGAGAAACCAGATGAAACCTGCAAGCGTTAAGGAGAGGTTGAATTTGATCCTTTCAAAGCACTTTGGCAAAATGATAGTTTTAGTGGGACTGCAGCTTACGCTTCTTTTTCAAAAGGATCTAGGTAGCTACCGTTGTGCTTTACTGGTAACTTTAGGGTGACATAGGTTTGTCTCACCTAAAATGATGGTTGCTAAATCAAACTTACAAAAGTGACCTGGATATAAACTGATATAGCAGTGTTTGTACAAGTTTGTAGGAAACAGAAATATTATGAGATGTGAGCTTTCCACCTGTTAGGTAAGGATTCTGAAGCTTAGCTTCAGCTTTTTTGAGCTGCCATCAGAGCAAGGAGGGTCTGCACAGTTTATTGTGAGTGGTATTATATTAGCAGCATCACATTTGTATGACTTCTGCACCACAGCAAGTGCTTTACAGAATACCAACCGATTATGTCATCTAGTTTGATTCCTTGATTCATCTTTCAGTTGCTTTTTTTAGTTCTGGGCTCTTTTGAACTTGAAATGGGGAGCTGAACTATCAGAGTGGTGCAAAGTTTGAGTATAGTTTGCAGAAAACACAACTGAAATCACAGCATTA
Organism: Haliaeetus leucocephalus; assembly: GCF_000737465.1. Lineage (NCBI taxonomy): Eukaryota > Metazoa > Chordata > Aves > Accipitriformes > Accipitridae > Haliaeetus > Haliaeetus leucocephalus. Next base: position 11,489,835 of record NW_010972642.1, read on the forward strand.
AGAAGAGAAATTCCAACTGATATACATTTGGTAGTTTTCCTTAAGTAGTTTTTTACTTCGCAGTTGAATGGCTCAATCTCTCTGCCAAAAGCATAACCCAAGGGTCCCCTGGATCTCCAAAGCAGCGGTGAATTTGCCAAAAGGTCAGCTGGGATGTCAGTCTTAGATATGAAAACACAGTTCCCTGTTTAGGATGGAAAGAGCTGGAGACATCCCCCACCCCCCCAGGACCCTTGCCTCCTGTGAGAAAAGTCATGATACATCACAAATGTGAGTGATATATCTTTCTTCTTCTGACAGTTGCAAAACTTAAAAGCAGTGATTTGAGGAGGGGTGATACATACTGCTGGATTGGCCTTCCCCAGTGTAGCACACATCTATTCTTCCAGTGTGTAGTACATAGCTTGTTACGGTTCTGTGCAGAATGATTTCTCTGCATGGCCAGGTGATGTTTAAGGAGACTAATGAGAGAAATGATACGGCCCAGAACACTGGTGTCAGGAAATATATTGCAAGGTGTCTATCTTGGGGAAGCTGAAAGCGGGGCTTGTCTTATTATATATTTCAAAGGGGATGTCTGTGTCACCACCAAGTTAGACATGCACCCTGTCCCATATTGCATTCAAATTAGATTTTTTCCAATAGTAGCTTTCCATTCAATTTTCATTGGATTAATGATAGGCTCTGTGTTGTACGGGGGCAAAACAAGAGTCCGTTGCATTGGCACGCCATTCTTTTGAAGCGGGAACTTGTTTCTGAGGCCATTGTAATATAACTATGCAAGTGTCAGAGGACAGGATAGAGGCTATTATGGGCTTCTGCTTTTTGTGAGGAAAATCAAACAAATGTCCCCAATGGAAAAAGGAAGCCAGCAGCTGTATGTGATGTCCAGCGAATGTTTTTGTGCAGTGACACTGTCACTACCTGGTCTGCTGTCAAACTGAAAAAAAATACCTTTTTTTTTTTTCCTGCTGTCAAACGAAGTGGAGAAAACCCCCGTGAATTTTCATGAGACACCTTTTCCTCATTTCCAGCACTTAACAATCCAATTATATTTGTTTTTATGCTAGTGTTTGTTTGCCTCTATTGCCATTGTTAGGGTTTTGAGTCAGAGTGATTTTTTCATCCTGATGGTGCGGAAGAAAAATATGTTTCATTATGACTGTTATAACCCTGGAAATCTTTTCTCTCGCTTGGGTTGATGACGATTTTTTATGTTGCATTCTATACTGATGCCTAAAGTGAAGTAGAATGAACCATAAGGAAGAGAAGCTTTGCTAAAATATAGCTCCTTCCACTGTGTAGAATTATCTGGAAAAAAAGCTTGCATCTTTCTAATTTTATACATCCCCCCCCCCCATTATTCAAGTAGTTTTTACAAATGAATGGTGTTTTTGTAAGGATTGTTTATGAAGCCATTGCTCTTAGCAACCCCTGCTCACCTGTAAACAACTTACATGGCACAAATAAGGCATCTAGTTGTTTCTCAGTAGGGTGACCTTATAAACAGATTCTGCAACAAGACAAGCTTTTAAATTCCTAACCAAATATATTATGTGAGTAATAAAAAGAGCTCCTCAAAATGGCCACAGAGGCATTTCAGAGCACATTCTTGGGAATAGTCACTTGTGCTAGCATTCATTAAGTTTGCTTTCAGCAAAAATTCTCATGAATGAAATTTTATTCACTAGTCATTATGATTATTACTTTACTATCATAGCAATAACCAGATGCTTTGTATAAGGCTGGGACCTGATTTTGTCTAAGGCTGGAGAAACATCTTACAGGGTCTCCAGAGAGTGTATTGTCTAAATATAAGACCAGACTAAGCTAACAGCTCGTGACTGGGAACTGCAAACTCTCAGAGAGCAATGGGTTTGTTTACAAGAAAATTCACAGCTAGAGAAGGATGAATGCAGAACCATACCAAATGTTACACCATTTGAACTGTAGCATGTTACAATTCTACTGAATATGAATGTAATTATATATTTTTATGTTACGAAGGTAGTTTAGGTGATGATGACTGGTCTTAACGGATAAAAGGGAGTATCTCTATGGATCCAGTTTGTTACTATACTGGACTAGTTTATCCACACAGTAATGAGCACACTGGAACTGGACTGTTTTGGGGTTGTTTTTTATTTAAAAAATGGCCTAACCCAAATATATGTACCATACCACAGGCTATGCCAAAGAGTTGGAGTCTGAGTTGTGCAATACATGGACTCCCACAATGTGAATAAAGCCCTTCCTGGAAAAGTTAAATGAGATTTTTAGCTATGCACAGCTGAAGTATGCATGAAGTCTTGTTTCCTCCAAACTAGAGGAACATAAAAGAGCAGAGGTATTCTATCATGCTGGAGGAGCAGGGCACTTGCAGCTTTTGGCTTGCTGTATTAGAAATGAGAGACCAAGGAAGCGTGGCCAATTTGAATATGGAAGTTGTGCCTAAGTCTAGGCGCTAGGAAATATTTTCAGAGCTGGAGCTGATCCGCTGAGCACAATGTGTATAATGTTGCTTTGTATGCCTTCGCTTGCTGAGGCAAAAGCATGAATCCTGTGCCTTAGAGGTGATGCGGTCTGACTGGTCAATTTGTAGAGTCCATCAGCATGCAGTGACCGGCACTGGCTACTATCTGGAGCATTGATTCTTGGGTGTACCGGGGCGCAAGATGCACTGTGGTCATGGGTACAAGGCGCATAATGTACACGTGCAAAATGAGAAGGTTCTGTGGGGTGGAGGGAAAGAGCTGTTAAAGAGGCAGTGTGCCAATCCCTTGTATTACTCAAACCTCAAAATAACCATTCCTCTCTGCCTGTGGATCAGTCAGAACAGTTTGTTGGCAGCAGAGCTAAGCACAGGACACTTAAGTATTTCTCCTTTTTTGTTGTCTCACTGCCTTCTTCTCCCATGTCTTGTGAAAAAAAATAATCTGATTAAGTCCTTTGACATTAATAATTAATTAGTCCTTCCTTACTTTATCTTGTTTGCCTGTCCTTTTCTCTGGCTTTTCCTTTTTCTACTTTATCTCTCAATCATCAGATCCAAGAAGTTATTCAAATGATTTCTTTTTAACAGATAAATGCAGCTTTACAGCATTTTTTTCTTTTGAAGAAAGACTTGGTCCCTTCTTTTGTCCATCCCACTGCACAAGTTTTCACGTTCTGGCACTGCAGTCACTTCTAAGTCCTTGAGCTATCATGTATTCTGTTGGTATTTGAGGAATTGAAAATCAATCACATAGCCTTATGGCTTAGGTTCAGCACAATTCTATTATGCCCACTCCCAAAAGTCAATTCAAACCTTTTGGGTTATATTTCAAAGCCTAATCAAGCTTGCTGTCCAGACTGGTTTGGAGTCAACTCACTCTTGTCCATAGGTCTGTTTATTAGAGTTTTTCTGTCAGAAACTAGTGTGAAAGAAAGCAGTTTTCATAACAGTGGAATCATTCAGTGGGCATTTTGCAAAGACAAGCCACCCAAACAGGTTTTATGGTAGAGGAATGCTTTCTGTTGTACTGCATTTCTGCAAATATGTTTAAAAAAAATTTTTTTAAAAAAAGCTATGTTGGTACAAGTGTTCATAACTGTAGTGTCTCATAAAAAAGATGCACCAATTTACTGAGATCAGTTTCTAGTCCTGTCTTGTTAAGCTGGTACAGAAAATATTGTAGATGCAGCCCTAAACCGAGATGGTGACTTTCATGCTTTGGACCATGTGAACAAATGAGGATGATACCTCCGAGCAGATGGGCCAACTCCTCCAAGCATGAGTTGTGCCACCTCCACTTGGCAGGTGGACATAGGACCGCACAGGGACTATGTCAATCCCCTTATTTCCAGCAAGTGCCAGGAACTCACCCTGAGAATGAAAGCAGCTCTGTATGGAGCTGGCCATTAGCAATCCTCTGTGAAAATATGTACCTGTTATGTACTGGGGACAGATCAGTCTCATCCCACTGGGAAGAAAGCAGTGACAGGCTCTTAGTGATGGCATTTCTAGCTGACCTGTAGAAGTCTCCTTGTTCAGTGAAAGGCTGGTGGCCATTCTGTGGGAGCCAAGTGGGCAGTATAAATAGGAAACGGCTCTCTCCTTCCATCCCCCGTGGGTAAAGGCATTGCTCTGTGACCCATTCTTCATGCTTCTTCTCATCCTGTATTCTGCAGAGGCGCAGAGATTTTCTCCAGTGGATGCTCGACTCCCGCGACTCAGCTGACTCCCTGGCAGCCGGCTATTTGGATGTGATGAATCCATCTGCTGCTTCCAGCCAGAACGAGGTGCCTCTTGCTGGCAGGGCCCCGTCTGAAAAGGTTCAGAAGACATTAACAGAGGATGAGATAGCAGGCCAAGCTTTCCTCTTCCTGATCGCTGGGTACGAGACCACCACTAGCACGCTGTCCTTTGCCACGTACTTGCTAGCCACCAACCCAGAGTGCCAGGAGAAGGTACTTCAGGAGGTTGATGAGTTCTCAGCAAAACACGTGAGTACAATGTGCTGGTGTGGAACTTCATGCAGGGAGCAAAGCAATGTGAATGTCGTCATGCCACTGCGGCACCCGCATGAACCCTATTTTTCTCAGTTACATATGTATATATTAACATTTTATTAATATTTTCAGCCAAAAATTCAAAATTAATCTATATTGTTTAGGTTTTTTTGGAAACTGTTAAATAATGTCACTTTACAGCAACTGAAGAGACGGCCCAGAAACTTTGTGTCACAGTGAAAGCTTAATCTTTACAAAATATTTTACAGTATTGAAATAAACCAGCTCTCACTGGACTCTAAAACTACACATTCTATTTTTTTCCTCTTGTCCAGATACTTTTATTGGTTTTGTGGTCAATTTTATTTACTGACCTTTGTAAGGACATAAACAGCGTTCTTACAAACTATGAACTGCAAAGTTTTGCTTTAAATGTTCATACTTCATTTTTTTTCTTCAGCAGCAGAATATATGTGTATGCTTCAAAAAAAATCACAATATCTAATTCCCTTATACTTTGCTCACATTACTTCTCCTTCACTATCTGTATTTACCAAGGGCATTTATGTTTCCTGGATAACCGTTGACAATATTTTGTGTATCTAGCAGACCATGCAGCAGCCATTCTTCTACCCTACGCTCTCCGCATGAGTTGTTAGTTATGAGAATTCAGACTGAGGATCTTTTTCTTTTCATGAATGCTTTTATAATGGATCATGAGGCTAACAGGAATAAAATGACACTAGGTGTGGCTGTATTGCAGGATTTTAGCTGCTGGACTTGCATGCTGAAATCCTTAGCTATACAGTTTTGGGAGTTTCATACTTTTTATGCATTCCATGCTCTGTGTTGTACTTACAGAACAAGAAAAGAGTTGTATAATTTTCTGCTTTGCTGGTAATAGAAAATTCTCGACTATGCAGAAGTGTGCCCATTCAAAAGCTACCCTTTCCCTCCTTTTGGTTGTGCCAGGATTTGTGTACAGAGAAAATGTCTTCTTTTGTCTTGCATGACAAGGTTCTGAGTGTGATGGTTCTCTGTCTAAGATTGCTTTTGCTCTGAGGCTGCAGATGGACGACAGCAGTGGAGGGTTAGGACTGCACAATCTGATCCACAAAGCTTTTTCTCAGTGCATGCTTCATACCTCTGGTGTGAATTAACTCAATACAATGAAACCCTTGATGTGTTATGTTCTAACCTATAGGGCTTGGGTTATATTCTTAGGTTATTAGCTCTGCAACACTCCAGCTGGAGCGTATGTAATTGTTTCATTCAAATACGGCAGACCTAATTATGCCCTTGTGTCCGGTTAGTTCAGCTGACTTCCTTAAGGCCTGCAAAGATGTGAAGGTGCAACTTGGCCTGGAGAACGTGCAGTTTACTGGTTAATACTGGTGGCAGAGTTGCACATAGAAACCCCTGTTATGCAGCCCCAAGGAAAATATGGTTCATCTCACCAGTTCCTCAAAACTGACAGCCTAAGAAACCAAAGTGAAATTGCTGGGAGAGGTATCCCATATGATAGGTATGCAATGTCATTCATCTCTCTCTGTAGATGGGGATATGAATTAGTAAACTTTTCCATGTAAGTGCATAGAAAGCTGATGGCAAGCAGTCATTAACTGGCCAATGGCTTACAGACATTTCACATAGGGAGACCATGTATATGGCTAGGTCTACATTAACAAGTAGTATGCTCCCGTAGGCACAGATTCATCATCTAGTACAATAGGTAGTGAGGACTCTTGGGTGCACACTGTACACACCTCAGGAGTTTATTTTGGGTTAGTTCCAGTCCTGCCCTGTGTACCAGATTCCCCTTAGCAGGTGGACCGATCTTCTGGTTTAGCTCCAGTTAAAGGAGCACTTGCTGTGCACTTGGAGACTGCAGTGTGAACCAGTGCAAGAGACTTGCATGTGAGTGTGCTCCTGACCCAGGCTGGAGACCTAAATGGACCCTATGGTTGTATATGGGCTGTCTGAGCTGTCACTCACTATTAGTAGTATTTCAGTAATAATCCAGTTCAAACGCATAATGCTTGATTCTCTTGGTTCTCTAACAGGAATATTTTGCTAATAATTTCAGCTTTTGCAGTATGTAGGAGAGACTGTGGAGCTAGGGACACTCGTGGGAGAGAAGTTAAAACTTGGTGTAGAGGAATGGCACTCAGATTAAATGAATGGTTTTTGCAGGTCAGCACTGTATGCAGTCTGTGTGGTGCCTCGACCCAAACTGGTGGCCTCATCCCAAACCATATTGTCCCATGTCATATATTGATTGGAAGTACCTTTCAAATCACTTCCCCATACTTTACTAGTTTTCAGGTTTAGCTTTAGATGATGTATATATGGCTGTATGGCCAAGGAGGAGAGGGAGAGAAGGGTAACAATTAATCTGCTGTTCTTGATACCTGGAAATTCATAGATCTAATCTGTGCAGCCCCATCCTTCAAAATATTTCCTATTACAAACAGTTCAGGATTTGGGGGGGGGG
>NW_010972642.1:11496829-11581490 GCF_000737465.1 Haliaeetus leucocephalus
TGGGGTGTTGGGGGGGGGGGGGGGGGCAATGCACTGCTCAAGGAGCCCATCCCAGAGTAAGGGAAAGGGTGCAGCAGTTCAGTCCCCTTGGTGACTCTAATTAACTACTTTTAGCCTAGAAAATAAGATCTATGTGAATGATTTGCAAATTACAGGAGCAGAAGCTATTTTAAAACTGGGAATATATAGACACTATGTCCAGTTGTTGAGGAAGGGAGGGGACATAGCAGGTCCAGGATCACAGTTATCAAGTCAGGTGCTAAGAAATTTGATGAGGTTATTGCTTGTGCTCAGCACATCAGCTTTGCTCTTATCAAGGTGCTTTGCAATTTTCAGAAAGGAAGGGCCAAAACATGGAGAACGGTACAGTCAGGTTGTTTTGACAGGTGGTGCAAGACTGCTTTGATTTGCAGATATGCAAGTGTTAAACACAGTACCCTCTTCAGCCAAATTTATACTCAGGTAATTATAACTACAAAATGCTCTCCACCATGTCCCCCTTCCTTCCTCCAGCCATTTCAGTTGCCTCATGCAGCATGTTTTATTGCCCTAATCTGTGGTGTAGAGCTGCAGTCTGATTTTAGAGCGGCTGCTGCGTATCATCCCAGAGATGGCTGTACTTGGTGGTGGACAGAGTGATTTATACACTCATTTACTAAAGTTTATAAAGACATGTCAGAGTCATCTGAGAAAAGGTGCTATAAATGACAGGCACAGTTCCAGGGTTTTTGGCACACCAGTCAAAAACTCAAAGCACAGTGACCTTGTGATAGCCAGTAAGGAGAGCAAGGTTGGTCCATCTGGGCATACAGCAGTATTTTGGTGCCTCTGGGCGTTGTACTTGAGGATACCCCTGAATTTGCTCTGATCTTCGTCTGTCTTGCTTGCACAGTGGGTACCTTAGCAGAATGGGACAGCGTGAAGGGGAAGGCGAAAGCCAAGGCACTGCTGTGTTAGAGATCCCTGTGCTAGCTTGGTGTAGGCTGTGGTGTGGTGCAGAAATATGAGATTAGGTGCTGGAAGTGGTCTAGCCCCGGTGCTGTGCTGGGAGTCGGGAGCCCAGTGGAGAGGCAGGTCTGACTGACCGTGTTGTACTGCTGTGTTGTGTCTGGCTAAGTTTGTCTCAGAGCTGTCTTGGGAGACCTCTCTGCCTTTCTCCACCACGCTGCACGAATACACTGTAGAGATGGCACTTCAAGGCAAAGTGTCCTCAGAAAACAGTGCCTGGAGCGAGTCATGGGTTGTCACCTCTTTTTTCACCTGCAGGACCTTCCTCATCTGTTCGCTAAAGGACTTTTTAGGTCTTCTCTTGGCTGATAGCTCGGTGTGGAGGCTTGACAATGTCTCTTTCCCTGAAAGTGGGAAGAGGCACCTGGCCCATTTCAGAGTCTGGCAAGCAGGAGAAACCTCTATCCTCAGTTATTGTAGAGGGCAGGACACACAGGTTATTGCCCTCCTCACCTGTCTGGATCTTTGGGGTGTAGAGAAAGGGAGTGCACAGCTTTTCATCATCTCTGGGGAAGCAGAGAGACAGGGTACTGACTGGTGACTACTGTCACCACACACTGCATCTTCCCATTCTACCTGTGAATCCCTGTGTCTGCTCCAACTGCACTGGGAAGGACAAGTTTCCTCTAACAGAGGAACTGAAATTAAAATTGTAGAGACTCTGACCTGGCCCTCTTCATGAATCCCTTGGGGGTGTAGTATGTGCCCTGTGAAGGACCATCCACTGAAAATAAGATGCACCTATTTGCTGCAAGCTTGTTGCTGGGTGTGCAGCTTGCTTTGATACCACGAAGACAAAATAAACAAGATGAAAAGAGAGTTAAATATGAGCTAGTGGGGGCAGGACGCCTACATCTGTGTGTGTATAAAAGAGTATTACTTTCTGCAGAGACCACAGATCTATTTCCAGGACAGCAGAGAGGGGTCAGATCTTCAGAAGGTTGTAAACTGCCACAACATGTTTGGTATTAGTACAGGTACGATGATATGCATCAGTCAAGAAGCTAGCCTGGTATATGCCAGTAAAAGAGGACGGAGGGTGGGGGGGGAAGAAAAGGTTGCTATTTCAAGACCAGATTATTTTTATAGGGTTTGTGGCTAACCATCCCTAAACTATTAGAGGCTATACAGTTGTGAAAGAGATGTTTTTATCCACATTAACCAGGTGAGAAGGAATACACCCATGGTCTTCACCCTTTCCATTTCAGGCAAAAATGACCCTTGTGTGGAGTTGTTAAAGAGCCCTTCAGAATACATGTATTTATGAACAGGTTTTGCACTTGTGACTGATTATTTTGTTGTAAAAGCAAGTTGATTTTTATTTATCTGTGTGTGTGTGTGCTTAGCAAAAGCATAGCAAGCCTGCAGCACGCATTCATTCTGAGCAGATGGATGCTTGCTTCTGAGCCCCGCTGCACTCTGAGCTGCTCTGTGTGTTTTGTCCTTAGCCACAGTGCTTAGGGCATGAAAAATTACTGCATCTTCCACGCTGGGGATTCCCTTAATATGAGGTCTCTCTTTCTTACCTCTCTTCCCATTTTAGCATTTAAATGCCTCTCTCCCTCCCTTCTCCCTCCTCTCAAGCCCAAGTCATTCACAATTATTAATTATGTTTTTGTTGTTGTTGTTTTACTGGACTGCACAATTTTAGACAGAAGGAGTAGTGGCACAAAATAGATTGCAAAAACATAGGTGATCAAGTTAACTTCTCATAAGTAGTTATTTGTTGCCCTTAGGTGAAATGTTGTAAGTGGCTATGTAGGTTCTCCTGATCTGTTGCAAAGTAAACAGATCAGGTTAAACCACTGAAATGAGGTCATTTTCTTGGGGGAGAGAAAGCAAGTATGCTTTGGGGTAGCTAAGGACGGCAAAAGAGGTATAAGAATGAACTGCTCTGTCTCCATGTAATAAAAGAAATGCATACTTGAAGGTGCCCAATGTAGAGAAATCTGGAGCAAGGAGCACCCGAATTCTAATCTCAGCTTCAGGAATAATTTACTGCATGTTCTCAGTAAAAGACAGCCGTGTCTTGCATTAACAAATTGGAGGACTTGGTACTTACAAGTTTTGGGTTTTGGCTTGTATCTACATAAACTGCTCATTACTTAAAGTACCACAAGAAAAAGTTGCATTAAAGGTCTAGTGCTAGTTACAGAACCTGAAACGTGTTGGTGCACTGATACACAAGGCTGCAGGGGCTCTGTGCTAGCCAGAAGAGGTCTGGTGAAGGACAGAGTAGCAGCTCACCCCTCCTTGCTGCTAATGCCTAGGAATACTTTCAGGACTCCTGACAAAAGTGAAGGAGAGCACAGGAGTCAGGAGTAGTAAAAGTAAATAGATGAAAGGGTAGCTATTACAGTAAAACATTCATTGGAGACTGCCAGACCAACTGGGTTTTCCATTCTATTTTTAAAATGCCATGTACAGCTCTTATTTATCACTGCTTGATATGATTCTTAGAAACATCAGTGTGGAGAGGAATGAAGAGCAGGATAAGCCCCAGCATGTCTCTACTCCTTCCCATTTCCTATCCACACAAAGCACTAGCGTACTATTCAGTGCTGGTGTCACTTAACAACATTTTCACCGCTGGCTAGAGCCCGTAAAGTTTAAAGAAACTTCAAAGTCCTGCCATAGTCTCTCACTATTTAAATGGAGTTTTTTCTTTAATGGAAATAAATCTTCCTGTTCCCATATTTGCTTTCCTATTGCTCTAGGGCCAGGAATATTTTCGATATGTCTAATTGAAAATGTTGACCAGACCATTTTTTGACTGTATTCCTTCGTGTTAATAATATTGAATGATGCCAGCCCAGTCATTGCAATCCATAGTTTCATTTATGAAAAGGTACAGTTTAATTCCATTTTAACTGCTGTGTGTGGTCAGTTGTGAATGGGCTGGGTTGAACTGGACTGATACATAAGCTCCTCCTGTATGATTTATGACTTCGGCGCTGTAATCTATCAAACATACTGGGTGTGGCAGTTGCTCATCTGGGGTAACTTGGCACGTCATCATTGGCTTGAGTGAAGTCATACTATTTTACGCTGGCTTATGATTCTGTTCTTTGCATTGAAGAGCTCCTTCAGTAATATCTCTGCAGTCTAATGGAGATGTCTTCTCGTAAAGACGTTTGCAATTTCAAAATTTTCCCTTCCCATAAAATTCCCAGAGAGCAGTGAGAGGTAGGACCATTTATATGGTGTCTCTGTGCCTGATTGAGTACTTTAGATTTTTTAAGCTGTTTATGCAGAGAATCTTCTTGGTAGCAGAGACTGCTTTCTCTGAGCATTAGCGAAAATGAGAGGTGAAAGTCAGAGAGATGGCACTGTCAGGGAATTACCACAACAATTTGCATGAGTTTGGTGCCTTTCATGCAGTATCTCAAGGCACTACGCTCTCAGAAGCTTGCAACTACAGACTTGCAACAGACTAAGCTTCGCTAAGCAAATATTGCTGACGGTGGAGGCTTGCATTTATCAAGGGAGACTGAATTGTAAATAGTTTGCAGAAAAGAGTCCACAGAAGAGAGTTGCTGTTACACATGCATACACATACACTCACAAAACATACAAAACTAGTAAGCACAAGCAATATTGTATGGTGTTGCTGTTTATTCTGTTGAAGGAAATGACCCTCTTTGATGTCCTTAATTGTTTGAGAAGATGTTGCAGAGCCTCACAACATTCATGAGTGTCAGCTGTCAGCAATCAGTTTTGTTGTTAACAAATAAAAAGATGCTTTTAAACACGTAGAGACTGAATGCTGTTAGGTTATATTTCTGCAGTTCTTCATACAATTGCTCAGTGTCTGAAATCAGTTAATTATCTTTGTCTCGTGGTGCTTCTGTACATACAGGTTGAAGACTGCTAAGTTAGGAGACGACAATAAGCCCTTCCCTGCATTTCCCCCCTTCTCTTAGTACCTAGAATCTACTGATTTGAATGCAGGCTTTGGACTCAAGAGATCCAAAGTCACTTTTCTTGGGCAGAGGTTATTTTGGTTCCTAACTCTTCCTAACTTCCAACCAGTTAAGGACCTCTGAGACTCAGGGCTTTGGCCTCTTTACTGACTTGTGTCTCTGCTGTGTAAGGAGAGGTAGCCTGAGAAAGCTCTTGAGCCTAAGCCCGCCTTGGGTTCGCCTACTTTGTCACAAGCCTGTTCCTAGACTCAAATGCTGAGGGGAAGCACCTAGGGAGGAAAGCTGAACCTCAACTTTCTCACTGTGCAAGCCTTCGCAGGTATCTCTTTGTACAGGTTGCCTTCTGTCCCAGGTACCCTCACAGCACCGGCCAGAGAAGTTGTCCTGGAGGCCTTTCTGGAAGATCTGAGTTGCTTGTTCCCGCTTTACAGAAGTTGTAGTTTGTAGGCAGCCGCAGTCATCCTTTGGCAGAAGCATGGGCAAGGAGGAAGAGTGCGACCAGCCAGGAGCCATGTGAGGGCAATTCTTTTTGCTTACCATGTATCTGTAGTTCTTGCACTGTATCTACAGGTCTCTGCTCTCCACAGGTAGCTCATATAAGTGCTTCCTGGGGAGTCAGGTTATTTATAATATGGAAAGAGTTGAGTCTATCAGCTGGTAAGTCCAGGGTGTCTGTTAGGAATGTTTTGGCTTTGCTTTTTTGAAGAGTTTACTGTTAGCTTATAGGAACAAAGTCAATGTTTTAAACCTCAGTGGTATCTTGGCATTGTCCCCCTTCCTTGACTTTTCCAAGAACCCTACCAAAAAGACAACCGGGATATGAAAAAAACTTACTTTTTTCCTGGGAAAATCCTTTCGACAGCTGAGAACCGGCGATTCTATGTGGCCTGGAATGAGGTGGTGTTGAGATAATTAATGTGCCCATATTTCAAGGAACTTCTTGTTGTTGTTGACATTGCAGGGTTCATTTACCCCTCTTCACCAAAGTAAAAAAAAAAAAAAAAAAAGGGACTTTTATTTTTCCATTTGTCCAGTTCAAGCTTATCAGTCTCTTGCCCATGAAGACTAATTTATCTTTTGCTTGCAATGTCACATGTTGCTCAGTGACTCTGCCTTATTGCTATTCTTGAGTAAAACTGAGTCTCAGGTAATGTATGCTACACAGAAACTCATTTTCATCCCTGAATTTTCCTGGTATTTTGCCATCCTCATAATAATTGACCCACTATCACTGCTACAAGGTTCATGTTAAAGAATAAATTTTTCTAGCGACATGGAACATTTAATGGTGACGATGTTAATAATACGGCACTTTAAATGCGATTAGACAGATTTGTTTAAAGAGGAAGTAAAGGGAAGAATGCATCTTCCCCACCTTTCTGTTCCTTCTCCCTACCTCCATCTGAGGCTTTTATGGAGGAAAGAGCATATTTGCTTTTAATGTGAGGAAAAGTGTCACTGCTGAGTAAGAAGCTGGTTACAGTTTCCTTCAGGATTCGTATCCCAACTGCTCCTGTGTACTACTCTGGACGTTATGTGGCAATCAACATGCTTCCCTCCAGAGACAGAGAAAACCAAATTCCTACCAATATCAATGTTTAATCAGTGCTAACTACCAGTATCGGTGTTACCTTTTTAGCTACAGATAGGTAACTTTATTTGCAGGGTGGAGCACAGTTCCAGGTCGAATTGGTAGATCAAATTTTGCACTGGGCAGTTGAGCCTTGCAGAAGTGAGTAAGGAGGTAAGTTCAAACCACAGTAAATAACACCACCCCCCTCCACGACTTTGGGAGGGACATACTCGCACCGGTCTTGCCAGAGGAGTTATGTATGGCAGGAAGAGAGGTGAGCATGGCAGGACTTCTTGGGAATGGGGATGCCCTTCACGGGTATAAATGCCTGATCTTTGGATGGCAGTCTGTCTAGCGCTCAGGAGTTTTTTTGTGTGTGAAGTAGGGGTCAAGTCCAGAAAGGTATTATACTAATATACATATTGGGTTTTTTCGTGGAAGTTAGGCACCAAAAGGTTTTCTGTAAGGTATGTGCTGCTAAATTGTAAATACCTAGCAATGAAAGGAAGGACAGTCAGCCACGGGCATGACCCCAGATGCAAGAAATCAGAGAAACCAAACCATCTGGCCCTGAAAGAACTTACAAATGAGAGAGGGTGGCCTTGGACATCTGTGTCAGGACCCCACACTGTGTCTTCGCGTTAGCAGCTAGTCGCATTCATCAGGTAGGACCTTGTCTCCTTGGGAATATGAAACACTAAACTAAACAAAGAAGCATTTTCAAGCTCTATGTTAGTTAGCATCCATTTGGAATGAGATCCCTCCGTGTCCCCGGATTGAAAGGCAGATTCTTAGGGGATGAAGACATTGGTCCGGCCCTGGCATCCTCGTCTGCTACAGGGATCTGCACTGACCTGTCTACTTCTGAGATGCCTTCAAGACTCAGGGATAAAAATCTTGCTTTAATAGCACTTTTCCCCAGTCAGGACAATAGTGACTCTTGAGATTTGTGAAACCAAGTATCACTTTCTTGGTGAGGACTTTTCATGGGCAGAGAAGAGAAGGAGAGGTATTAGGGAACAGCTCATAAAACAGAAACACCTAGCAAGTCATGTATGCACGCACATGCCTGCATATGAGAAAGAGGAGGAGGGAGGGAATGAATCATGGCTGAAGAAAAGAAGGTCTTTCATCTGAAAGTTCAGCACAGATTCCTGAATTGCACATACTATATGCATAAGGTGCAAAAGCTGAGCTGAGGAGAACACATGCCTAATTTGTTAAGAAACAGCAAATCCCCAGCAGCAACCAAGAAGAAATTAAACTTGTATTCAACATATTCATAGCTTAAGAATGATCTTAGCTTGTATGCATGTGAGGTCAAAATGGAATTTTTCCTCCAGGTATGTACATAAATTAGGTAGCATTAATAGGAAGTAACCAGTCCATTTATTTGTCAATAAGCATTCAAAGTGAAGGCTGAATGAGCCTGTGCCAGAAGGAATGGAAACTAGTTTGCATTTCATGATTATGTAAAGCAGTTCTTGGTAGAATGAACTTCTTGTGACCTCCCCCCCCCCCCTTTTTTTTTCCTTCTCTACCACCCTGGCAGCACATATGTATTTAAATAATTTCCATTTCTAACAATGTGTTTGTGTGTTACTTTTAATCAGCGTGAGATGGCTTTTGTATTGTTTGTCCTGCTTCATCTTATGCTTCCCTTTTAATATGGAAAGAAGGAAAAAGTGGTAATTCTGGGTGTGCCCTTGCTCTAGAAATGTAGTGGTCTTCCAGTGATATCAGTGAACATTTCCTTACTTAACCAGATAGCAAGACTGGTGCAGAGGGAGTAGTCAGGAAAACACAAAGAAAAGTAGGAAATGCTTGCTATTTGAGGACTGTTCCATTTCACACCAGTTAATAGATTTTACTGTCTCAGAGAACTGGGTGATACCAATTTTTCACTAGTATTGCCAACTGATTTGACGGTTGTGGGTCTTTTCCAAAATCAAATCCTTTAAAGCAACCAAAAACCTTGTACTTCAGTGTGACTAGTCATGTTTTGAATGTTTTGGTCAGTGCCCCAAAATGCTTTCTATGGAAGTGGGCTGCTCAGAAGTGGAATTTCACCACGGTAGCAGCTGCTGAGCTAGGCGTTCAGGGCCTCGATCAGGGGAGACCGAGAACTTTTATACACTAGAAACACCAATAGCTTGTATGGACTGGATTGTTGGTTTCTAGCCAACACTGAGTGGATAAATAAGTGCTTGAATGAAGACTCATTTAATAACTGGTACCAAATTCTGTGGTTTCCTTAGTCAGGTCTCAGATGTAATGAGACTGAAAACTCAGTTACTTTCTCAGTCCTAGGAATTATCCTTCCTGGCTGCCACTGAGGCATAATGCATTAGGGCACGTTGTGCAAGCAGAATAATTCATTCTTTAGCACTGTTGACTCAGTACTTTCCACCTGTATGAAAGCTGTGCTTTCAGAATTCAACAAAATAGGCATATTATTTTATATGTAAAACATTTTAATTCTACATGCATCTTAAACAAAAATTGAATTTCAGAAAAGTTTCTGTTAATAAGTGGGAGAAAAAAAGATATAATGCTTTTTTTTTTTTTTTCTTTAATGCTTAACACACCCTCAGGTCCAAGGAAGCAATGCATTAAAATGATTCTGACCTTTGGGTGGAATAGAAATTTTGAATAAACTTTAATATCTTTCTCAATACTCCTAGTTACACTTCAAATTTAAAGGAGAAAATTGAAAAGTGAAAAAGTTCTGAACATTGGGCAGTTATGCAGAGCCCCTTGCTGCAGTTGTTGATCTAAATGAAGGAACAAGGAAGTAACAAGATGTCAGAAAGTCGTATTGTGAGCTGGAACAAAACACTTTTAAGAGCTCTTGCTTTTTGGAATTTGTTTTCAAGATGCATCAAGTTCATATGTACTCAAGATACGATATGAAGAAGATTTTGTGCAGTCAGGAATGAAGATTTAATAGCCTGATAAGTAGAGAACCTTACAGATAATTTTAAGGTGTTAATCTAACCTTGCTGTGCCTTGAATCTTTTGGTGTTCTGGAGAATGTAAAAAACAAAAGCTGACTGTTTTAATATCAGAGTAGTCATGGAGAAAAAATCTCTTCCAGCAGAGCAGCTTTTAAATAAATGATTACTTTTTTTTTTTTCCATGATGGGGAAAAATAACTGTAAGATGGATTTAAAGGGAAGTGAATTTACTAAATGTCCTGCATCTTTCTCTCTCCCTAATTAGTAACAGTCAAACGCTCTTGTTCTGCAGACAGTGACTACAAAGAAAAGGATAAAGAACTTGGGAAAGACTGTAGAGCCGAAATAATTAGGCAATTTATCATTTAGGGTAATTGGACTTGTGCAAAGCAGCATTATTTACCACAGGTTTCCATTTCTTCTAACCGAGTGTGAAAAATACGGCTACATTGATTGGGAAATGCTCTTAGTGCTTTTTCCAATATGCATCGTGCCAGGGACGTTCAGTTCAAAGTGTGGTGTTCCTCCCACTGATTTCTTTTCCCTCAGTGATCTTCAGAAGCAGCCTTCAGCTTCTAAAACCTCAAACCAAAATTAGATTAAAGTGCCCAATATGGGGTCAGAAATGGGAGGGAAAGAGAGAGGGGGTTCCACCGGGGAATTTTCACTTAACAAATGAAAGCCTTTGCTTTGTTTCAAAGGAAAAATTGCCAAGTGGAGGCACATCTTAATCACATCGGTAGCCAGCTGAGATGTTTATGCTAATTTGCAAAGGTATGTAAGTATAGGAATCAGGGGGTCCAAAACTCCTGCCTCTGTGATGTGAAAAACACAAGCATTTAAGCACCACCGGCAGATAGCTCTGATGTTGTTTCAGTGTAAGGGGAGAGGGGGGGAGCAGTCGCAAGGGGTTTACTTGAATTTCGCTTCATAATTTGCCAGCAGTATGAATGCCCCTTCACCCAAAGGTGAGTTTTTCCATCGTTTTTCTGAGGAGGAGGGCCCAGCTACCCCTTTGCGGTTTGTCAAGTTATGAGACTCTCCCAGCTTTGTGCTGTTGCCCTCCACTTTTGAAGATTATGTCTCCACAAACATCTTTGCTGGCGATGGACGCTCCAGAAATGTTCGAACTTCTTGGATTTCACCACCGAAGTCTCTGGTACGTGGCGACCCCACGGCTGACTTTCTACCAGACCGTGGCTTTACGCTGCGGGTACTCGTGGTGCTGGCACCCCAGTGCTCAGATATGTGCCCCTGAGCTTTGGAGAGTGAAAATCAAGTAGTGGAAGAAATTGTTATTTAAAAGTGATCTCACTCTATCTGCCTGGTAGAAACCAGCCAGCAGAGACCCCTGCTGGGAGGAGGAGTGGGGGGAAGAAGGTGATGTTTAAAAGCATTTTACTCCCTGCCTGTGAGAAATTCACAAATATGCACTGCCGGGCTGTCATAGGTGGGTGCCACAGAAGTGCTTTTAAGTGTCACAGCTTGACACCAGTTGCATGCGTGTCTTCAGATAGTGTCAGAGGTTGTGGGTTTTTCCCCCAATGGCTTGTTATTTTAAAACATTTGTATGTGTTTGATACCTTCTTTAATAAGAGAGTCTTGACTACCAGCAGTTTCCTATGGAGATACGAGGAGCAAGAATTAGTAGGTTGTTACCTAAAGTACTGCCTGTTGCCTGAGCAAGCTCAATGTGAGACAGAATGCACAATTTGAATGCAAACTGGGAGTGCTTGATCTCTTGCCAAAGGAGTGTGTGAGCTCCAGTACTGAAAGGCATACCTCTGTGGATGTGGCCACATTGTCAGCCGAGAAAGATTCCAACCTTTGTCAGTTTTTGTGCCGTATCAGAATTTGTTGGCTGTTTACTTTGATTACCTGTGTTGAGCAGAGCAGCCAGCTGAAATTTTGGGGCCTTTGGGTTGTTTGGCTTAGAGCTAGGATCCAAATATCTTTGAAGTGACCCTGCTTATTTAGAAGGAATGTGCAAACTCTCTTTTTGCCCAGCCCAGCAGGAATTGAGCAGCAGGACGTGGCTCCTGCGCTCACAGCTCTGTGGAGCGGCGTGGATGGTGGCAGTCCCTCGCCAAGGTGGGTTTGTCGTACTTCTGAGACCATGCCTGGTGCTTCCTCATCTCCTCCTTTGTTTTCCTTTTGTGATCCCTTTGCTTCTTTCCTGAACACAGAGGTCTGTGCAGAGAACTACCAGGAGAAACCACTCTGCCCACAGATGCCTTGTGCATAACCTTGATCAGCTTTTTGCATCGTGACAGTCACCTGTGCAACTTTGCACAGGGGCTGTAATCCTCCTTACTTGATTCTGCAATGGAGCTTATCTGTTTCTTATATTTATCCAGAGAGACGAGTGGTTGCTTTACCTGCAGGTTTCAACAATGTTTAACCCAAACAGTAACTGTCAGGCAAATGACTTTCTTTTCTTTAGATTTGGTACTCTGCCACTTCAGCACAGAGGACTTCTGCCGGTGGCAGCAAGATACCATATCTTTCTAAATATTTTAGGTTATTTTAGCACTTTTCATATGATAACACTCAAATGATACATAAGTACTAACCACTAAATGTACCTACAAGGCTTGTAATATTAATGATCCTGTTTTTAAAGGGTGAGGCACAGAGAATTTAAAAGCTTGGCCATGGGAAATAAAGAACTCATCAAGCAACGTTTGCATGTTCTGGTTAACTTACATCCCACAAGGAATCCTTTGTAAAAGCATCTGGTGTTTCCCCCATGGGTTTAAATGAAAATACAGTGATTTTCATCAGAGATCCAAATCACTGAAGTCAGTAGGTCTACTGGTGTGCACAAATTAAAGGATGCGCATGCATCACCCTGTGCAAGGACAGAAATACAAATTGTGTTTTCGCCAGTGTTTTGAGTAGTCCCTCCAAAGCGTGCTCCTTTCCATTCTGCAGGGGGGAAAAAAAGAGGTATTGTCTATGAAATTCATTAAACCATAGATTTTAAGTTTAGGAGTTTGTTACTGCGCAGTCTAATCTCGTGTACAACCAAGGGCATAGGACTTCACTGAATTAATTCTGTTTAAATTAGTATATCTGTTTAAAAAGAACCCTCCCAGTTGTTTTAATTAGATGGCGTAAAATGTCTTTCCTGACTTTGAAAATGAAGGATCCCAAAAAGAACAAGCAAAACAAAATGCTTTAGTAATCTTTTTAATTACCCTTGCTCCATCGTTGCAAGTTTTACTGTTCTAGAAATGTTGGGCAGAACTGTCTTTAACATGTTGTCTTTATGGGATTGTGGAACCTTCCACCTTTTGCATTAATTAAACATATAAATTCTACAAACTGTATCCAGGGTAACTGGGAACCAAGAGCCTGATTCTTGCTTTACGTTTATGTCCTCTTTCACTGCTCCTGTAATGGGAATGGACTGTCAAGGTGTGTGTACATCATCCTCACACTTTATCTGCAGCAGTATTATCATCACCTCATTCCTGCATGATACTATCTTGTTAACATACAAACAAGCGCTTGCAACTATGGTAAGGCCTGTTTATGCTGCTATGGTAGGACCTTAGTGCAACTGAGAATCAGGCTCCAAAGACACATCTCTTGTTCTTACAATCCAGTTATTTAAAGGAAAGGAGCAATACTCATCTTGCTGGCAAGGAGTGCAAAGCGAAACCAGTAATTCAGAAAATGGTAAGAAGAAGAAAAGACAAAACATGACACACTCCATTAAGTTTTCTTCTTTATTAGTGGAAAGAACATGGATGGTTTTGTCATGCTGTGTACTGACTTTGATATAAGAAGTATAGCCCATGCAAAATAAGAGATTTTCTTATAAAAGTTAAAGAGGGAGTGGACACAATTTTTTAAATTCTTTTTTGTCCACACTACCTTCTTTTATAGTCTGTGTTGGACTGAAGTAGGAACCTTGATATAGGAATGCAGATAATTTGATGAAATTTTGGATCTTACCGGAGATTAAGTTCAGCTTGTAGAGTAGTGACATAGAGATGCCTGTCATTTAGGAAATCTGCAAAGACTTGACCCAAAACCCTGGAAGGGTGCTGATTTGGTTCAGATCCTAAATGAGATCAGTGCTGTGCTTTTATAATCGAGAGGCTGCTGTTGCTGGGCTCAGGGTTTCGGTTGTACACTCAGCCCCAGAGGACCAGCTGCTCTGCTGTAAATTGGGGCTCGTACTGAGGGGGAGTGAGAGACACAGTAAACACACAGAGTAGCAGTAAATGACAAGAGGATATGATATGTAACATTAACCAGGCTCAGTGTTTGCTTAGGTTGTAGAATGGTCTTTTAAATCAATCTTTTATTATCAGTGGAGCCTTAGCAGTGCACTTAAATGGAGAACAATGCAAGGACACAGAGACTTGGTGCAAAGTGAACTTCCTGCTTTCTTTCCTAGCTCCGATTTTACAAGAAAAACCATAGCTAGATCCAGGTCATAGCATTCAGATGTGAACTTTTTCCATGTTTGGCAGCATTTGGAATTGGGCTCTGATTTCATCCTCATTCCTGCCGTAACGGTTCATCTCACTACCAGTCCTGACATCCTGCATAAATATAGCCGGGAATGTCATGCAAGGAGTTCTCCTGCTTCTAGCCTAACCTTTCTGACAACAGCAAATTTACCACAATTTTGTTTCATCTCTTCCCATAGTTAATTATCCTTCTCCTAAATAAAGATTAGGTTTGTTTCCATTTTCAATTTATTGCCCTCGGATTCCCCTGAACTTCCATTGTTCTTAGACTGCTGTACAAAAGACCTTTTGCATAGGAAAAGTATTCTCTCCTCATTGTGTGACTATAATTGTAAACTGCAGTGATATCACCTGTTAGTGTTTTCTTGTGTTAAAACTGTAAGTTCCTAAAATTATTTCCTTTTATTTCTTTTTTTTTAGAAGTTGGACAGTATGTGTGCCTCTTTTCTGAGGTTCACCTGTGGCGTTTTAACATCCTTTGGAAAATGTGAATGTCGGAATTGGATAGAGTATTCTAAAAGCTATCTCCACCAGTGTGAAATCTCACCAAGCTTATCTCACAGACCCGGTTTTGCTCAGTGCGCTCTTGTTTGAAGTGTTGTTGTTGGAGTTAAGTGTTTCTAAGTGTTGTTAGATCTTTTTGTCTATGTATTAATTTTCCTGTTTCTATAGTGCTATAAATACACAAAGAGAAATTAGATGGGAAGTGTTGTCACAAGCTGGGGGTTAAGGTTTTGTTTTGTAGGAAAACCATGTTACCAGATCTCTTAACTCCCACCAAGTCAAAACTAATTGCTGGAATGGTTGCTTGAAACTGAATTGAAATCTCAGTACTGTCTTTCATATTTTTAGCATTTCAGATTGGGGAAGTAATAATTTTAATCCCACTAATGCGCAGACTTTGCAGAGAAATGTGGTAGCCATGAGACAGTTCCTGTGCATAGGCAGATATGCAAATTCTAAGCAGTGCATTGGCAAATGCTACCAAGCTCTCATGTGCATCTTTATGCACCTAAATATATGTACACTTATATATCCTTCAGCAGTGGACTATGCTATGGGCTGGTAATTATAGATGAGGTCATTCTTGGTAGTAGATTTTTTCGAAAAAGCTCTTGGGAGAACTTTCTTTTCCAAGCCAGCGATGGGGAGAAAGGGTTTAATCTCGATGCGTTATCCAAAGGGTACAACCCTTCAGTGGCGCAGGACACCTCGTTTCCTGGTCCGGCTCTGCATTTCTGTCAGCAATGCAGTAATCAAACCAAGGTATGGGATTTTAACCTCTTCATTTCTGGACTGCAAGAGGCAAACAGAGAATCAAATGAGCCCACATGACAGCTGGAGTTAGGAGGTTTCTCCACTGTGCTAAGAGATGAATGCTGGTCCACGCAGTGAACAGTAGAGATGTTAACTGGAGCTGTTTGGGTCTGCTGCAGGAGGGAAAACTGTAGGAAATGGATTTACATTGTTCTTCAGAGCGAGGTAGGAAACAGATCTCTAAGTTAAAAAATCCAGCAGGGCTTATGCATGTATTCTGTCTGGATTTGGAGTAGGGAGAAGCAGAGCAGCCAAGTGAACACTCGGAGATGTAATGTGCAGTTAAACCCACAGCACTGGTAGGACTGGACAATCACTAGTTAAAGCTAGTTAATTATTTAAGAAAAAAATTATGAAGTATAAAATATTCAAACTGCCTGTGCCTGATGCATGCCATTGCCACAAAGGCACACACACCTCGGTTTTAAATTCTTGCCTGCTTATTACATTTTTTTAAAGTAAAAATATTTTAATACTAATGATGGAATAATATTATTTGTGAAACATTAATAATAAACAAAATATGGGGGAGAAACTTTGCTATTTGTTTCTTCCAGCAGGGGATATGCCTGCTTTCTTTAAAATGAAAATCATTTACAACGTTTCTTAGCTCCCTTGGAAATGAATAACTTACTAAGTGTTGTGATAATTGTGCAGAGAACCCGTTACGGTAACACAGTGTACCTACAAACTGACTGGGAAATTGGTGCCTTGGATCTGAAATTACATGTTGCAGTTACCAGGCATCATTTCAGATTAGCTGTACCTGTCTCGTGGGCAGCTCATCGGGAGCCACACTGGTGAGTCAGAGAGACCTACCATTTTCCTCGCGTAGAAGCTGGCCTGGCATAGAGGGCTCAACTTAGAAACAAAGACGAAATAAAAATCAGGCCACGCGGAGCTGTTGAACCCAGAGACAGGGGCTGCTAGAGAAGCAGTTTGTTGGAAACCTCAGCAAACCCCCCCCCCGCCTCCAGCAAAAGCTTGGAGATGGTGTTAGGCAGCTTACGTACCCAGTGACAACTCTCGAGTACCTGGCACTTGCCTGAACTCGCTGTCGACATCTGTACACCTGCTCTTAGCAAGCAGAAGGCAACAGTTCTCTGACTGTATCTAAAAATGGCATTTCTCACAAAAAAAAAAAAAAAAAGGCTGTTAGTCGCGGTATCTTTGCCAAACCCCATTTACATGTTGGCTGCTTAAAGACCCATCTGCAGCATCGATCGCCTGACACCGGTTCACTTCCTGTCCTAAATTGCTGAAAAATCCCAGCGCATAAAATGCTAGCAGCGTGGCTTTTTGTCGAATCCGTGACCTTCTCCCTCCCCGCGTCCGCTGTGTGCGCTCTCGGCTCACCTTCCCGTGGCCTGCCCTTATGGGTGTCCGTGATAAAGCTGGGTTGGGTGAGACCTCAGGACCTGGCCCCGCAGACGTCAAAGCTGGCACTTTCCAGCTTCTCTGCTTGCGATGCCCTATGTACTTGCATTTCTGCTGTCGTGATCCGAAGTCCTCACCCCTAATCTGGGGACCATTGCTGGGTGTGCATGAGTAGTTCGAGTCACCTTGGGGAGTGAGACTATCTGGATGTGGAAGCACACATTTTGAAAGTGCACTGAGATCCTTCAGGGTATAAGTTTTAAAAATGACAGATATTATAAATCCTGACTGCCTGATGGCAGGCACTAGAGTGGAACGTTTTGTCATCAGTGCTTATTATCTCAAGATTCTTAATTAGTTTCATTGATAATTTTGTCGCACTTGAATGTTTCAAATGATTAAATATTTCAGTGCTTGTTTGGTGGAAAGTCTCTCCGTTGTGTACAGCAGGACATATTACCGACTCCAGATAGTCAGTGAAGAAGTGGTATTCACTGTCTCTTTTACAGCCCCTCGTGGGAGCTGCTCCTTGAGCTGAGGTTGGGTCTCATCGCAGCCGGTTGCAGAACACAGAGGTAGCTGATGTAGGAGTACCAGAAGGGGGAACGGTAAAAAAGCCTAGTTTTCCCTCTCAGCTTTGAACACAGTATTTTTCCTCTGCTGTCTAGTCCACCGTTCAGGTGTCCCAGCTGAACGCACAGGAGTCATTTGCCTGATTCCTGCAGAGAAAGATATTTCAGCTAGATGGGTTTTCCAGATTTAAAGAATTATACCTGGAGGAGGCTGCCTGCAGTTTTCTTTCCATCTCCTTCACACTTGTGCTGAGGGCAGCGGGTTCCCGTGTCACGGCTGCAGATCGGTGAGTCTCCCTTTTGCGTTTACTGTGCACGTCTTCGACTCCTGGCCACCCTCCTGGCCGGGGTGAGATGTGCCTCCAGCATCTGCGGGGGTACAGGCGGCTGCTTGTACGATGCGTACCAACCAGCAGAGCACAAGGCCCGTTTTAATCCCTTAAAACACGTAACAATAGTCCATGTCCAAGCTAAAACCTGTCCTGAATCACAAGGATTTTCACCACAGCACGTGGCGTGTCTAGTTTATGTAAAAGAAAAAAAAAAAAAAACAAATCAAAGCACCAAAACCCTTTAAAATGCCACTTCTCATAACTATTTACTTAAGCCATAGGCGTGAATGCTGAATGTCTGTTGTAAATTGATGGTATAAATTCCCTGTTTGCTTCAGCAGAGAATTTGGCTCTTTGCCTTGAGACTTGTAAGAAGAGAATGTTTTAAACCTATAGTTAGGAGATGCGGCACATTCATATCGTTGCTTTAATCAGATTACTTTTTTCCTCTTTTTTTTTTTTTTAGACCAAGTTGTGGGGTTTTTTTCAGAGCCCTGTTCCTTGAATGTTCCCCATAGGTGGAATGTAATTAAACTCCACTGGCATCTCCCCCTGCTGGGATTTAGACTAGGGACAGATCTTTAGGAAGCATAAAACAAATACTGTGAAAAAAGAAACCTTGTTAGAAGAGTTGCCAGAGAATCGGCTCTGCTCCATTTACAAGCTGATAGTTTTGAAAATCTGCCCTTTCTCCTTTTGTGAATTGGTTTCTAGAAATTGTTAATTAATCAGTTAAACACTGGGGGCAGGGAGGAACCCATGAATCTTTCGCAGCTCTCGCTCTGCTCAACGGGCTGAGAGTTCACATGTCGAGAAGCACTTTCTGTCTCAAACCCTGGCTTTTGCTTAAAATAATTCAGCGGGGAAGGCACCGCCCTGACAGTGCTGAGGAGGGAAGGCTCTGACAAGCAACGGCAAGTGCGATGGATGCTCGAGCCCTCAGCATGCTGGCGTGACGGTGACCTGTCCCTTGGGAAGCCCCCATCACCGAGGATGCGGGGCAGCTCCTTCCCCGGCCAGGTCAGAGCCGGTTCCCTCCACGTGGCCCTGCGAGCACGGACGACCTTGTGCTACTCCTGTCTGCAAGGGGCTGCTCCCTCGCAGCTCCCATAAGGCTATTCCCATGTTGTACCTCAGCTATCTCTGGCCGCAGAAAAATAAAATATGAGACCTGCCTCTCAGTTCTGGGGGTATAAAGACAGAATAACCTTAGCAGCTTGGGGGGTTACTGTGCTGTAACCGGGAGGAGAATCTGACCTCAGATACTGCTTGACTAATGGCTATCAAAGGCAAAAGTGAAATGATAATAGTTTGGGATCAGCTCCTAGTGAGCTAGTGTCTGTGTTGCAAAACAAACTGTACCGTAACTGGGACTGCCTTTGATGGTCCTCCTGACTTGGGATTTATGATGTTCTCTTTGGAATCAGGCAAAGACCTAATGCTAGGAACGATGTATTTCTCACCTGCCTGATACGACACTGCTTCCGCTTTTCTACATACTCTTGCAACAATGAAATGAGAGTCCTTATTTCTTGGTCGGCCAAGCCTGTTGCTGTGGATGGTGGAGCAGAGGTCTCAGCCTGGTAGAGGAGAAGGGTGTTGTGCTCCTCTCCTCACAGGGCAGCGACTGCAGTTGTTGAGACCCAAGGTGGGTGCAGCCCCTGCTCAGCTGGAAAGTTGTCTTGTAATGGTCCTTTGCTAGGTGGTGATAGGAGAAGCAGCATTAAGAGATATTTTAAAACCAGTTGGGTAAAAGCATACCACATGCAATGCAATGGCTAGGAACATTGATATTTTGTAGTCCAGTCAAAAGCAGGTTTTAGTGGTTTATGTATTAACTCTACTAATTTGCTTTTTTTCCACCATCTTTTTATCTATGTCAATTGCTTTAGCATCTGGGCGTCGGATGTACAGGTGATTACCACAGTGCTGTAGTGTAAATGGAGTACAGATCACCGCAAAGTCATCGCTCCTCTCTTCTCCGCTCCGTTATCTGTCCCCTCTTCCGCGCTCTGTGCTTCCTTCTTGCTCTCCTTTGTGTTGTTCGTCTCGCCACGGCCCCTCGTGCATGAGGGTGCTTGGCTCTGAACGGCTCCCTGTTTGGGGAGGGAGCTTTCTTTGTGTCAGTCACATGTGGCGTCAGAGTGATCATAGAGAAACAGGATGTTCCCCTAAGTGTTGTGATCCAAAATCACGCTTGCTCCAGAGGCCACGCGTAATTTCCGAAAAATAAGTGCCCAAGTTCACTATTGAAAAAACAATCCAGTCTGTGCATCTGTTTGCTGCTATTAGGAGTATTAGTTTTCAAGAGCAATCCATTATACTGTGAAGTACCTTACTTTGTTAGACAAACAAGAAAACCCACACTTTTAATCTCCTGAAGCTTTTAATGGCATCACGGGATGCAGGTACTTGAGACACTGATACCTACAGCAGAGGGATGAAATGGCCTTAGCTTCTCCTTACTGCTGGCCTGAAACCAGCAGAAAACAGGGCTGTGCCATTTTAGGAGGATTTTGCCAGCAAGGGCTTTTTTTGTAAGCACATCAGGTGCATGCACTTGGGCAATAAAGGCTATAGACGAGAGAGAGGTCTGTGCTTTGAGCGCTCTGAATTTTCTATAGCTGTATGTTAAATTCAAAATAGCAGACTGAAAGCATGCCTTCATCGGCAGAGGCTGTTGAAGGGGGCAATAATGGTGGGGTGGGAATTAGTTGAGGCTCTGTCACCTCATAGGTGCAGTGTTTTGGGGGCCAGGGAGGCTTCAGCATCGGCTGCTGAAGTATGGCAGGAGAAAGAGCAGCAGCAAGCTGGGGAGCAGGCTGCTCATCTCTCTGTGTAGCCAGAGATAAATTGCTGCAGCAAAATTGTGAGCAGTGTCTTGTAAAGAAAACGGAGGAGCTGCTCTAGGGGTTGAGGGAGACAAGCTCGTTTTTGGGGCTGTCTGGACCAGAGTGAGTTCAGGGTGTTCTGACGTGTTCCAGCCAGAGCAAAAATATGAAATGGGGGTGAGGAGGCTTGCCCACAGCCAGACATATTATTATATTATAATTGTGCTATAACTGGCTATACTTTATGAATTGTCTCTTCATGTTTGTGTACGTACTGTTTGTGTGGCGTGTGCACGGTGTGGGGATGTTTCTGTGTGCACAAAGTAGTGAAGCCAGTGTTTGCTGCCATGCTTCTGTATCTTCTCTAATGATCGTTGTAAATTTGCCTCTTCCCTTTTTGAACTACGCAGCCAGCACCGTAATAAAATGCTCTTTGTAAAGAGAATATTGAAGAGAAGAAGGGGAAAAAAGAGGGCATGGGTGTGCTTAATAAAGAAAGATTCTTTGCACTATCGCAGGTGCAGTTGATGCTGTTTAGAGCAGTCACTCATCTCGCTCCAAATAAATAGTAATGACTGTTTCCTGTGACTGTGCTGTGAATCATATTCAGTCCATGCAGGGGAGTAGAAAATAAAGCTGCATGCAATCCACACGAGATGATGGCTCTTGTAATATTCAGCAGTTGGGCCTGGTTAGAAGCGTTTCATTATCTCAGAATTAAGAGAGAGCTTCCTGCTGTCGCAAAAGCCTGTTTATTCTTCTGCCTTCCCTCCCCCTCTCTCCATTCTTTCTTTCTTTAACATATATCCCCTCTCCCTCTTTGCTGTCTCTGAAATGTTGGCTTAATGTTTTTGAGCAGAACTGCAAGGTCAAATTAGGGACAGTGGCCCTGGAAATACATTAGTAGTTTATTGCATGGGTTTTGGCTTAATAGGAGGGCGCCTGAATTTTCTTTTATCTTTTGCCCTCTGCTTCTTTTCTTAGCTTATACTCAGAATTTATCAGGAAGAAGCAGAAGCAGCTGACCTTCTTTCCCATTTTGCAGTGAACTTCAGAGTTTTCCTTCTTATCCTTGGCTTGGTCCAAAGTTAATCAGCACGCGTCTTTCGGTGAACTCCAGTTGCTGTTGCCACCTGATGTCACGCACAGTCACCTCTAGCAAATGGCTGCTCTGTGGGTGCAGATGCATTTGTGCTGGATGTTAGAGGTCAGCTAGCAAACAGATAGTAAAACCAGTCAGATTCCCTCCTTGACTGGAGGGCTGAGCCAGAGCTTCTTGCCTTAGACCCTTAGGGAGGAGGCCAAGAGCCAGAGCCTACTTTTCAGGCTCCACCATCTCTGCAGAGTGGCAGCGTGGGGCAAGTAAACCTGTGTGAGGCTCACGTGAACCCACATCATGGGCTCCCTTTGTAGCTGGTGGGGAAGGACACATGTAGAGGGAAATATGTCCTGTCCTAAGGTCTGAATGGTCCCCTATGGGCTAGCCAAAAAGGGAGCCTAAGGTAGCTGTGTTTCTAACATAGGTGCCAAAATAAGATGTGGTGAAGCTGTGTGTGCCTTGCTGCTTCAGAGGCTGTGGAGGATGAGACACACGCAAGTTCCCAAACTCATTGTATGTCCTATTTAGAGTAAGTGTGGATAACATGTCCCCGTGTGCTGTGCCTTGCTACAGTCATTGCTGGGGGTATCCCACTTGCGTATCAGTCACAGTCAGCAGAAGCACACAGCTGGAAAATCTCAACCCACGTGTGATTCGGGAAGCATCTCGTCTCAAGAAGAGCTCTGATTCAGGTCTCCACAACTGGATGATCGCTTTGATTCCTCACGGATGAAGGAGGACAAGCTGGGCTGTGCATCCCTTGAACGTGGCCCTGCTGTCTTTAGTGGCCAGCACATTTAACACTAAACGGGCGCAGCCAGGGCCTTTATGGGGTATCTGATTTCAGCTTATAGCTGGAGTGATGGAGGGACCTGTGTGATCCTTCCTGGCTCCTCTCCAGCAAGTTCTGAAACTAGGGGAAGTGTACTGCCCTAAGGACACTGGCTTACATGGACTGTGCCCTCCTGGAGGGTGAATCCGTGAATAGTAATGAATTCATTAAACCTCCTAAAGCATTTCTGTTTCAGTAGTGTTTGCCTCAGCAGCAGTCAAGATGGTTAAAAGGCAATTGCAGCCACTGAAATACGTAGCAAAACTATTATCAGAAGATGTCATTTTTCGTAAATGTCAGTACGTAGATTTTTTATGGGGATATGGTGACAGGTAGTGAATAATTTAACATAAATTTACATAATATAGTGCAGCTGTTAATTTATGGCCATATTAGACTACAAGGTTATGTATCTAATGGCTTTTGGTCTCTTCTTTTTTTTTTTTTTTAAAGTTAAAACTTTCCCTAAATTGTCCCACTTTACTCGTAATTCATGAGACACCTGTCTTCCCTCCCTTGTGCCGTACAGAATACTGTGCATGTCATACCCTTTTTGTAGCCATATGATTCACAGTGAACTCATTCCCATCTCCAGCCTCAATCGTTTCATTTCAGTGTGTCCCTGTTTTTATTCAAAGCAGGCTGGTGAGGGGCAAGAAGTGCTGTTACTACTGGTTGACTCATATTCCTCAAGACTGAGCTCTTGGACGTAGCTAGAGACACGCGTTGCTTCTCCCTTGTTTGAAAAGCTGGAGGTGTGCAGCTGAAGCGAACTGCTCAGTAATTCAAGGTCTCCACCTGCCTACCTTTTCCAAAACAGTCAATGGAGGTGGCTTCAGCTCAGTGCTTGGTATCTGCAACTGAGGAGAGATTTTTTCCAAACATTTGTTCAGTGACTGTCCACGGTACAAATACTTGCCTAAAATGTTAAGAGAGGTGTCCGTGAATTGATCCTTGCAGGACGCTAGTATAGAGGTGAGGCTTGAATCTAGAGGGGCTTGTCAGGGCGTAAGTGGTGGCAGGGCCTCTCGGAGTACTGGATCTCTGGAGTAGAGATTATGGACCACACTTGCTGCTTCCAGGCTGGCCTGAAGTTCTGTCCTGCTGCCATTTTACCCAGGTGAAGTCCAGCTTGTGGGACAGAGCAAGAAAGGTACGTGCCTAACTGCACTTGATGCCTCTGAAAGTTTTCCCCATTTAGACACTTGAATAAGACTCGGGCTTTTAGGATGGCTGTGTGCATCTAGCACACAGTAATACCAGTATGATACCAGTGTGCCCAGCTCCTTGAATCTCAGATGTTTGGCTGCCCCTTGCATGACATCTAGGAGGGAGGTCAGTTCTCCTTGGAAATCTGCTGCAGAAATCAAACCCTCGGAACATTCAAGACTCATTGTACAACATGCAGCTTGGTAATGAAGAACCACGGTAAGAAGTCAGTGTTCCTAACTAGAGCAGAGGCCCTTCTTGTGAGGCAGGTAAGTTTCCATCCAATTTGTTGAAGATTTTACTTGAAATATTTTTAAAATGTCCAGCTATAGCTTTCCTCCCTTCAACACACCTTCAGGTGCATGTGAGAAAGAATGATTCACGTCCAGTGGATAGATTTGCACCAACGTGTATTTGAACCGTATGCAGTTTTACACATAAGCTTCGGTAAAAGGTAGTTGAAGCAAAGGGTGAATATTTGTCCTTTTGTCCAGGGTGATGGAGTGAGATTTTTTGTTCTCTGGAGAGAACAACAATCATTAGCAGTTTTTTTCAGATTATGCACAATGTGTACAGCTTCACACTCCCTCTAGTAGAGTGGCATGTGCCCTTTCTTATTTGCAGGCCTGTATAATCCTGGGGGTGGGAAAAAAGAGTGGTTGTTGCATTTCACCCTTGTCCCTGCCTTCATCATTGTGTCCCTCTCGAGGCTTTTGGGAATAAGAAAATCCCGTGTGCCACTGACCTCAGGGACTAAGTCTGTTCTGCGTGGAGTCACAAAAGAAGTCGTCGCCTCTGCCAAGGCAGGTAAAGCCCTGAGAGCGGTGTGATCACTGTTTGTTTTTCTGTACGGCACTGTGGAAAACAATGGGTGTTTTAAAGAGCAAGTAAGAGAAGTGTGATCGTGCTTTACTGTCTCACACTGGAGGGGAGAGCAAAGGAAGCACTTGGTTACATACAAGGCAGTTCATGTTCCCTAACATCAAATATCGTTCCTTTAGTTCCAAAGTTTCCAGCAGACACTGACTTCTTGTCTCTTCTCTTCCAACCAAGAAGCAAGTTGCCTCGTTTTCCCGAGATGCTCCGTATGCTTTGTTTCCTCATGAAACATGAAGCATCATGTGCTCTGTTACCCTTCTGAGACCGAAATGTTACACCCGTGGCTGTACCCCAGGCTCAGTGCGAAGTTAAATCAGCACAATGGAGCCCTGAAGACCTCCTCTTGGAGCTCACTGCAGCGTAATGATGCCAAGCGAATGCCGGTTTGCCTCTCTAGGGAAGGGTCTCTTAAATACTGTGTGTGTTCCTAATTTTTCCATCTTGCTGTCCCACCTCCAGTTAAAGCTCCTCGTCATAGCCAGATAGCAGGGAGAGCTGTGGTTAAACAAGGTCTCCCTGCACCCCTCCCCCCCATGCCTGTTGTGTTTCCAAAAGTCCCAATTCAATAATATATTAGCTTGATTCATAGAAAAACTGTGGACCAAATGCCTACCTCTCTTCTCGTGTTTCTATGGGCTTCCAGGAATGAAAAGAATTAGCACACAGACAGCCGATTTCTCTAGCACACCACAGAGCTGTATTTAGTGTGGCCTCAAACCTAGACTGGATTCCCACTGGACACCATACAAATGTTTAATAATTAATGTCTCTTTTTAAAAAATCAAAGGGGGTGGAAAGAGGTTGATCTATCCCAGCAGTTCTTAACTGAGAGATGGTAATGGATTGAAGAAGCCTAAATTCTTCCTACCCTCTAATATTTCTTGTCAGGAACAGTAAACAAGCCCCGCATTTTTGGGACAGTCGTGCTCAGCGTTCCTGGAGCACTAATGGGAATATTAAGTATAAGACAGTTATGAGTCACTGTGGTTCTTATTCAAGTCAAAAGCATAAATAGCACTTCTCATATATCCATGCTGTGTCAGTCAAAGATACTGCATTTCCTTTCCCCTCTGCCTCTAATAAACATCCGCCGACCTTAAGCTGCTATATACAGGAAACAGCCTGTTGGTTATTGTGTAAAACTGATAAGGTCCCCTGGGATGCTTTATCTGTCTCTGTTGTGCGTATAAATTTAGCTTCAGTCATTGTAGGTTTTGTTCCTTTACCCTTTTTCCTCTCCTCCTTTTTTAATGCCTGCTAAGTAAACATGGCATTGTGGAAAAGGGGATAAAGTAATTTTTTAGCATAGTAAGATCAACACCCAGAGACTTCAGATTCTATCAATACACTTTGCCTTTCAGTTCTTCCGCCTGCATCTTTCTTACAAATAATGGGTTTCTCTGTTTTGAAATCTATACCTGTTATTTGTTACTGTACCCTACCCACACCCCTATTTCATGCAATTGTAAACTGCAGCAGACCAGAGTGCCTGTCACTATGATTTTGCTCTGAGACATGATGGTATTTACAGCAATACTGTATTCCTGTCTGCGTTTATGGCAGGTTATGGAGCTTTCCTGCTCGGCGCAGTGCTGTGAGATGGCAGCCAGAATTATCTTTTAATGCAGCGCTCTCAGGAGGTTGAGTTCTTGAAGCTGTAGAGCAATTAACACTCTTAATACTTCCAGTATTGCTTAAGGGTTTGATGTTGGGAGGGTGGAGCTAGGGTTTGGGATTGTTGTTTTGTATTTAAGACAGTCCTATCTCTCATTCTTATTTATTGGTACATGGGCCAAAAATACAGCCAGCAGTGTCTCAAAGGTGGCTCCAGCTTCTGGGTGGGATGTGTGCGGTGCAATACCATTGTTCCTCACTTTTGCTTGCGGTGTGCTCCATACTGAAAGCGTGTTGGAGACCTGAAGGATGTGGCTGGATGTAGCAATCCTTCCTTACTCTGCAGCCTCTGAGGGACCGTTTGATTTGGGTTGTCCCAAGGTGACTGAATCTCTTTTTAAGGTTCACTTGCTGCCTTCTGTTATGACTCATCTTCCGTTGGGGAGTTGGTGAGTCTGATGCCCTGTGGTCTGTCTTTTGTGTAACTCCTTCTTATGCAGCTCCAAGGTAAGCGCCTCAAGGTGTGTTTTATGCTCAGTTTGTAAAAGTACGACTAATTTGGCAGGGTGCTGGATTAAAGGCCAGATGTTTTGCCAGCTACTTCTCAAAGGCTGAAGTTGTAATTGGGCAAGCTAACGGTCACTTGTGCCTTGGAAAAGCCCCTGCAATGTTGTAGCCTAACTCTCACTGTCCCTTGGTGGAAACTGGGCACCTGCATACTGGTGTTGGCTTTCAAAATGTCCTCTTTGGTCTCTCTCTCTGAACGTGGCTGAGTGACTCCCTTTATTGCTGAACAAGCCGGTGGGGTCTTGCTGCTGCTCCTGTAAATACTGTTATGGCTGCGTATGGGGTGTGTTGAGGGCCAGCAATTTGCGTTACTCTTGGTTTCATGGCAGAAAATCTCTCTCTGCCATGAGAAGCCAACAGCCTACAGGAGAACCAAAACAAGTGAGGAGCATTCAAAGGGGCATGCCTTTACCAACCCCAGACACAAAAAAGATGCTGGATTGGGCCTGCTATGTATACACTCTGTGTTGGACAGCGTGGCTGCTGCATAACCAACATAACGGGTTTGCTTAGCTTTTGGTTAGCTAAGTAACCTTGGCCTAGATCACAGAACAAGTTAATTATCTGAGCATTAACCTATTTTCTCAGGTGAATTTCAGCTCTCCCTGACCTTTCTGCTTCTGGTGTGGTTTCCATTACTCTTAGCTGGCTCAAAGCTAGCTCAGCAGGTACATCCATATTAGTGGCCTTAACTGCGGTATAGACTTACTCTAAGAAGCTTGGTGTGGTTTTCAGGACAAAGAAGGTGGGATCAAAAAGTCTTAAACAATTATAAGGTAAAAAAGCCAGAGAATGTCCTTTGGCACCTTGTCCTTGTGTCAGCTTCCCTGGGGCAAGGGCTACACCTCCTTTAATATTGAGAGCCCTGGGAAGTCTAAGTGAAAGCAGGATCTTCAGGAAAAGGCTTGCTAAAGCCTTCACAGCACTGATGCTCCCCAAATTTCCCCAGCCCAAGGTAGTCCTTGCATTTAGGCTTGCAAGGCAGTTGTTGGAGATCTTCTATAGTGTTTGGATGAGGAATTTGTCCCAGCCAGCCGGGGGTGAGGATCTCACCCTGCTTTCTTCAAAGATGATTTTGTCATGAGTGGTACATAAAAATGCATTAGCACTTTTTGTCAGTAATGAACTTTGTTCATTAGGTTAACATTGGCTGCTGTCACTAGTTAAGTACATTTTAATGAGGAAGAGAGCATTTTGAAATTGTGGAAACCTGGCACTCTGGGGTCTAATTCACAGCTCATTGAAGTCAGTGAACAGATAGACTCCCACTGAATTCAGGTCCCATTCAGAGCTAAGGCAATTTACCCTGGTTGAGGACCTGCCCTTGGTTTCCCCATGTGGCTACTCAAGTGTAAATTGCAGCTGCCGCTGGCAGGTTTTTTTCTTCCATGTAGAGTTCTGAATCCATCCGGCATTATTTTCAAGGCAACAACACAGCAATTGAAGTTTTGTTCTACCTCCCCAAATTAAACATAATTCTCTTACATCATTTACTTCCACTTGCTGGTTTGCTTTCATTTGACCTGCTAACCATGTCACACAGCATTAGCTTTGTAAATGCTGTCACGAACTTGGTTTGAAGGTTTGTGCCAGGTCAGTTGTAATTCCCTGTTTTTCTCTTGCGTGCCAGAACAAGCAGAGAAATGTATATCATGTGTGTGAACCCAAGGTTGCAAAGCCTTGGTTGTAAGTAAAATGGACTTTTAAAATTTAAAGAGTTTTCTGTTAGTAAAATAATTGAACAGGTTCTCAGGTACTGTCATATTCTAAAGCTGCTGTTTTGCTTGTAAGTCCCTCAAACTTGCTTTGTATTCTTGTTTCTGGTGTTTCTGATTGAAAATACATATTTTTAAAAAAAACCAGACAATCCAGACTTTCACAGTAAGTTCTGTGTACAAATTCCACTTGTTACTTTGTGGAAAAATTACGGATGTGTTTTAAAAAGCTCCTTCTTCATTATTTCCTTCTCGTCTTAAATAACAATTGTACTTATTTTCATACAAGCCCTCTTTTCCTGCACGGTACATTTGAATAATTTACACATCCCTGCTGGATGGGAACCAGAGAGCAAAGCACACTTCCTGAGGGAATGTTGCTGCAATCCTTATTCCTGTGATTATTGCTAAAGTACCGCTGAGAATTTCCACCCTAGATCTGGGTTTTATTGGAGCATACAATGTTCAAAAAACGTAATAGGACATAGATTCTTAAAAGCTTGCAGTGTGTACTTAAACTGACAAAACAATGTGGATTTAAGGTTGTATATTGCTGTTAGAGATGTTGACTCCTTTTCTAATACAGGAGCTGCGGATGGGTAGACCATTGCTCTCCAGTGAAGCACCACTGAACTGATTAGGACCCTGAATAAATACTCAGGTTGCCAGCATCCCCTCTGTGGTACTAGAGCTTGGGTGTTTCCTAAGGTCACCATCAAAGCTTCTGACTATAATCATATAGTCCTCCAGATACGCTTGAGCTGGATGCAGGACAGCAACAGTTGGTCAACCAGCCTTTTGCCTGCACCATAGCTTACATTCCTTTCAAATCTGCAAGCCTGAGTAGTTGCTCCCCACACCTGCCTCAGTCGAAATGACCCTATTTAGCATGGAGAAATTTGAATTTAGTGTAAGACTTCATCATAAAGTAGCGGGGATTTTGGACTGAACAAGTGGAGTGCAATTACCTGAGATCTGCTGTCAGTATCTGAGGAGTTGGTAGCTTGTAGCTGTGGGTGGTGATGAGCAATGGAAGCCGTAACTTTGTCCAGCTCGGATGCATGCACAATGCTTCCAGCAGCTTCGGTGGTGCACTCGTGTGAGCGTGAGCCGCTGAAATGAGTCCACTGCCCATTCTGAGTAAAATTCAGAAAGTTAAAGAAATGGCATAAAGGGAAAATGCAATCTTGGATTTTTGCACTCCTTTCTTGAGAATACTGGTGGACCACACGGGTCATCCCACCACATGCCTTCATGTGGAAGCAGATGCTCGGAGTCTCATTTGAAAGGGCCCACAAAACTCCTTCTCCACACACTACCAACACATCGTGGATCATGGAACGTGTCCCAGGCCTTCATAGCCAACTTGAAACCTCTATTAAAACATCACTATCTGCAATTAGAATGTATCACAGGAAGAAAGAAAGAGAGATCAAGGTCTTAAGTCCTGGCAGTAACAGGGCATTTGTTAAATAAAAGTCATCTTTAACGATCAAAGCTGTTATTAGTACATTGGTGAGCACAGATATCTTTTTAATGGTTTTCATTTTCACATTAACCTTTTAATAGTGAGTGAAATCTTTCTAAACTATAGAAAGAAATTATATTTTCACAGCTTACCATGTCAGAGGAAGTCATAAAAAGGGGGCCTTTTCCAAGTGCTAATTTTTCTGAAAATTGAATTTCTTGGGACTCTCCTATTAGGCAATGGTTGAATCTACCATCACACAACCCAGGGTCGCTTCCCCAAAGCCATCAGTTTATGCAAGGTTTCCCTCGGATTCCCATAGACAGCTGCTGCAAAGGATTCTTGCTTAACTTCTCCAGGCTCATGTGTTGTTTGGTTGCTCTTTTAGTACAGCCTTGACCTCCAAGGTCTTCAGATAGGAACAGTGTACATCATAGTTGGGTTATGTTTTCCTTAAGGGTATTGTGTTGTGGCCCTTTCATATGAGTGGATTGAACTTGATTTAGGGGGAGAAGGAGTAGAATGAAAGGGATGTTTCAGTTTCCTAAGGGAAAATGAAGTGAGCTGTATAATCTTAACTGTTTGTTTTAACTCTTGCTGCAGTCTCTGGCTTTCTCTAAAGAAAGTCCTTTGTCTGCTGGCGGTGACTGCAGAGTGGTTTATGGCTTCCCATGCTTTAGCTTTGCATCGTAAGAGAAGTGGTACGTATAGGCAGTGCTGTAGGCAAAGCCTTTTATGTTTTAGTGGGGAGTGTTTTCTCCTTTAAAAATGTCAAGCTTAATACTGTGATGCAAAGGAGCAGGGCCTCCATTAACCCTCCCCAACAAGGAATGATCCCAGGATCCTACTAGTTCTTTATTAGAGCAGTGGGGTTTCCCCATAAGGCATCATTTGTTATATTACTTCCACCTTGTAAATTACATTTTCTTCTTTTTTTTTTTTCTTTTTTCTTTTTCTTTTTTTTTTTTTTAAATTATGCTCTGGGGAGGAGAGGGGAGAGAAAGGGCAAGGTACGCCTCTGAATTAGGGTTTAGGGGGTGGGGGGAAGAAAGAAGCATAGTGAAAACCTTTCCATCCAGATGTAGGGAGTAGAGCAGGCTCCATAAGGAGAGTGTCCTGCAGAGACATGCAGAAGAATAGAATTTTAGGAGAGGTCTTGGATCAACTGTATTGGGATTATTTTTGTCGGCCGGGTTAAGTGCTTTTGGAAACCTGTAGTGTTTGCACCTTTATTTTCCATTTAGCTGATCCTTTCTTATATTCTTAGTAGGGATCCCATCACCCATTGCATTCCTGAATACACCCAGAAAACCAGGGATGCTTTGTGCTAAAATGATTTGATCCACCTCGGAACTGCTTTGCTGTCAGTGGTGAAATCTGTGTGGTGATGAAACTGTCATTCCTCCTCCTCTCTCATGAAAACACACTGAGGTCTTTGAGCTGGTCGAGGACTACTAAGACTGGGGGTACTGATTATCAAGCCAAAACGAAGGAATGAATGCCTTAAGAAAAAAAGTCCATGTAGCATCTGTAAGCCTGAAAACATTTCTTAACAGCTTCTTTGGCCAGTATCAGAGTCCCTTTATACTCCCTTTTGCAAGCAGAAATGAAAGCAATGGGCTAAAACCTAGTCAGTGTTTTAGCAACATCTGTCTTCATAAGATGTTTACTTGCATAAACATGGTTGCTTCCTTATGCCCTTCCTGGATATTGTTAATGTAGCTGTGATACTGTGATGTGATGTCATATAAACCAGTCCTTATGCATCCATCGTTGATCAATTACACGACGGCTGTTAAATATTTATCTGGTATTTTTCAATTGATCCCACAATTTCAGCATCCAGGTTCCTTACCAAGTGTAAATAAACTTGGTGACCTATACAAATACCCCATTAAATTGAATTTTTTTGCTATTTGTGTCACTGGCTTCAAAGGAGATGTGCTGATTTGCGCCAGTTGACACCCTGGCCCAAAGCCTCAGGCTCAAATCCAGAGGGTTCACAACGGAGAGGGACGTGTAGCCCAGAGGCAGAGGGCAACCATCTCTGCTGAGGCAGGTTTTGATATTAATGTATGAGGAAGGTTTTTCAGATCTTTTAACTACTTTTAATAATCATAGCGTTGAAATCGTGACATTTAACAGTTGCAATTTCTCCTTATTTATTTCTTCATTGTCATTGAAAATAATGAATACTGGATCTTTAAAATCCTGCTAAGGCAGGTAAATTGTAATTAATCATGAGCCCTTCATCAATAACTAATTATTCAATTACATTAAAGATAATCTTGTTTTCAGTGAATATCAATCATTAAATGAACTATTGTTTATTTCTAATTCCTAACATCAACACTATTAATTCTGTAATTGCAAGTGTCATGAAATGGCCAGAGCATAATAAAACATACATGCCCTATAACCTCCGTATTAAATCAGAATGTCATACTGACAGATACTGTAGCGTTGCAGATAAGTCACCCTTTTTGCAGCCACCTTTTTCCAAGTGAAATAGCTGGGATTAAATGAGAAATAAATACTGTCTGTCTCATACTTAAGCCCGTTTGGAAAGGTCTAAAGAGGCAAACTAATAGAAGACTGGTAATTACAGATGTTTAAAAATAGATATGTAGCTATTTATGCTGTTGCAAGTATTAATAACTTTATTTACAACTGGAATAAAGCTCAGCTGGGAGAGCCAACCCCTATGTGATATTTCCTTGTTCCATGTGGGAGCAGAGGTGGCTCTAATATTTTTAACTAGTGGAGATTTCACCAGAAAATTTTGTAGCAGATGGTGTGTCTGTATGCGTGTACAAATAAAGCGATGGAGGTTTGAGAGAGCATTATTGTGCAAAACAAAAGCGGTACAGGTTACTCATTATCCAAACAGTGCAAACGATGAGAATATTTTGTTCTAATATGCTGGCAAACAGGAGAAAAAAAAAAGCCCATTGCCTTGTAAAGGACCTTGTAATGTTTTGCAATGTGCCGTGTTCACACTCAGCCCATGTTGCCATATGTTTGCCTTTACGAGCTTGGAAATGACCAGGGAAATCCCTGCTGCGGGCTGCCGCGCAGGTCCCACGTCCTTCCCACTCCGGCGTGTTGTGGTGCTGGGCTGGGTGCTACCAGCGCAAGGACGAAACTGGGGATTACAAGTATTTTACTGAAGGTTGTAAAGTTCTTGGTGGGGCTGGACCTCACCTTCCCCGGGGGAAGAGCCGCTCCAGGGTGAGAGTAAGAAAAAGGATGCATTCATGCAGGATTATCAGCATTTAATAACCTGG
Organism: Haliaeetus leucocephalus; assembly: GCF_000737465.1. Taxonomy (NCBI): domain Eukaryota; kingdom Metazoa; phylum Chordata; class Aves; order Accipitriformes; family Accipitridae; genus Haliaeetus; species Haliaeetus leucocephalus. The sequence goes on from NW_010972642.1 coordinate 11,529,877, forward strand.
GGGCTCAGGGGGTGATTCAGGTGAGGTGCCCTTACAGGTCGAGCGGTGGTTGCCTGGGTCTGAGCACCCAGATTTCAGTGCCAGCTGCTTGGTGCCCACAGTACCAGCCCCAGCAGCGCAGACAAGGAGGCGGTCATCTGTTCAAAGGCTGGTGCCAGTGATCTTTTAATTCCTCTGTGAAATGGAAGTAGACATACCCATCAACGCCCAGCTTTGCTGCTTCAGCAAGGCAAGCTGTTTATATTATTAAAAGATGGGTATTTGAATTTGCAAAAGCAGTTTTTCCCTGTCTCATTCAATCTTTCTGCTACAGCAGTTTCGGTCACTGAGCAGGGTCTGTGTGTGTTGTTAATAAGCAGTCGTGGAGAAGGCTGGGGGAGCAGAAAAGAGGGGAGGAGAAGAGGAAGGGCTGACCATTTTCCATCTGCAATCCCCATCACCCCAAACTGCCCTGCCTTAAACGTGGGCAGCCAGATGCTGTGCAGAGCAGCCCCGCGCTCGCCAAGAGCCGTCCGGGGTCGGTGTGCAGCCCGCTCCCCGTGCTGCTTGAGGGCACCTGCAGGGCTTGCGGAGTCCAGTCCCTCCGTTTCTATCACAGGCAGTGGGCCTGCTCAGCAGTAACGTAACTACTGGCAAAAACAGGGGTGTGAGGAAGTAACTTCTTGTGTTTATCATGCCAACGGTCTCCCAGATGAGATGGTATTCATCCCTCTGTTAATGAAGGCTTAACGCTTTCTCCAGCCTATGCCGCTGTAGCGGCAGGTGTTTGTGGCCCCGGGTGCAGAGGGTGCGTTGCTTCTGCCTCCGGCATCGGGTTTGTATCTGCTCAGATCCCCTGCCCGTGAACGGGCTGAATTAAACTCACAGGTCTGCTTTCTCGCTCCCTGAACTAGCCGAGGCCAAAGTTCCCGCAAGGAGAGCCCAGGTGGTTTGCGATGAAAAAAGGCTGCCTGGCAGGGCTGCAGCTATCCCCCGGTTGACCTAGGGACAGTCCCGGGGACCTCAAGCAGGAGGTCCATCGTACCTGGCCCTTCCTCCTGCCAGGAGGAAGGTACCAGCAATGACCTTGAGCGGGAGCCCGCATGCGGCTTTGGCTGTTGGCTCCTGGCAATCAAATTCTCGTTGTATGGCTCCAAGGGGAAGCGGGTAAGATTTCAAGGGGTGTAAAGCCCAGCATCTCGGGTTTCTGGAATATGTAAGAAGTCACGTAGCTGTAAAGTTAATGATTGCTGAGACATCCCTTAGCTCTCTTCTCTATCTGACGTGTGCCACTTTGGTACTGTTGGTGTATCAACAAACAACAAGGGCTTTGTTTATTAGATTGATATAGCAGCATGTAGTGTAACTGCTTAATCAACAGTACTGCTCATTAAGATGCGGTAAGCTTGTCCTAATAGCTGCACCTTGCTAGAAGCTAAACGGTTAATCTTGAGGGAAGAGAGATGGCTGCACAGCAGAGTGGCAAGTCAAAAATCAGAGCCACCGTGCCACGGCTTAGTTGTAGGACATAAGAGCTGGAGTGGGTGACAGAGATAACGGCATCTTCAGAGTCAGAAGAAGGTGTGGGCCAGCCTTTTTGTGCATGACTGCCCCTCTTACCCCGTGCCAGCTGGCACTTGGATCATCTGCAGAAGCATATGTTTGACCAGCCCTCCCACCAGGGGAAGGTGGTAGCTCGGGCTGATTTAAGGAGAACAAATCAGTAAAGAGCACAGTGAGCAATGGAATTGTTTCCTTTATCAGTATGGGGTCTTTTTAGTAAACTCTAAGATGAAGATACTGTTCCCTTTTGATTCAACTTTGGTGTGCACTCAGACCTGACCTATGGCATCCATGGTCATAGAATCGTAGAATCATTTAGGTTGGAAAAGACCTTTAAGATCATTGAGTCCAACCATAAACCTGACACTGCCAAGTCCACCACTAAACCATGTCCCTAAGCACCACATCTACACGTCTTTTAAATACCTCCAGGAATGGTGACTCCACCGGTTCCCTGGGCAGCCTGTTCCAGCGCTTGGTGTTGAGCTTCTCAGAAGGACCATAGGAAACATGCTGAGAGGCGTGCTGTTTGTCCTGCTCTGAACAGAGAGGGAAAATCTGATTTCTTGTTTGGGGAGTAGATGCTCGCTAACGTTATTTGAACTCCTTGTTTCTGACTTCTCTTAACTTCTAACTTGCTCTAAGACCACAGCCTGTTTATGTGGTAAATGGAGCATGCTTATATTTCTCTTAATGGATGTCTGAGATTCTCAGCTGAAGGGCATTAGGGAAGAGAACATATTATTATAATTTTATTATATCTCCTACTTTTTCATGACATTATGGAAAGTTCATAGTAGTATTTCAGCATCAGCCTTCACAAATAGTATTTAGTAGTGGTATTTCAGTCACGAGTGCCTAAGGTTAGGCTCCTAACTCTATATTTAAGCACCTAAATAGGTGCCTAAGTTCTTCAGAGGGACTAACCACCAGCAATCTCCACCCACATCAATGACAGCTTTAGGTGTTCAGTGCCCTTTAACACCAAAACATTTATTTATGAGGGTTGTCCTAATCTGACATCTCATTTTAAGCATCAAAGTTTGAATATGGTATGTCATCACTGATTTTGTCATCCTGATTTTGCAATCAGCATCTAACTGCAAAGAAACAATAACTAAGTGTCAATGCAGTTTATGTAGTTATCAAAGACAGTTGGTGTCTCTTTGGGGCTTCTGCTTAAATCATCCACTCCAGGAAACACAATTCGCATGTTTAGCAGTGTTAATGTAAAAAATACTGTGTATTTTTGAATTAAACCAGGCCCTGAAGTGTTTTCTGGATCTAGCATCACTTATCTTCCCCATCAAGGTGCACAGCAGTGAGCGCAGCCAGGCTGTTATTGCTTTTACTGTATTCTAAACATGCACAGGCATACACACACATCTGTATCATCAAAATCTGGCAAAAGTATTTGTTGTTGTCTCTAAGAAGGAGTAATACTCTCCTACAATGTGCAATTTATAGGCAGTAGTTTTTGCTACCTCTTATTATAAAAACAATTCATCTCGTTGCAGAATGTGTGCTTAATTATAATTTGCTAATGCCCTTGAGTTTTTTAAAGTCTAATTTATTGCTGAAGTGTACTGTAGCCAATATTATGTGGTGACAAAGCAAGGGAATTAGCTTAAGGAACTGATTTTTCTAGCACTGAATTTGTGATCTGTGACCTTAAGCAAAACATTTTACCTTTTTCATGAGTCAGCTTCCCCATCTGTTTTTTAAAAAATGGCTGGAGATTAGTAGGTGAAAGGTGACATATTTTTATTTTGTTAAGCATCAGAGCACTGGATACATTCAGCGCATTATTTATAACATAGAGCTCCGCATTTGAAACACCTCATCATATTTGTACCTTTAATTTGGCTTTCCTTTTGCTATTGTTGCTAAACATAAACTGCCCACAGATTAAGGACGCTGATGTTCATAGTGGCCTAAGTCGTATCAGTGATTCGACCTGAATGTAGTGGTTTAACCAGTCGGTACTGCCAGGGGTCTTAGGGCTCGATCACAGCAAAGCAGCGTGAGGAGTGAAACCCGTTTTGCTCTTGGCATCTGGTTCAGACCAGACCGACGTTAGCCTACTTGTGCAGTGGCTGAGGCACACGGGCTGCATCCACGTGGTGCGTGGATCTCGTCTGTGCTCTTCATCAGCTCCAAAGACCCTTTATCAGCCATGTGGAGGGAGAAGAAAAGACGGGGATGTTGTGCGTGATGGGAAGGAGAGAGAGGTCAGCTTTTTTCTCCAAAGACGTGGGTTTTCTCTAGTTTGTGGCAACTTCAAGTAACCTGCTAACAAATCTGCGCTGCTGCTTCTGTTGCAGAAGGCTGTGGATGTCATGTCAGTGACTGCTTTCAGAGCAACCCCAGGGGCATTTGAATGAACGTTTTCTCCAACTGTTGACATCTTGGTGGCCTCAGAAAGCTGGCCCCCTGTGGCTCATAATGGGATGTTGGCTGGATGAGATGAAACAGGGCGTTTAAACAAGCCACTGTTGTTTCTTGCTTGCATTCCTGCTTAGCTGTGTATATATCATATCACATAATGCATCTACATCCTGTGAGGCATATCTAGCTGATAGAAAACTATCTTTGATGGGAGTATGCAAAGAAATTCCACGATTTTTTAAGGAAAACTGCCCCGAAAACTTTGCTTTGTGGCTGACAGCGCTGAGATGTTTTCTTTTACAGCTACAATGTGAGTACCACTGGGGGAACAATGTGTGCCCTGGGGGTACACATAAACTCCTGACCCTGCTTAAACTGTGTGGCACACAACACCGGGCACATGTCAGCAACATTTGTGTATTTGGCACCACCATACCAAACCATGTGTTATAACACATCATTCATATCCAGCCGACCACGGGTCCAGCAATAATGTTGCAATCACCGGTCCTGATCGCTTCCTGCCAAATAACAAACACAGCCTGTCCTCCCTAAAAATAGAGATCTTTCTTACTGTGCAGTAATCCCAGTGCCAGTACCAGAACCATACCTCTCCACAGTCTGCTTCAAGTCTTAAAATATTTTTCTCCTACTTTCTTTCTGGCATAAAGCACAGTTTGGGAAATCTATTAGAGCTATTCATTTTGTTTCGCAGAGCGCAGGGGTGCTAGTGTTTTATTAACACAGTAGCTCTGCTCAATGGCAACATCTGGTTTTCAGTGAGATTTCAGGGGTTTTTTTTTACTCCATTTTCCAGCTGTGTTGACTCAAGTCAGAAGGCAGTCAGCCACTTGTGAGAGTGAAGTCTCCAAACACTTAAAGAGCTGAGATATTCTTTGAAATTCCTGAATCTTGGAAAATTAGGGCAGAATCTGACAATACCAATTTTTCCTCTGGAGGCTTCCAGCACTCACAGTTCTGGTTCCAGCCAGGACCAGGAAATTAAAAATCACATGGAAACTTTTGCAGCGCTTTCAGGATGGCTGTAGGTTAGATCTGCACAGAGGCAGAAAGTGCAGGAGGGAGACTTAGTTTTCCCAGGTCATTTGTGTTGTGTCGCTCATGTATCCTGAAAGATTATTTACCCTGCTCGAGAAAACCCGTAAGTCAAAAGAATGAAATCTAGGTTGTCTGGAGCAAAGAATGAAAATGCAGCTTTGGTGTCAAGGCATTAACAATTCATTAGGCTTACCTGTGTCCCAGCAGTGGGGCCAGCCAAGAGACGGATACTCTTATAGCTAACGCCAGCTGCATGTCTGATGTGTGTTATAAATCGCATCCCTTTGGGACTTTCCTTAGCCAGGTGCGGGTACGTGCCTGTGGCTTGAGCTCCAACAGAGCAGGGAGCGAGTGGCCTGAAGGACGCGTAAAACGTGCTCCTCCACACTGCTCGCCGGCTCTCCTGCTCACCACTCCCCAGCGTGGCCGGGTCCCAGCCTTCCCCTGGCCCCAGACCTGTGGCAACCTGCTAAACCTCAGGGAAAGGTGCCTCAAAGGTACCCGAAAGGCTGTGACCACTGGCGGGGTAGCTCCCCTGCCACTTTGTCCACCATTGCTTCTGTCTTTGCTTCCTTCTTTCCATTCCACGGCAACCGCTTTTTATTCAGCCCTCCTGTTTTCATTTCTTTTGCATTATTGAGCTTTCCTTCTCTGGTGGTGTTTTTGCCTCCTCTTTCTCGTGTCTCAGCTCACCACGCTCCTCATACAGGATGAAAACAGCAAGCCACGCGATACGGCCTTGTAAGCCATGACAAACGGCAGAATGAAAGGCAGAGGAGCAGCTTTAACACTCAGCATCCAAAAATTAAATTTTTGCTTTTTCTGCAGTCAGTTTTGTTAGAGGAGCTCTGGGGTTCTTGTTCCTGTCCTGGTTACCTGACTGAAGCAGGGGGCTGTGCCGGCTTGGGATGTGGACTTCGAGTCCAGACCCTACCTCTGCTTTCACCGACCAAGCCCAGAGGAACTTCACTGATGCCGCAGAAACTCGCCCAGAGTTAAGGTGGTGTAGGTGGCATCCACTAGCTGTGGCACCTCATGTCCTCAGTTTCAAGTATGTTGCCCCAACTTTTGCCCTATTCTCAACCCTCATTTTTTTTCTAAAAGAAAAAAAAAGCCTAGCCAAACCTAGGAAAATCAGTTTGTGGAACAGGAACTGTTGAGTTGGTTTAGGGTTAAGTTACAACTGTGTTGTTTTTTTCCATGCATGGTTTTTCTTTTCTTTTTTTTTTTTTTTCTTTCCCAGACTGCTTGAGTCCTAAATTCCCCCTGTAAATCTGCTTTCTGTACCATCAGCTCTCAGAACAATGAGCTACTTGATATACCTGATAAGAGTTAACATGAAAAATGAATAAATCATTTGCTACTCCCTTTTCTTTTTTGCTGTAACTGGGTGTTGGTCTATAAAATGAAGGAAGTTACATTGAGCAGGAAGTTTAAAAATGCTTAGACAGATGTCATTAAAAAAAAAAATCAAAACTGGCTTTCTGCCAAGTGACTGTAATTAAAATTATTCTTCTTAGTGAGAAAAAAGCAGATGCAAAGGGAGGTTTCCTGTCTCTCAAAGTAAGAAATATAAATAACTGTTAGTCTCTCCTTTGTGTGTGCATGTGTGCATGCATGTGTGTTTGTGTGAGTGTGCGTCTTAATGTAGGACTCTGTTGCTTATTTCTGAAGTGGCCTGTGATTGAAAACTTTAGTCAATACCGTGTGGATGGGTGCTTTATTAATCTATCCTTTTTTTGGTCTTGTTTTTGAATTAGATCTTTGTTGAAAAATAATGTATATAAATTGCAGTGTATAAATTGCCCTTCCTGTATTACAGATTACTGAAATGGCTGCTCTTACAGAAAAGAACAGTAAATTTCTGTGTATAGTGTTGAAGGGAGAACAGGATGTGGGTGGGTGTGCACATGTGTATATAGCTATACACATCTATACACATCGTATAGCTATAGCTGATAGCTATATTAATTTAGAAACCAATGTAGTTAATGCCATACAACTTCCTAGCATACATGCAAGTATACAAGTATAAAACTGCTTCTATCAGCATAACTTCTTTTTTTCTGTACAAGCATCTTTAGTTTGATATAATGCCTTTACATTATACTTTAATTTTGTTTTAATTACAAAGGTTTCTCATCTGATATAATTATACAAATTCTAAACCAGGCTATTAGCCAAATTAGGCAAGCCTACCATCAGGGGATGGGCTCTATGGCTCTTTTCTGTGGCCACTGTTTAAAAGGGGTCTGATTCTTTTTCTCTCCTATGCATAGATAGACTAATGACTTATGCAGGTTGAAGAAATTCTGTCAATCCATTTACTGTGTTTTTTTCAGATGCTGCACTGAAGTTTGTAGTTTTGTTTCTTTTTAAACAGAGGTTCTTTTTGAGGAATTGTAGACACGGCATGGGCATGTGTTTCAGTGTTGATCCATGGGAACTGGTGGACGTTGGTGGAGCAATACCCCTTGGCAGTTGCTAAGGCTCCTACCTATCACATTAGTTTGTGTAGAGTGTGTTCCATATACATATCTGGATGGGACATCGTTTTCTGTTTTTAGCAGCCTCGCATTTACACAGGTCAGACATATCGTGTGGTTCTTCCACCAATGCTCATTTAAGAGCTTTAGTTATTGCATATCTGCATTGAGATGTATTACAGCATACAGTTCCCTGACAAAAGTGTCCTGGTAATACTGTTTCTTCTCCTCACTGTATTGGGATAAATGGGTCCAGTGAAAGGAGTCAGTAAAAATGCACTTGTACTGACATGGTTTTTCCTGATTTATTATGCTATGTAACATTTTTAAGTAGACTATGCTTGAATTTACCTCCAGCTGCGAAAGCAAGGTTTAGCCCCAGCACCATTCTACCAATCAGTACATGACCACTCTAACATATATCAAAATAGCGTATCAATACAAATATGCTATATGCTATACAAATAGCACAGAGTACAGGTGTGTGCATGCAGGGCCTCAGTTTGATATTAAGCGCATGAAATGAAGATTAGGAGACAGCAGATAAGCCCCTCAGTGTGTTTTGGGGGTGATGACCACAGGCAGGCATACCTCTTCTTTTCCATGAGTGCACTACAGTACAGAGGAATAGTTTAATTTTGCTGCTGTTTTCTTCAGGACTCCATAACCACTCAGCTTCTGTTTGTGGGCCGACTGGTCTCAATGCAATAAGATACCTGCAACACAAACCACCGCTTATATTGATAAACCCTGACTGACCTGAGTATCAGAAACTGGATGGCATGCTGGTACAGTGTGTTCTGACCTTTGTAAACAATTCCTCTGTGATTTTGGCATCTTTGAGTGGTCCTGGAAAAACTTTCCTTGGAACGGATAGCAGAACTCGCTTCTGTATTTTAAGTTGCCAGATTATCTGGCAAGAGAGCTGCTAAAAAGAGGTTATGAGAACAGCTGAAAAAGAGCAAGTACATGCCTGCTGCAATCAATAGAGCAACTGGCACCCACTGAGCAGGAGTAGCAGTGATGTGAAAACATGCAAGAGGAATAGGGACATGTACATCCTATGGGTGTTGCAGTGCTGCGAGAGCCAAAGAGAGTTCTTAACTGCTCAGAGAAATATAGAGGGACTAGTCCGAATGGACAAGTAATGTAGGCTTTGGAGATGAGATCAGGTTACAAAAGCTATCCCCAAGAACGCTGTTGAAAACTTTAGCAACAGCTAAGCTTATACCTCTTTCAGAAAATGAAGCAGAAACATTTTAAACTTAAATCCACTTTACAGCGCAGCCCAAGGCCATGGGTAATCCATCTCTGCCAATCGTAGGATGTCCCCAGCAAGCACATGTTTAAGAACTGCATCAGCAAACCTCCTTGTGTCCTGAGAAGAGATTCCCGTCGCTGTTGAAATCCAGAGGCCCTATGAAAAAGTAGGGAAGGTCAAATGTAGAGCCCAAACCATGAGAAATCCCTTGTTGTTCCTCCAGTCCTGACTCTCTGCTCTTCTGGAGGGCAGTGTGCCTAAATCTAACCCAGTTGGGTTTGCAGTTATGTCTGCTACTGCTAGAAGTCGTCTGCCAAACGCACCTTTCAGAGAGGTCCCAGGCAATCTGCTGGGGCGGTTTTAGTGCTGCTTCCCAAGGGGGAAGGGGAGCCACACTGGGATTAAACGGCCACTTCTGTGGCAGCACCCACAGCTCCCAAATTCTCATCTGATGCCCTAGGCTCTGAATCAGCAAATGCTTAAACTCTTGCCTTACTTCAAGCTGCTGAGCCATTACATGGAAGAAATCAGTCTCTGAAGTTGGCAGCGGTGCTTCCCCCAGCAGTGGCGTGGTATGTCTGCAAGTGGGGAGATGTGCTGTGAGGGGACGGGAATGGGGCAATTTTATTTGGGGCAGGTAGAGGGAAGACTGATCTTGCTTCTACTAAGAATGTCAGAAAACACACAGATGTTTTTCACTCTTGTGCTGCTTTGCTGCAGACATTTTGCGAGCAGAAAAGGAAGGCAATGAGGTTTTTTCTCGGCATTTTGGCAAAGTGTTTTCATGAGCACGGCTGCCCATTGAAGACATCTGTTTAAGTTCCCAGCCCAGGATAACAAGCAACTCTGGGTAAACGTTCGGGGCTGCATTTTTCCAGCAGGGTCGCTCACGTTTCATACACGTGAATCCAGGGGTGAGCAACAGATGCCCTGAGCAGGCCTGGCCAGTGCTTTCAGCTGAAACGCGTGTTTCGTGTCCGGCACATGGGAATGAGATTGCATTCCCAAGGAGCTCTTTTGAGGAGTGCTAAGTAAACAATAAATCCCTCCGCAATGGAATTTATTCTGAGTGAATTATCAGGGTTAAAAAAATACTCCATTGCTTTAAGCTCTTATCTTTGTTTACCATATCGCCAAGGACAGTGACCTGCCTTTGTGCCCTAATACTGAACTGTCAGCAAGAGGGACAGGAAATGTTGCCTCCTCTATAGGCTCAGCATATAGGCTTAATGGGAAGGATAACATCTTAGCAGTGGTTGTTGGTTTTGCTCAGATCGGTTTATTCTCTTTTGTTGTCTTACTCCAGCAAACCTAGATAATCTTAGAGAAAGGTCTTTGTGCCAAATTTCTGCACTCTGTAATTTAGTGACCTTCAGATTATTAACATTATTAAGACCAAGTCGAGCTGACAAAAAAGCCTATATCCTTTTCATTTCCCACTGAGCCGAGCATGCTGCATCCTGTCTGGAGCCCGGTCGCGCGCAGCACTCTGAACACGAGCCATCCTTCAGCTCGAGCAAGGAGGGAACGCACCGACACCAAGCAGAGCACCGGCTCCATCCCTTACTGTGGTAATGCCGGGTTCCCGGGAGGTTCTGCCACTCCTGGGTCACCTGATTAATAACTCCCCTTAATGAAATAAGAAATGCATGATGGAAAAAATAATCCAATAGGGAAGCACCATCCAGACTGGAGCAGAGACGTGCTGGTAGGGCTGCACGCAGGGGAGCGGCATTGCCGTGTCCCAACAGCCTCCCCTCTGCATTTTGGGGAGCACGGGACATGAGAGCAGCATGAACCCGGCTTCTGCACCCTGACACTGGCTGCGGGAACCCATCCTGTGTCTGCTCACGGAGCACATTTGGTGCAGCTTCTCTTCCAGAGGTCCCATAGCAGCAGTAGTTTCCCTGCACGGTTCCCTCTTCATAATTTGAGAGGGCAGAGGTGCAGGGAGCAGGGAGGATCCCAATCTCTGTTCGGGACCCAAGGGCATTATAGATAGATAAACCTTGAAAGCAGATCCCCTAAACTTCAAATTGCAGCTATTTTTTCCATGCAAAGGTAGGCAAACAGTGAGTTTCTCTGCCTGTTTGTTGCTGGTGTGTGGGTGAGTGTATAACACCCATTACAACTTTTTTCCCCCAGCGATTGCACGTCGTAAAGCAAAGCTTTAATGGCGGGTTAAGTTCACTTCTTTATTTACACAGAAGGAATGTGTAAAATTTCTGTTCTGGTAGTCTGTCCACAATTTTGTTGTCTATTCAAGATTTACCTTTATTTCTTATAATATCAGTAGTAACTGCCAAGACTTAACCTTACCCATGACTTAAAAAATTTAAAAAAAAACAACAGGGGAGTTACTGTTAGTGCCATGTAATGATCAGGCTTTGAACAGGAGCATCATATGCTGCCTGCCTCTGAGCACGCCGGCAGTATCCACACAATCTCATGATTAAGGTTTACCGGTCTTATTAAAAGTGCTGGAGGAGAGGAAGAGACTTTCCCAAATTTGCCTGGAAAGCTGTGTCAGGACTTGACCTCCTGACTGCGAGCCCCGTGGCTTCACCACACAGCAGCTACTCCCCGCGCTCCTCCTGCCCTCGCAATAATGTGCCTGGAATCTGACCCCGCATTTTCTGCTGTCACGTTGGTATCAGCTGGAGATAAATGAAGTCTTTTGTTAACTTGTTCCTTGCTTTGCAGGCTGCTATTCTCTTCTGCTTTAAAGAAGAGCCAGTGGTGATGTGGCACTGAGGCAGAGATATGTACACGCACTGCCAGCACGGTATTTGTAATACACTGGCCGAAGCATCTCTTGTGGCAGAGATGAGACAAGACTCCATTATAAGGAACACAAAAGGGATTTTTCTATCAAGTCCACTGGAAGCAGGGAGCAAGCCGTCATCTTCCCTGGCTCTTCAGCTCCCAGCCTGTGTAGTACCAAGGAGCAAAAGCGGTGACGTGCATATGCAGAACGCAAAAAAAAAAAGTCTTCCCACATCCTGACCTAGATAAATAGGACTTAAGATGAATTTTCTGACTGCGCAGCACTGATACTTTGAATCTTCTGAGATTTAAAGATCGTGATTTTTTTTTAGTAATTTTTGTACCATTTCAGACTGATGGATGTGTAACAGAAAATACACTTGCATACATGTGTGCGCACATGAAGAAAGGCCAAAAGTACTAATACCAATCTCTCTTATTGTGCCATAATGTGAAATGGGAAGCGAATGTGTTAGGAAGAGCAGTGGGTATGGACAGAAGTGCAAGATGCTCTGGCTCTTCTGAGCTGCATTGCAAATGCCTTGGGAGCTAAGGCAGGGAAAACCGTGAGGTTGCTCTAAGTTACGCTGGCAGAAGGCAGGTCTAAGTATGCAAGAAGTGCAAAAGGGAATCGCACCCACTTGCAGTTTTTCCCAATATGTTTCTTACAAGAGGTGTAACTCAGGCAGAATATGATCCCAAGTAACCTGCTTTCCAAAGTTTTTTCCTTCATAATTGATCCAAACCCCATTTTTTTAGTGCATCATAGGTATTATATGACTGGGACTACCAAGATGTTGCATTATGTCATTTAAACTAGAGCAGCAAAGTTGGAATAGGAGCAATGTGCCATTGGCTTTGTGATTATCCTGCTTGTTCACTAGAAAGAATTGTAGGTTTCTTTACACATGGAAGTCACAGAAATAATAAGCACCCTTCATCAGTCAGATAGTCTCTATTTATACATCAGGGTAGGTGTGGGAAGCATGAAGTCCTGTTTTTTCTGTTTTTTTCTTGCTGATTTTCATTTTTCACTTTTTAATTAAATTTCTTCATTTAGAGTGACACAGCTGTCTGGGCTTCAGCCATAGATAAGTGAATCTGCGTATGACAGCAGCAACCAAAATTTATCTATCTTTTCCCTCTCTCCCCCTCACTTCCTCCCTCCCCCTGCCCCCCTTAGCACCCAGCAGAAATAAAATGCTATATATAGACTCAGCACAGTTTCCCCCCCAATTACTTTGTCTGCATGTTTCAATTTTGTTCTGTGTCAAGCTTTGCCAAGGTATCAAGTTTGGCATTTTCAAGAGGACGTTGGATGTTTAATCCTCGAGGCCCCTCTTGCAGTAACAGGCCCCCCCCCTCCAAAAAAAAAATGTGTGCTGCAAAACCATGGGCACTCTGAGGGGCAGCTTATGCTTGTGTGATGTTTATTCACGTGAAGTTCCCGGTCTTGTAGACTTTTTTCTTTTTTTAAAAGGTCTGTGTGATTCTAGCCCAGCGATAGCAGCAGATGGCCAAAGGGCAGGCAGGGATGGCCCATGGTGCTCTGTAAATGGAATATTACCAGCATCCTGCCATCGCACTGCAAGGCTCTGGTATTTGTTTTGTATTCTCTCAAATCACTTGACGCTGAAGTCAGGTGTATAACCAGAATCTCATCTTTCATTATTAAAACAAAAAACAAGCAGTAAAAAAAAAGGGGAAAAGGGTTTCTAGTTGAAAGGGTAAGACTGAAAACATGAATCCCAGTTCAGAAGCCAGAAGGCAAATGAAGTTCAAAATATTGTTATTTGTCATAAATCTCCTGTGTTTTCCAGCCAATTTCTAAGTTTGCTGGGGCCTCGCTCATAATGTTTGAGCGATTGGGGTTGGTAATATTCTGACTATGCCCAGCAGCTCTTGTGTGTGACAGGCCCTTTACAGGAGAAGCCTACAGCTGTGCTCCATCTTTGTACTCTCAGAAAATCCCTCCCCACAAATTAACCCGTCTATAGATATCTATAGATCTTTGTGCCACAACTCATGCTAAAAAGGGCAAAGGATACCATATTTTATTAGGTATTTTATACGGGCAAAATTGCTAGTGAACCCCCTGCAGAACGCTACGGTTTATGCATTTCTTAAAAGAGCTCTTTTGTGCTGAATGATCCAGCAAATGTGTCACTTTGTGGGTGCCACCTTTGTGTCTCAGTGGCATCTGGATCAAGTGGCCTCCGTGTCAGAGCTGGCTCAAATCCAGGTGGGTACCACCGTGTTGGCCGGGTTCCCCTGCACCCCAGAGCGTTTGCGACTTGGTGCAGGATAGAGCTTTGAAAAAGAAGACAAAAGGATAAAATACTGGGTATTAAAGTAGTGTGGCTGTAAGTGAAATGACAGCACAGAGATGAGGTGTGGGGAATTGTAAAAATAAGGGTGTCCCTGGAAATACAGAGAGGTAAATGAGTGAGGTGGCCAGGCACTGAGACAGGAAAGGGTCAGGTTCAAGAAGCAAAAATATCCTTGAGAAGCAAGAGAGAAAGAATGGCAAATTGTTCTTCACACCAGGATCGTTGTGGGACTGTGAGGTAATAAATAAATAAAGGCCAAAGCAGCTTACTCATAAGGCAGAAGAAGTCGTGAGCAATACTTTCCATTTGCCTTCCCCATAAAGTCTTATATCATCCTAAAACATGCTAGAAATGACCTTGTTCAGATTACAAATGAATTCCGTATTTTCTCACTGCTGACCCTGTGACTTCATCCTGCAGCTTTTTGAGTTGTGCTTTTTTTTCCCCCTCGCTCCGGTGTGCTCCGGAGGGCCAGTGATTCAGTACGTGTGGAGGGGCTTCCTACTCGTGGCAGTGCCCCCCAAACGGCTGCACTTCCCGGGCTGGTACAAATCCGTACAGTTCCTCTGACTCTGTGATTCAGGTCTTTGCTAAAGGAGACCACGAAAGACGCGGTCTCCCAAATTGAATGCTGTTCTTTATAATCTCTTCTCCAATATGCATCTTTAAACGTCAGAAAGACCCAGGTCTCATTTTCTCTTCTTCTTTTCAGTTTTTGTGGATCACTTGGACACCGATAATTGCAGAAGAATTCCAGATAAAAAATTAAATTTATGTTTCTTCTTCCTGGGATTAAGGACAGGAAGGTTCTCCTGGGGGAGGTCCTGGTGGAGTTTTTCCACTGGCCTTTTTTTGGTTGGAAATATTCCCACGATTTGAGTACAGTTTGAGTGTCATTACAGAGGTCCAGTTGGCCCTCAGATAACCTACTGTGCCTATCAGTGTAATCGGGACCAAGTCATTGTGTGAAGTAAATCATAAACAGATGGACAGCCGTGCCATGCTGCTCTACAAAGGGTAGAGGAAAGCAAAGACACAAAACAGCGCCAGAACATGACACCATGATGGCTTCACTAAATCTAAGCGTGAACAAGCTTAGGGAAATTTCTGTGTTCCCAGATGGAGAAGAGAGAGTGTAAGGGAAGAAAAGGAAAGAAATCCTTGAATAGGACTCTGCCAGGATTCGTCGCAGACAGCTTTATCTGAATATCTAGAGAGGTTTGTTATAGTATGGTGTCATGGTAGCAGACACCCCTGCTCACAGCCAGCTCCCCACTGAGTTTGGGGTAGTGGGTGTTGGACTGACACGTAGGGTTTTTTTTAAAAGATCCTCTTCCTGCATTGGAGGGAGGAAACACAAAAGCTGTTTCAAGTGCTATCAAGTTTTTTCACATACCAATTGTAAATTGCTTCGTTGTACCCAAGGCAGTCAGCACTTTCCAGAGGGAGCAGAAGAGGAAAAGACATTGAATAGCTTTGGTCAGAAAAGAAATTTTTCCCCTTTCTTTCTCCTTTTTTTATATTTTCAGCTAAAAGGTGAGAAGTTTCAACAGGAACAAACATTTCCCTCATGCCTTGTAGAAAGGCCATATGCTAAAATTTGGAGCTAGGACTCGTTGTGGCTTTTACCTGTAGATTTTTACCTGTATTAGGTACGAGGTGCAGAAGTCTACAGCAAGGAATTGGAGCTTTGACACCAGAAAAGCTTCTTTACTTTCTGTACTTTTAGTACTATCGGTTTCTGAAGGACAGGCTGAGCCCTGAGTTACGATCCCGGCAGCTAAAAACAAACAAAGCTCCTTTTTGTTTAAGACATATTTAAATGCCATGCAACAGATTTCTTTCTTTTTTTGTCATTTTAAGTCTATGCAGTTGGAGCGGTATTTGCCTATTTACTCACAGGAGTCACGCTGAGGCTGAAAAAAATATCAGGCTACTTATGAAGGCTGGAGTTGGTGGGTGCCGGACTCTTAAGGTTGTAAATTGTTGGCCTCAGTCTTCGGCACCTCTGCTGGCCCCTTGTGTACAGGGAGGGAGTATTTACCAGGAGCACCTCACACATGCATTTGGAAGATGACCAACTAATTAATGTTTGCTAAATGCTTCGTGAGCCTCAGGGGAAAACCAGCTATGGAAAGGCAAGGTTTTATTATTGTTGTACTGCACCTAATGTACATAAAATGTTTTCGAGGCATCAGGTACTACGTAAATGTTGTATGGTATCAAAACTGACCTGCCCTTGTCAGAGCAAATAATAATTACGCTGAGTGATGGGAGAATCTTGCCGTTTCTTTGCTGTGAATGTTTGCCTGTTTACTAATTCAGAAAAGGTCTCATCCAGCAACTGCTGAAGCCAATGACTTAAGCAGCCACTGGCTCAAGCCCATATTTAAGTATCTGCAGAAGGGCGAATTACCAAAGTAATTTATTTTGTGTAAAGCTCTGCTCTCCTCATAGGTTGGACCATGGTCTCTAGGGCATGTTTCCCCAAACTGCATACCTGGGGCTGAGTCACCTTTCAGTCCGTAAGGCTGCCAAGCGTACGAGGCCATAGAGATGAAGAACAACCGATGAGGACCTCACTACGTAGCCCATATGATAGCCTCTATTTGCAGCATGAAAATTCGTGCTGATGCTTTTTAATATAAACGTAACGTGAGGAAAAGAACATTTGATTAAACTAAACACACGGGCCTTTTATATGCAAGGCCCTAATTTAAAGCACTGTCACCTCCATACAGAAAATACCAGCTGGAGCAGGAATGATTATATTAAATCATCTGGCTCTTATGTGATACCATGAATGTATGCTGAGAGGGGAAAAAAATCCCTCCTCTTTATTCCTGTAGATCTGCAGCAACCACCAAGGGACACTTCTATAGCAGGAAGGATTAAGTCTTGCACGAACTTCAGTGCTTAATGTGCTTTGGACTGGTGACATGCCCTTCGGACAGACCTACCCCAGTTTTATAATTCTCTTTCTCAGCCTTTTGGGCCTCTGGCAGTCCTTTCTCCTGTTTAATTTCCTCCTTGCCTCCCTCCCACTGGGATCCTTCACCATTCAGCATTTCTGCCACCCAAGTAGAAATTTTGATTGTGTCAGACAAGTGTAGAAAGAGAGACTTTCGAGCCTCGGTGGACTGAGGAGAGAACTGGGGGAGATTTCCTGGGGGCTGAGTGGTTTTTAAGGAGGTGAGAAACGGGCAGTCTCTGTGCCTCTGATGGGCTTAGCCGGTTATAATGCATGGCCAGGGATTATATCACATCCACAAATAGCTGGAGCAAGGCACGCATTGCATACAGGTAGGGAGCCACTTCTGGAGAGGAGCTACTCTTCCCCACCAAACCCAAGTGGAAAAAAAAAAAAAAATAGCACAGTGACGGTACTTGTGTATTCAAAGCTGTCTGACCGGGCACTATCAGCACAGTGGGGACCTGCCCCTTCTCTTCCTTCGTGACAATGGAGCGCCCCAGGAGCCCAGTCTCACCCCCAGTTATTTATTCGCTTTTCGTTTAAGGGCACCCAATTCTCTTGGCACAGGAACCTGGGACTAGGTGGAGTTGACAAATTTACAAAATCTGAGATTGAAACAGATTTTTTTTCTCCTTTCTTTTCATCTATAGCTTGCCTTATAAAGGATTTCCTTAGTGGTTTTCTTCTCTTTTCCTGCCTTTTTTTCCCCAGATCTTCTACCTGATGGCACTCATTCTGTTCTTGCTGATCACCATGTGTCAGCAGTAATGTAGGTGGAAGAGAATTTCTGACTGTTTTGGTTGCAGTTTTGTGTTTATCTGTTTGGTTTTGGGACACTGTTCAGTTTCAGGAAGTATTTTTATCTCACGGAAGTTTCCTTGTGAACAGTGATGCTACGAAGACCTTGTTTTAGCACCACAAAAGCTACTGGAGGTAGTGCAGGTTTGTCTTCTGTCAGGACCTGGAGTCTTTGATTTGAAAAGCAAAGTAACATTACAGAGAGTCAGCACTGGTGTAACCTTATACTTTCTGGCTCTTTCCCCCAGCGCTATTGGGTACGTACTTAGAACCGTGTTTTCCTCTCCCTTACATTGATACAACCCCAGGGAGCTGCGTGGATTTGCACCAAAGTAACGGAGGGAATTTGGCTGCGAGGGCTGCATGTAATGTGGTTATCAGTGCGTAACTGGTGTGCCGGCCTTTCCCACCACCTCTGAATTTGGCCTGCGAATCGGCACCTGCCTCTGCTCATGGGACTTGCGTGGCGATGGACCCGTCGAGGGGGGAATGTGAAGGGTGGAGGTAGAGGAGGTGTGAGGGTGACTGGCAGGTGATCTGAACAAAAAGCTGTAATACTGAATTTATTTGGCACGCATAGTCTTTGGGAGGAGCCGGGAGGAGTTTGTTTGAGATGTCTGAAGCTCCGAGTGCTGTTGCAGTTTGGGAAGTGCCTCAATGAGCAAAGTAATGTTCCCAAACCCAGTGAGCATCCACCAAGGGTGGAGGTGAGAGCCTGCGTGCTGCATTTCTGTTTGAATGACAACCCAAGCAGATGAGAAAGGTGGCAGGTAACCCATGTGGAATGAAGAAATAAAGGGAAAGCTTGGGAGTGCGTTTTGGGTAGCCTTTGCTTGTTTCTGGGGAAAGAGGCGTGAGGGGATGGAGCTGAGGACTTGCTTTAATTTTGATTTCTGAGAGCATGTGAGAAGGCACAATGCTCCTGGTGAGGCTTTAGTGCTACCAAGGTGTGCTGTAAGGATTCAAGAGGAGAGGTGCTAGGCAGCTCAGGAAGCCTCTTGCTGCTGCATCTTGATCTGGAAATCAGGCTTCTTGTTCTATTTTTTGTTCCCAAACCTCGTTCTCAATTCTATAGTCAAGAATGAATATTTTGCTAGAAGATGCCTTTCTGTAGGCCTCTGTCACTTGAAATGGCCAACAGACACTTGGTGATTTTAGGTAAGCTCTTCTCTATCTTAAAGCAGTGTATCTTAGAAGAACACCTTCTGCCCTGCCCTGCCTCCTGGGATGAGTGGGACTCTGGAGCTTCAGGGTCCTGTTTCCCCAGTGGCAAGGGCTGGTTCTGCCTGGTGCCATGCCTCAGAGAGACATCTCACTTGGCAGGCGCAGGCTGGACCGCAGACAGCAGAAAGATTTTGCAGTAAGTATCGCATGAGGACCGCCTTAAGCATTTTTTTAGTATTTGGTCCAAGTTCCGAGGATAAAGCCAAGAAATTTTACTTCATCAACTTTGTCCCTATTTTGCTGCCTGGCATTGTAGGGAGGTTTCAGTTTGGTGCTTTACAGGTATTCCAGCATGTTGTTGTGGAAGTGGTAAAACATGAAGCAAGCTTTCTTTAAGCAAGTTAAAGATAGGTGCCTGTTGAACCATCCCACCCCTTTTTTCATTGATCTGCATTTTGAGTGCTGTCCTGTCTCTAACCTTTCCTTTCTTGATATGGTTGTTAGCAAGGTTGTCGTGGGGCAACCCTAATTTGACATAGTATTTTGTCCTCCTCTCCCAGGCTGAGTGTGGCACACAGGCTCTAGTCCTTTCAGGGGACGAGCAGCTCCTAGAGATGACCAAAGAGAGCTCAAAACCCCAGGCAGAGTCTTTGTTCTGTCAGCAGCTTTTGATCCATTTGATCAAGAAACATTATTGACCTGTTTGTGAATCCTAGCTATGGCTGTGGTCTGAATAGCTCTTCTGGCAATTTGAAGGTGGGGTTGGGTGAGAGTCACTGGGGATGATGCTGGCTTGTTTTTGCCTCGCTGCCTCCTATCCTACCGCTATCCAAAGCCTACATTTTGGGGAAGAGCCGATGGGGGCTGTGTAGCTATGCATACACAGATAACTCTAAGCAGATCTGCACGTCATCCCTCTGACATGGACTTTGTCACAGTCACACCTGCCTATGAAGCATTTGATTTGAATTGCAATTTCTCAGAAACTGCAGCCGGTTCAGTCTCAGGCCATGACTCAGCAGTGCTAGTTATGAGGAATGTGGTCTCTGCAGCCTTTGCTGCTTCCAAATTGATTTCAGGTGCACGTCACACTCTGTCAGCTACACAAAATTTTCTCTGATTTTTTTCATTTCTGGCTGCTGAGCACCACCAGACCATGACCAATAGGGTAAGTGGAAATCTCTTAGTCACTGATGTGTACTTGGATTTCCATTCCCAAAACAGAGGTGGTAGAGGAGGATCTGTGCCTCACTCGTCAGCTACTTTGGGGAAAAGTTAGTATCTCGTCTTAAACTGTCGCTGAAGATGGGTTCATGCTGGACGTTGTATGGCAGCAACTGAGGTGCAGGCATATGTTCCCTTCTGCTGACTTGGCTGTGGTGACGCTAACCACAGCCAGCAAAGAGGAGCGAGCAACTGGGAACAGTAACATCTCAAACTGCAGCAGAAAGATTGGCCAGACCTCTCCTGTCAGCACTTGGATTCCCTTGGTGTTCATTGAGGAATTAAAAGTTAACTGAGGGTGGTGGCAAAAAATAGGTTTGCCTGCCTAGAAAATGCTAAAGCCAATACTGAAAAGCAGAGGTGGATCTGAAGGCAGTTATCTCTCTTGGAATTTATACGGGGATTAAAACAAGCATCATCCTTGTAGCACACAGGCAATTTTATAATCACTGCTGGTATTTTGCCTCAGAGTACTCTGTGGGGTGAAGAATTAATTTCCCACCTTTTTCTAAGAAATAGAGGCCTGGGATTTGCTGTCAGTCATAAAGGAGAGTTTGTGGCTAAACTAGATGCTTTCCGGACCTCAGAAGTGATTAGGTGAGGTCTGGGATGGGTGAGGGTGTACCACCACACCTCCGGAAATCAAACCAGGGAAACACGCATGCAGAGAAATGCCACAAGATGTTACATGGCCATTTCACTTCCATGTCAACAGGAAAAGATACTACAAGGCTGTGCAAAGCAGTGGCTGCAAAATTAAAAAATAGGATTTTTTATTACATGCAGTGTGGTGCCTCCTTTCTCCCCCCACATCTCTGCTTGTTACAGAAAGGAATCTCTTCCTTAATGAAAAAACACCCAATCTTGAGCAAGAGGCAATGTAGACATATTTTTTTTTTGCAGGGGGTTAAAGTGGCATCTTTGCACAACACCACCCCCCAGCCCAGCAAACCTGCCAGCAGTTGAAAGATATAAATAGGGATATTTAGGGAGAAAAGCATATTTAAGTTCCTTTGAAATGTGCTTGGCTAAAGGAATATTTTGAAGAGAGGGAGTGGAAAAACAAATGGAAAATATTTTCTTTGAAAGGGAAAAAAAAGCAACAAACTGTCCTTCCTAAATAGAGATACTTGGCTGGTGTGTACTTTACGCAGCTGTAGGTCAGACCTTGCAAACAACTACTAAATTAAGTCCAGCTACTTTGATGCTAAAACAGTAGAAGTGCCAATAATTAAGTTGCATCAGATGTAGGAAATGACTGATGTGTCTGCCATGCTCACGATAGCAGAGTTCACTGTGCTGCCATTTGACCGACCCCTTTTTCTTTATGTAAGCAAAAAGAACTTTCTTCTAAGGAAAATCAGCTGGTTTCGCACCTTTGCTTTGTTTTCTGAACTGCTAAACCCCTGAAGGTATAGAAGCTATTTGAAAGAGCAAATCAAAGCTCCCATAATTTCGTGTTATATTATTTGTTGATGTATGGTTTGATTTAGTGGCTGCTTATTATATCAGGTTACCATATAATTATCTTAATTATTGACTCCAGAAGTAAGTAGAGGGATTATGAGAGAGACAGGAAGGCCCAGTGGAAAGAGCATGGCTCAGAGAATCGAACACATCACAGGGTGCTCTTGGTTCCACCACTCATTTACTCTCAGCCTGAACTCTTCCGTCAGCCAGCCTGGCAGTGGAATCGGGAGGGATTGCAGGGACAGGACTCAGATGCTGACCCAGGATTCAAAGCGATGTGGGAGAGCTGTATAAAAAGGACAGAGGAAAGTTCTGAAAGAGAGATGTAAAATGAGCAGAAAAAAAATGAATACACACCACAGCATGCATTTGCATCGAAGCGTGGAGCACCTACGTGGTTATGGAGAAGGGCAGTTTTGCCACGAAGGCCTGAAATTTGAGTCTGATCACAGTTCGTTTCCAGCCTCTGCTACTGATTTCCTGTGCAAAATCAGGTAGCCCTCGAATCCCTTTCTGCAAAACAAGGATGATAAAACTCATCCTCCTGTCTTCGATTCTAGATATTCAAATTATTAGAGCACAGCTCCTCGCAGAGCCTTCAGCCATGATGCTCACGACATTGCGGCCATTTGTGGCTTTTAGTCTCCTAGTCCTTTGTCTGATAACCATCGACCTAAGCCAAAGGTTTGAGTTAGTAGGCACTACTGCAATATAAAAGCAACACTGAAAGGCTGTCAGTGCAGTCTATACTTCCTGTATTGATAATATTTGACATATACTGACAAAATACTTCATCTATTTTCAAGCTGAGTTGCATCTTTTTCCCTAAGAGAGGAGCAGACACACTGGTTCTGCTCAGCCTGTGCAAATTACTTTCTCTGGTTTTGCTTGTCTTTCCTGAGCCAAAAGAATGGGGATAATAGAATGTATCTATTTCCTTCCTAGAAAAGATCAGTTAATGTGAAATGGTGCATGGTGGCTCAGTGCTGAATAAGTGGGATACCCTAATCCAGCAAGGTATCCTCATTCTATTGTACGCCTTTTCTGCATACCATCTGGAGTTGTTCTCTGCTTAGTATTTTCAGTATGTACCATATGTTTTTGCATGAAAATTCAATAAAATATGCATTATACATGAAAAGTGCTGTAGTAAATAAAGGAAGGATGGAATCCAGTCCCCTTTGTGAACGGCAGGGGCCCCAAATCTTCATAAAAGGTTTAGTCTAGTCTGACGTCTGTGCTTTTCTCCAATTTACTCTGTGTCAGTCTTTAGGAGATGCTCTAATTTAAAACAAAACTCTGCTTTCCTGGCGAGGTTATTAGATGTACTTTGGCTGCCCTCTGCTGAGAGCACTGAATAAGACAAGGAGAATGTCCTTTTTCCAAGGAAGATAACAGTGGGAGAAATTCTGTTCGTCCGTGCACTGGGTCGTGTCGCTGCTGGTGGTGGTCGTCCGCGGTTTGGTGTCTCTCGCTGTCTGTTTGCTGCCTGTCAGAGGGCAAAGTCTTCTGACCTACAACCCTTTTTGGGTTTTAACGCCCACCGCTCATCGTCAAGGGCCGGGTGGTCTTGTAGACTTCTGAAAACGTGGGCTCAGGCGTTGCCCACCATGCAAAATTAAGCAGCGTTACACAAGGGGTGGCCACGAGAGGAAACAGGCTTCTCTCCCCAGGCACTATTGCAATCCTGCCGGGTGGGATTTGAGCTGTACCTCAGCCCCCTCTACTCAGCAGAGCAATTTGCTGCTGCGTGCTGTTCCTCATCGGGGTGCCGGTTTCTTCCAGTGCCATCTCCCGCCCCTCCGCAGGCATCACAGCACGAGCACTTTGCTTTATTTCTGTAACTGGGAAAGGGCAAAGGGTTTGCTCCAACAGCAACAAGAATAACTGAAGGACTTGCTGTACCTTGTGAGCAAAGTGCTCCTGGTCTGCCACACTCTTGACTTTGGGAAGAAACAAGGGTCCTGCGCAGATTTTAGTACATGTATAAAACAATAGCTCTGTTGTAGCTATTAATGCTCTCTGTAATGCCTTGTTTTTAATACTTCCTAGCAAGTTGATTTATTATTATATCTTCAGCTGGGCTGTGCACCAAAGCATTTTGATGATGAAAGGAATGTTATACACACATTTAATTACTGCCCACATTTTTGTATAATTTTGTCATTTACTGTTTCAGATGAGACATCGAGTTCTTCTACAGGAAAAAATGCCCAGTAAAAAATAGATGATTTAAAAGCTGATCTGAGATGCGTTTGGCACTTAAATGTGAGAAAATGTAATTGTTCCTTTCTTCCTGCCTTTTCAGATGGTCCCTGATTACCAAAATGTACAAGAGCTCCCTTATCTGGACATGGTGATTGCAGAGACATTGCGCATGTACCCACCTGCATTCAGGTATCTTTTTTTTTCCCCCTTCTGATTCCACAGAGTAGATCCCTAGCTCTATAAAATGGAAATCCGCTGTTGGAAGACCAATGAGCCCTTGGTTTGTGTGCCAACATCAATACTGCTTGTGCATTTGAAAGATAGAATGTGGCCTATTGAAGGAAAACTGGCTAACACTGGTATTTCTAATGCAGTTTTTTGCAACGGATTGGCCGAGATTGCTTCCTCACCGTTCTTCACATCCCCCAAGGTTAGAGGATGGAGCCATTTTGCAGCAGGACTGGCCTTAGAAAGCCAGATGCTGCTGCTTCCGTATGCCTTGGGTTTCATGGATACGAAGCAAAGACCTACCATAGCCTGTTGGTCATTAAGGCGCTGATGTGTGGAGGGGTTGCACATTCAGAAAGCTGTATTTTACATGTGTGTTTAACTTGGACCCCTACTGTTCTGCACTTAGTACTGTGTTATACTAATATAGCTAGGCTAATGGCTATATCCATTAAATTTTGAAAGTTTTCGCCCCAATTCATACATGACGAATTTTACTAAGTTACATTGATGAACTGAAAACAAGGGGAAAAGAAATTAGAAAGCCGTTTGACTGTCAAATTTACGAGTAATCGCAAGCATAAATGCAAATGTTAAGAATGGAACTTTTCAAAGCGATCAGCCAGTTGCACTGCTTCTTGTGAAGCCAGGGGGAAAATTCAGATGACTGGAAAGGAGCCAAAGCTGAGCTTGCTGTGAGAGCCTTTGAAAAATTTACCCCACGATTGCAAGCACCTTAAAATAAAAAAGCTTCAAATCATATTCTCTTTTATACGTTCACAAAGATCAGAAGTCAAGATTTTTCCATGGACATCTGCAGGATTGTTCAGAGAGTAAATGTCAAAGGTATTTGCTCCTGGATGAGATGACTGGGCTTTACTGTGTTATACACGGTATACAAGTGGAAATTGTTTTGCCAGTTAAAGCATCAGGGATCTTTGAGTTTCAGCTGAAACACTGGGAAACGATCAGTGTTTGTCCGATGGGAAGTAGAATGGGAATGGAGCAAAGTTGTTCTGAAGTTTCGGTTGGCGTTGGTGGTGTTTATTGATCTGGCTTTTACTCTGATGGATGTGGAATGGATAGGACAGCCCAGTGCCTCAGAAAGATGCTAATTGCCTATGACAAGGATGTTGCTGAGTTAGGGGAAAATTCAGTAGCAGCCAAGCTTGTTATAAACTGAGTTGTTTTTTTAAAAAAATGAACTTCCTAGCCAGAGAACTTTCTTCTCGGGATCTCGTGTTTCTGCTATCACCAAGTTCATGTAAGGATGAGAAGGATGGCTTGTCAATGTGTTTTTTAGCATGGCAGTGTTTTGTTCCAGGTTTGGAGCCTCTGTTATTTATTTGTCTATGAGAGAGATGGGTGACAGCGAGGACAGAATGTGTTCCTGTAGTGATACCAGACTGACAGCCCTGAAACTGAAATCTTTGTTCAACTTCTTCGGCGCAGCGTGGGGAGCAGCAAAGGGAACTCCTGCACGTTGTCTCACCCCTCGACTCCCAGCTGGTGCCAGGGAGTAGCTCCTAGGCTGAGAGAGCAGGGTACTCGCCTGGGTCTGCACTGGTTTGAGGTCTGTAGCAACCACCCAAGCACCAAAAGATCTAGATCAGGATCTGCCGCCAGCCGTGCACGCCCACACACCATTTTTTACAAGGTTTACAGGCCCAAGCTTGGCTTTGGCAGGCAGCTTTTCTCAGTCTTCTTGTCACAACGAGCTTCCTAAGGACAGTCCTACTCTGTCACCTGTCACCACAGGGTGGAAGGAAACTGGAAAGTTTTGTTGCTAACGTCATGCCTGTCTTTGATGATTGTATGTGAAATGCAGTTTTCCAAGGCTTGTGAATTGGTTGTATTTTTGTAGCAGCAGCAGAACACTTGGCCCTAATATTAAAACTATCCCTTGCTAAGTTTCAGGTGCTGTCCCAATGTGGAGGAGCTTCTCAGATAAACAAACTCAAAACTGTATTTGATATAATTGTGTCCTGAAAGCAAACCAGCATACTCTTTCTGCCTGTTATTAGAGATGACTGACACATTTTATCTGCAGTTTTCATAAAAAATTAGTCTAAAACCAACATTAGCAGCAAAATTGCAGTTTAACAGTTAACATTTTGGAAAACTGTAAACAACCAGAAACGCTTTACTGTGAAAAGGGCAAAAGTTAGCCAGCTGGGTTGGAGATGTGTGCTTCTAGGTGAAGATGATTGTAACCTGAGAAGACACTAGCATCAGCAACGGTTAGTGTATTTATCTACTGGGAAAGTGTTACTCCCAAAATTGCAGGGTCAGTTAGGCTGAAGAGATTGACTTGTATGGTTCCCTCCTGCTGTAGTTTTACCTTTATTAATCATCTGGGATACATGACACTTACTGTTACAGGTTCACTCGGGAAACAGCTAAAGACTGCGTGGTGCTGGGGCAGCATATTCCAGCTGGGGCTGTCATTGAAACTGCAGTTGGACATCTCCACCACAACCCTGAGTTCTGGCCAGAGCCTGAGAAGTTCATTCCTGAGAGGTATGTGGAGTAATGTTTTCCATTCTTATCTTGAAGTCCTTATTTGAGCCTGTTTAGATGAAAGGCCTGCCTTAAATGCTGTTTCACGCATTAGGGTGAGCACAGGACTCTAGCCTGTCCAGTGGAGACACCAGATCCTGCTGCTCCTTCACAGCCACAGTCACCCACTATTCACCCAAAGCAATATTCCCACCAAGAAGAGCACAGCTTAATTTAGATCATAAAAATATGTTATTTCTACACAATTAGACAAGTGGTGATAAGTGGCACATACCACAGAGGGTGCAAGGTTTGGTCAAGGTTGTAATGCGGTGTAAGCTTTCAGATCTGTTTCCAAATGAGATGCTGCGAATAGTGTCGCCTCTGGATGCACAAATTCTGAAGTGAGATAGTATATTCACTGGCATGGAGGTACCCAGGAAACTCGTCCTGCTCCTGGCTGGTTTAGAGCAGCCTTTTCACCTGAGCTCTTGTAATGGTGTGGCTACACTGCGAGTGGGGAACCTATCCCATCTCCCACTGGGAATTTGCTCGCTGTCCTTAAGTTAGGATCCTGGGTTCTTAGGTCTGCTTGGCAGACATACTTTCATATGGAGCTTTTATTCTCTTCAGCTGGGGTGGTGGGGTGGCAGGGGAGGCACTGTCAAATTGTGGTTTTGTACCCTGCCCTATCTTACAGATGCTGAGTTGAGCTTACAGGGAGAGTTTCAGCTGATGTGGTGCTGTGTGGAAGCACAATTTAATTTTGTGGGCAGCTGCATTTTAAGCTACCACTATGCTGAAAAGTTTACTAAGAAAAAAAGTGCATGCTCCACAGACAACTGGGTTCGAGGCAGGCAGCCCAGAACTGTCTTTGCCATAAGACAACCCAGGTATGGTGTAGGTGGGTTTGCCCAATGCTCCTTCTGGAGCAAATCTTGGCATATACTCTGTCAGAGACCTTAGACCATGAAGAGCAATGCCAGGGTTAGAGAAGCCCAGAGCTTTTGTTGGGGAGGAATCTTAGCAATAACTGGAAGTCTGGAGGTTTTTTTTAGCAATGCTTATCTGGAAATGCTGTCTTAATTGTTTATTCACCACTTTAACAGTAGTATCAAAGCGCATTACAGGGTAAAACGGGTAGTGGGGGCTGCAGTCCCCTTGATTCATATGGTGCTGTTTGTTATGAATCTGAGATGAATTCCCTTTTGAAATTTCCCTGAGGAATGAAGCATAATTACTAACACTCTCCCCAGCTTGCATCAGTTGGTAATGTTAGTAAGAATTATAAAATAAGAGCTTAACAAAAAATAAATTAATTCAGCTACAGCCTTTTTCCCCCTAATATTTCATTTTGAAATCTGCCTCAGGAATAATACAAGGGAGACTTTAAATTTACCAGAATGATATATGGGGTTGAGCAAGGCAAGAATTGCATTAACCTGTTTGCATGGGATATGCAACAGTGCTCAGTACATGAGTTAACGGTCCTTCAATCTCAAATTATGGGCTTCTATAGTACTTTCTGCAGTAGTATCCCAATCTTATTTAGGATATCTAAGCATGGGGATGGGGTTATATTATGTGGAAATACACAATATCATTTTTTTCCAAACCTCAAAATAGCCTGTGTTACCTTTCATCTCTTTCTACCCTGCATGAGTTCTCTGGGCCTTAGCAGTCTAAAGTTCTTGCAAACAGTATCCAAACAGATGAGAGATTTTCTGGGATGACCCTATATGTGAAGGACAGAACCTTCATCCACACACAGAACTGGAAAAGTAGTTCTGTACTACCAGAACGGCTCCAAATACCTTTTGACTGGGAGAACTGTGTAGATTTCCAGGGCAATGCCATCGCTGCAAAGGTTTGCTTGTTTTAAGAAACCACTCTGATCAGTGACTCAGCACAGGCCAGGATGAGCCTCACCTTGTTGATTATGCATTGGCCTTAACAACTTGTACTGACTCAGACACTGTACTCTTGGCTGTACATATTCTGTCCAGTATACATCCATCTTTGCAGATGTTGGCAAGTAGATTTTACTTTTTTTCCTTTGGACTGCTGTTCAAATAGGAATTTTGTTTCCTTCCTTGTGAAAAAAAAAACCAACCCCAAAACAAGAAGAAAAAAAGGCTCATTTCTAGTGGGTTGATCAGGTATTTTAAAGCTAGCTAGTTGATGCAGATCTGCATACAGAGTGCCACATTAATCAGTCTTTCCAATTGGACTGAGGTACTTCAGCTCTAAGAACAGAACTGTCTGCAATTTCAATGTTTCCCAACTGGGAACCTGGTCTCTTTGGGCCAAGAGCAGAAAGAAGGGCTGTACTGAATTGTAATAATAGTCTTCCATGGCCTGTTCAATCCCATGAGATTTAATCTCCCCTTGCAAGCTTCAAAGAGAAATTCCCGTTGATCTGCATCTGTGGTGCACAGCAGGGAGGCTGTCCTGGTTTCGACTGGGATAGAGTTAATTTTCTTCCTAGTAGCTGGTATAGTGCTGTGTTTTGGATTTAGGATGAGAATAATGTTGATAACACACTGATGGTTTAGTTGCTGCTAAGCATTGTTCACACTAAATCAAGGACTTTTCAGCTTCTCATACTGCCCTGCCAGCAAGGAGGCTGGGGGGGGAGAGGGGGGCACAAGAAGCTGGGAGGAGACACAGCCAGGACAGCTGACCCAAACTGGCCAAAGGGGTATTCCATACCATGTGGTGTCATGCGCAGTATATAAACTGGGGGGAAAGCTGGCCGGGGACAGCTGCTCGGGAGCTGGCTGGGCATCGGTCAGCGGGTGGTGAGCAATTGCATTGTGCATCACTTGGGTTTGGTTTTTTTGTTTGGTTTGGGTTTTTTTTCCCTTCCTTTTCTGTCCTATTAAACTGTCTTTATCTCAACCCACAAATTTTACCTTTTTTTTCCACAATTCTCTTCCCCATCCCACTGCAGGGTGGGGAGTGAGCGAACGGCTATGTGGTACTTAGTTGCCTGCCGGGTTAAACCACAACAGAAGTGCTGTTGCTAATTCTAGTTAGTTCACATTGCAGCCTGTTGGGTTTCCTCTTAGTTGTAATCACTCCCTCACACATGCAAAGGTCTACACAGCTAGCATGTCTGCACCTGAAGTTATTCTTCTGAGCGTGGTCATCAAATGAAGGCAATTCATTAAAGATAGATTGGAAGTTATACTAATGTCTGTCTGTCCTCTCCTGGAATCACCAGCTGACAAAGGCTGATAGCCATAAGTCAATTATCTGTTTACTTAAGGGTGTCAGTCCCATGAGGACATAATCAGTCAATAGTCCCCTTGACGTGTCCATTAAGACCAACTGAAATAACCACCTTTTGAGATGTAAATGAAAAACATGGAATCAGGAGCAAAAAACATTTCTTGAACCGGTTTCCATCTCTGCACCTTCTAGGTTTACAGAGGAGGCCAAGAAGGAACGACATCCCTTTGCATACCTGCCCTTTGGGGCAGGACCTCGTGGCTGCATTGGCATGAAAATGGGTTTGCTGGAGATAAAAATGACTCTGTTGAGGATTTTGCAGAAGTTTCAATTTAAGACCTGCCCAGAGACTGAGGTTTGTACATGCAGAGGCTCAAAGGCCACACTTGTCAACTTCAGGGAGTTGACAGTGTGTCCTAGACAGGACGACTGATTTGCCTTTGTGACCTTCTCTTCGTTTGAGAAAACTGCTAGGGCCACTTCCGTGATAAGGAGGGACAAGAGGCCTGGACTGCATGTTTTAATCAAAATGTGGTTTAGCCTTTATGATTTTTCCAACAAAACAGAGTTACATGGCCCTGCCTTAGTGGAGAGCAGTGTAGCAGCACCGCAGTCCAAATATCTTGATTTACACAGGGGGAGAATGGGTGTACATCTTCCACGGGATCTTAGCACTTTAGTATATGCCTATTGCTATATACGTTGCACCGGGCGCTTACTCAGCACCTCTAGAGTTTAGAGAGTTAATTTCTTTCTGTTCAGATCTACAGTATACCTGGACAACCACTGCCTCAGCCTCTGGCTGTAAATTCTATTTAATATTATACTACCACAGCTGACTATAAAACAAGTACTTTACAGCTTCCACAGTAATCCTGGTATGAATTGGTCCCCCAGCAAATATGTCTGTCTGTATGTGGAGGTGTTACACACACACAAACAAATAGATACAACTGTACATAAGATGCTCTTTTTTCTTTCAGATTCCTTTGCAGCTGAAATCAAAAGCCACGCTTGGACCAAAAAACGGAATCTACATTATGCTAGAATCTCGCTAAAAGAAAACGTGCATCCTGAAGCCTCCTGGGATGGGACCCCTTGTTCAGTGGCTCACTGGGTATAATTATTTTTCAAAACCCCAAAGCCAGGTAGGAGCCTAAGTCCCACTGATGGTCAGTACCCTCCTATGGGAGAGCCTCCAGTCACTTTTTTAAATGAAACATGGGCTCCACAGTCTTTTTGGTGGTTTTCAAATTGCTGTGAATAGTATCTGTAAAGAAGCATCCCACTTTCACTTGCTTTTCTACATTACACTTCCTTTCACTCGTCTTTGAGAATGCTTTCTTCGTGTTCAAGTTCAATAAATGGAGCAGGTGTTAAGCACACACGTGATTTACAGTAGATTTTAATTACAATTCATTATCTCACACATCCTTCTCATGCACTTATAAGTCCCTACTGTAGAAAAAGCCCAAGAGGCACCACAGTTACAGCAGAAGACCTGGCATCTAGTGCACTGGATTTTATCATGAACTCTGCTAAAAATCAAAGCTGAGTCTCCTGCACAATGCTTAATCTCTCCCTCTGTCTGTAAAGGGAAGGAGTTGCACCTTCTTCATGCTTTTGCAGTTATCTGAAATACACTTAGATTAACAATTTGCACTTTGCACATTGCATCAACATGACTGAAGAGGAATGAAGCGTTCCCCTGCTTACCAGTTAAGTTCCAGTAGCTAAGACCAAAGAAATGAGGTGACACCCATTTTTCTGGTTACTGAACTGCTGTTGGGAAGGTGGAGAAAAAGAAGATAAAAATTTAAAGAAGCAGGAGGACTGGAAGAAATTTAAGGGTAATCAGAAGGTGTTGGTACAACATCTGCTTCACTTTGAGGCCTTTCCTTTCCAAGCATTGCAGTTGGCGCCATCCTTGTCTAGCTCATTGGCTCAAGAAAATGAAGAGTGCTGCATGCACTAAAGCCAATGGCAAGGGAGATCATCAGTCCCAGCAGCTCTCTTGATTCCTTATGTGACCCCAGAGCAGGTCACATCCCACGTGCCTCACTCCGCTCAGGAAGGAACTTGTCCGATTGCCAGCTGCGGCAGCACCATGGAGCCATTCAAGCTGTATGACTGTGCACGTGCATCTTCACAGCCAAAGCAACAGTACGCTTCCACTCTTCACATTCCCTCCATGCTTTCCTACTCCTCTACAAAGCCCTTCAATCACCACACAGCTAGTGGAGCATCACACAACAGTGATTGATTGACCAGAAAAAAACCCCAAACATGGCCTTCAGTGGGCACCACAAACTGGTTGGCTGTACAACAAAACCATGAGAGGAGATGGTCTCAGCCTCAGAGTCCTTTTTTTTTTAAGTTGTTTTTATAAATAGCAAAAATTCTTATGGCACCATAAAAATAAGGAGGCACCTTTTGGTTCTTGGCAAGTGTTGACCT
Organism: Haliaeetus leucocephalus; assembly: GCF_000737465.1. Classification (NCBI taxonomy): domain Eukaryota; kingdom Metazoa; phylum Chordata; class Aves; order Accipitriformes; family Accipitridae; genus Haliaeetus; species Haliaeetus leucocephalus. Next base: position 11,561,965 of record NW_010972642.1, read on the forward strand.
TCTGCCTGCTGACATACTCTGCTTGAGATTTCCTTAGGTACAACATCTCTCTTGGTGGTATGCACAGAGACGTGTCACGGCAGCAGGAGGAAGAGACTGACTGCTCAGCTTCACTGCAAGAATTGCTGGAAGGAGCCATCTGCTCACTGGTCCCTAGCTAGTTCCATAGTTTTGCTCCAGCAAGCACCTTTTGCTGCCTTTTTCCCACATGCTGCCTCAACACTGATCAAATTACTGTATCTTGCTCCTGGAAGATTTTCTTTCTCTTCCATGTGATTTTTTTTTAATTTTTAAATTTTTTTTAAAGCAGAACTGTACAGGTAGTGTTAGTAAAGTACTGACTCGGCAGTCTTGGAATTGATCCTTTTTCCATGGAGCATCTCTGGCATGCTCAACAGAAGTGCCCTGTTACAGAGACACTGATTATATGAATTACTGATGGAGTGATTGTTATTTATTTGAAAAGCAACACACTGTATATACCCTAGTTCCTACATATTATCCATCGTTTTTCCCTCTTGAAAACAGTGTCCTGGCAGTTGATTTCCTGTACAGCTTATACATACAACTGGCAAAAAGTTGGACGGGCCTTGCCTAAAAACTTGCTCACCTACCTGAATGAGCAGGAAGATCATTGCAGTCTGAGGTCAGCTGTCAAAGGCTTGTTTGTCCCTTCAAAATTTTTTAACTGTTTTTCTTCCTTACGTGAATTAGCAGGTTGTTGTGTGCTTCATTTTTGACCAAATATTCTGAGCCTAAATCAAGCTTGTGCCTTTCTTCCATATGTTTTTGTATGGACTGTTCTACAACTTGCCTGAATGCTGGTTAAAAACTTGTCTGAATGCTGGTTAAATGCTGGAAAAAACCAGTACTGCAGTGGCTGCAACTGTGCATCGCATTTTACAGGCTTGGAAACTGCACCAAGCGTCTTTCCCAGCTACTCCCAAGTTGAACACAGTATGTGTGCGTGTAAACTCACTTGAGTCTGTGCTAAGGGTTTTTCAACTGTCCTGCAAAGTTTTCTCATTAGGAAGTATTACCTGTTTTCACCTGTCAGTTTGTAGTGGTGTGGAATAGAGGAATTATTTTTGCAGCTGTGGGCCAAGTCAGATGTCTGGAAGTGCATCATCCCTTGTTCTACATGCAGGCCTAGCAAGACAGCTAGAGAAGATGGGGGAAAGCCTGCCAACTTTCCAGTAATATAGGAAGAGCTGCAAGCCATTTCTTCCTTTTAAACAACAGCTGCTGATACAGTCACCAGACACTGCACAGACATTTTACCTGGATACTTACTTAATGATACTTAATGATGCTGGCCCTCATCCTGGCCGTGTGGGCTTAGCAACATACTTAAAGAGCGAGCTGTGTTGAGAGACCAGCGCTGCTCTAGCCCCCTGGAAGCACACATTTGTAAAAAAACAAGACACAAGACTGACAGCAGCTCTCCAAACCAGAAACTGGTAATGCCATGTTAATCACAGTGTGCTTGTGCACCCATATAACATGGTCCCAAACTGATCCTAAGCAGAACTGGCTTTAGGATTCATAAAAAAACCCCAACAAACTACCAAAAAAAGAGCATTATGTTTATAGTTGCAACATCAAAACATAACTTCATATCCTTAAGTTATGGTGACTATTAGCATTTCTGGTACAGCATGCTTCAGTCAACAGCAGTTGAGTCTAGAGAGGAACAAGGAAGTGATTTAAAATAATTTCTCTCCTCAGAAACAGTAAGTGTGTTGTCTTGCATTGCTGAGCTGTGGGTTTGTTTAAAATCAGGCATGTCTGTTTTACAAAAGGGTCTTAGTCATTCTCTGACAGCTGATACAAAGCAAAGGCTGCTTGGTAAAGGAAAGCTTCTATTAAAAACATCTTCTGGGACTTTGCAATGATTACAGAAAGCCGTCAGTATAAAATGGTATTTTTAATGAGACTGCTGACATAGAAAACCTTTACAGTTTTGTACTTTATAAATAGTATTACTAGAAAAACAAAGCTGGGTGTTAAAAATTATTATGCTTCATTGATTGCAAATTTGAACTATCTGTTCTCACCTGGCATTAATTTCCTCTCTGTGTGTGATACTTTCTGAAATGACCACCTTCTCATTTCCCTTTTTTAAATGATGTTTCCATCTTCGACACCGCTTCACCTAATATCAGACTCTTCTGTGCATTTACAGTAGTAAACATGCTAAAAGAATTTACAGCTGACTTATGAACTGTTTATTTCATTGCTTGGTTCACACTGGCCCCGCTCTCTTTCTTCTGACTGTGAAGTCTGATCGGTCTTTAAGATGTTTGCTCCCTGCACAGCTGGGTGCTATGGCTATGTTGTGGTTCAACCCCAGCCAGCAACTGAGCCCCACGCAGCCACGCTCTCAGTTCCCCCCCACCCAGTGGGATGGGGGAGAGAATTGGAAGGAAAAAAGTAAAACTCATGGGTTGAGAGAAGAACAGTTTAATAGAACAGAAAGGAAGAAACTAATAATGATAATAATAACAACAATAAAATGACAATACTAATAAAAGGATTGGAATATACAAAACAAGTGATGCACAATGCAATTGCTCACCACTCGCTGACTGATGCCCAGATAGTTCCCAAGCAGTGATCTGTCCCCCCCCAGCCAACGCCCCCCAGTTTGTATACTGGGCATGATGTCCCATGGTATGGAATACCCCTTTGGCCAGTTGGGGTCAGCTGTCCTGGCTGTGTCCCCTCCCAACTCCTTGTGCCCCTCCAGCCTTCTTGCTGCCTGGGCATCAGAAGCCGAAAAATCCTTGACTTAGTCTAAACACTACTTAGCAACAACTGAAAACAGCAGTGTGTTATCAACATTCTTCTCATACTGAATCCAAGACATAACACTATACCAGCTACTCTAAAAAAAATTAACTCTACCCCAGCTGAAACCAAGACAGGCTACTTTCAAGGAGGGAGCAGGATTCCCTCAATTGCCAGGCTTTTTGCAAGTAGAGATGAATTTGTGACCGGGCCTGAAACAAGAAGTGCAAGGGAGCTATTCAGGCTTGTGAAGCCAGTCTCCTGCTAAAACAGGTAAGCACCAGTAACCCTGGCCATTTATAACAGCCATCCCTCCTGGATTTTTGTGCTGGAAGTACTGCAAGTACTGTAAGAGCATTTCTACAACTCCCACTTGCCCTTTGGCCCCAAGGCAGCTCTGGGCAATGGTTTCTAAGAAGCAAAGTGCAAGCCTTCTCCAAGCCAAGCAGCACCGAGCACACTCCCGTAGCCGGTACGCACCATCCACCTCAGTTCCTCTTACCCACCGCCCCTACTGCACCAGGCTGCAGGTATCCAAACCGGGTAATGTACTGCTGCTCCTTTGCTGCTGCCACTTACAGACAGGATTTTGACACCCATATCTTTTACAAAATCTAGGCAGAATATCATGACAAACCTGATTACAGGCAAAACTCATTAAATGGTGTGGTGGGTTGACCTTGGCTGGCTGCCAGACCCCTACCCAGCCCAGCAAGTGGTGGGCCAGGGGTTCATATACTACCCTGCTCTATACTGTACTACTACACAGCAAAGTTGTTTGGCTTCTGCTGGTTTGCTGTCTGTCTTGCCAGGCTGGACCTGGTATCAAACCCAGAAACAACCTTCACAGCTTATCTTTCTCCTCACATGGTGTAGGAGTGAGCAAGAGCTTATGACCCTGTTCCTGCTCAGTTTCTTGTCTTAAGTAGCCAAGAGATATCCTCCTCACTCAGAGAAGAGGTTCAATATCAATTTTTGTCTGAGGTTTAGATTTAATGTAAATGACTCTTTAATCTGTTAATTTCCAAATGCAATCCAAACAGCTGTAGAGGGACTCCACTGCTTAATAAAAGCATCTTTAAGAAAGTTTCCAAGAACTCAGAAATGTCGTGAAACATGGTGCTTGCTTTTAGTATTGATCCAGAGAACACCATTACAAAGAGTTTAGTGGTTTGAATACCTGTTTGTTTACTACACACAAGAAAGTTACCACTGCAGTTTCAAAAGTGGAAAACATGGTGACTTTCTTTGTGTGTTAATGGAGAAATAACAGATGACAAAGTAACATAACCAGCCATTTTATTCTAGTTATTTTACTTACATGCACACACACTTACACATCACCTCCAAGAATTAAGTTAAAGGCTTTCAAAATACTACTAGCCATCAAAAATATTATTAAAAAATATCTCAGCTTTTTTCATTAAAAAAGCTGAGATGTTTCAATTTTCTGGCAAAATATTAACATGACATTAGCTATTCCAGTTCTTAGCTGAAATGCTGGTTATGTTCAGAGGAAGAAAGGCATACTGCCAGTATTCTCATTTACCATGAATGTGTAGATGAACATGTTTTTGTTTTGGCAGAAAAATCTTATTCTGCACAGGTATGCACAGCTTTCATACATAATGTTATCCTCCTCAGTCAATGTAGTATTTGCTGACAAGCTCATTTGCTGACATGAGATTTATCATTTATGTTCTATTATAAATCTTTCAAAGAAAGAATACAGTCAAGTTGCTTCTCCACATCTTGTTTTACTGGTTTAAACAAGAATAGGAGTATTTTCCTTTAGGTATTGTGTTCCAGTTTTACAGTGCATATAAAAGGAGTTCTGCACAGCCTTACTCCAGCTAATCATGGCTAAGCTCCTGGTTCACAGTGCTGAAGTAATAAAGAATTAACCAGTGTACATCTGTCAATCATCATGCAGATGAATTAAAAAAAAGTGCTTCTAGAATACAGGTAGAGATGAGATTTTTTTTGGTCCTATACAAAGTATATCTTAAGGCTTTTGTGGTACACTATAGCTAACAAGTACTCATTTAGGAGCATTACAGGTGTGATAAAGTATCTGTCTGTGCATCAGCAACTTTAATCTTAAGAAATACTTGACAGTTCACGTATTCTTATTATCTGCATACACCTATGCTGACTGCTCAACACTAATAACATCTTTTGCTGGGAAAAATTAAATATTCAACTTACTTAACTTAATTGTCAGTTTTTTAAAGGTTTCAGCTCTGTGGCTGAAGACCACTCCCCAGGTAAGCACGTTTTTCCTGCAAGAAAATCCAAAGAGACCTTGATTACACAGGTAACCACCATATCTCCTGCAACCAAAGGGGCAGTACACCTAATGAGAGACAGTCACTCGCTGTCCTTCCCAACAGCTGTAAGAGAACCATAAAGTTGCTCCACAGAAACAGGGTATTGCTAATCAAGCAGTGCAAGCAGTGTATTTCATTCCTAAGTATGATATTCTTCAGTGACAGGGTGAGTGCCTCCTCTTCCTCCCTCCCAGCACCTGCTAGCACTCTCTCATTTGTAGGCACAGTGAAAGTCATGAAAAACTTGTGTTCTCACAGACCTAAAATACATCATTGATTTGATAGAGCAAGTCAACTAAGTAGCACAGCACCAAGCAACCCTTGCTATGCTTCATGTCTTTTGTACTTAATTTTCTCATTGAAAACAACAAGTGAAAATAAGTCTGTGTTCCTTTTCAACAAGCAAGTTTAATTTTTGAGGCATTGTTGGTGAAGATTAAGTAGGGACAAAAAACAACACTGCAGAGATTGTACAGTCTCATTTGCAGACACTTGAATGTCTACTGTTACAGGAGACATTATTAAAAAAGCAGGTTTTATCAAATTTTGAGTTAAAAGACAAACAGGTAGAAGGAGACAGCCTCTGACCAACAAGCACATGTAAAGATCTATCCTGAAACAATTGTAACTAAATATTGTTTAAACTTGGCAGTCATAGCCAATTCTCATGTTACAAGCATCGGTGAATTCCCCACATAAATTTATAAAAGTCTCTAGTAATCCAGGGAAACATGATACCTGCTAAGGAACAGGAGACAGACACAGGATTTTAAGAATTCTAAGACATCCTTTGTGTCTTCTTACCCCTCATTTTCTGTTGCACAGAAAGGGTAGAAAATAAATGTATCATCTGAGCACTCACCTACCCAATTACATAACTTCTAAAAATCACTTTTTCTCTCCTAAGCCAATACTAAAAAAATGTGTATACCAGCTAAACATAATTATGACAGATTTTGCTGCTATAGCATTTTTGCTAACGCCTGGTCAATGTATTCTATGAGATACTCTGGATAAATCTGCTGCTTCTCAAAGATGACAAAGATAGAAGGGTTTGAAGAGTTATTCACACAACTGTCATAGAAGTTTTGGTTGTCCTTCAAGGGAGGCCGAACATAAGAAGAATTACCAAGAGTGAACTCCCCCACCAGCACCCGTGCCAGAAACATGGTCTTGATGTATGGGTCTTCCCTGCAGTAGCAGTCAGAATAAGATGCATCCCGTGCAAAATAGCTTCCTGCAGAAGAGACACCAAGATAAGAATTGATAAGACACCAAAATTGCAGGGAAGGAAGTGATACAGTGTGAAAGCAAATTCATAAGCAAATCCATTAAGTGGTTCATGAACAGCCTTTCCAAAGCCTTCACTTGTCCTGTATGTCCTTCTTAGTGAAAATGACCACTATGTATTACCTACACTTTTATTTTTCACAGCACACATATTAAAAAGCCCCACAAGTAATGTTTTAAATGTTACCATACTCCTCAAAGAGATTCCCTCCTGACCCTAGAAGACCACCTTCCCCAATCTCACCCAACTTGCTCTCCTGACAGAGGCTACTAATACTCATTAGAACATTTCTGAGAGTTACAACATATTCAATTGGATGGGTGGGTAATCAGTCAGCCTGTATCTTGGCTATTCCACTTGGTATGTTGATCCTTTCCTGTATGCAGGATGATGTAAAGGAATATAATTTGCTAACAAGGCAAAAAGCCTGTAACCAGGATGGCATTTACATTCCTGGAAAAAAACCAAGTAATGTCACGTTGCTTTCCTGTAGGAGCTTGGAGAAAGTGGAACAGAAGTAAGCCTGGACCCTAGGAGAAACCATCCCTAGAACTAGCCTCTCCTAAGCTTGTCTTTTCTTGCAAGGCAAGAGTGGGACATAAAGAACAAGGCCTTTCAGTATGCGTTACCTGCAAATGATCATTGCCAAAGTCAGATATGTTGTCCACGTCATCCCAAAGATAAGTCCTAGATTGGCCGAGTGCCCTCTTCCTAACTTCATGCCTCTGCAGTAACTACTGAGAGTTTTTTAGCAAGTCTAAGGTTAATGAAAGAGTTGAAAAACAACCTTTGCCGTAGACTGTCCCATGAACGCCACAGATCCTCCAGTCAAAGTTTTGCTGACAGATGGCATCAATGTATTTTTTACTGGTCCCATGAAATAAAAATCGCTCATCCACAGCCTTTCCACCGCTGCTCTTCTGCATTTGTTCCTTCTGCCTGCAGTAAGAAGCAGTATCTTTGCAGTTCCACGGTGGCTGTACCCAGACAGGTTCCAGCCATACTAGTACTCAGAAATTATTAAAACAATAAATTATTAAGTAATAAATTTAAAGTATTAAAGAATACATTCTGAAAATCCTTATGTTAAGGTCTAAACTTGGGGCATACAGGGTATCTTGCTGTCTAGCTGTGTACAAACATACTTTCATTACACACAAATGCCTCCAGATATTTAATAATAAAAATGCTTTGTATCATTCATTGCCTGTTGGGAGAGGGGGAGGACTCTTAGCATTTTTTATTTTTTTTTTCTAAACAGGAGTTCATGTTAAGGCTTTCCCTCAGTGAGTTGTGCATTTAATTTTGAAGGCTGTTTCAGTTTTGACCCGCTACAAACTAGTGTTTGCACCAAATGCGACTAATTACCAGCTTCAAGGCTTCAGTGGAAGGCAGCTGTCCTGGACACAGGCCTGGCAGAAGTCAGAACCGCTTACTTGGGAGCAAGGATTCCTCCCACAGAGCTCATCTGACTATTCTAAGCTCTATGTCTTGACTGAGTTTTGGTTTTGTCGGTACCTCTTTATCTACATGTTGATCCTGGCTAGGTATTTCAGTAGGGGATGGAAGCAGATCCTTAAATGCAGCTGCATTTCAGGAATGCTCATGTCTATCTTTAGCACACAGCTAACTGCAGAAAAAAACAAACTTAATGTACACATACCAGCACAGTATTTTACACATACCATTGATACAGTTCCCAGAGAGATGGGTTCTGAACTCTATGAATCCTTTTAATAACTGTTTTGGGCATCGTGCGTTGAAAGTCCACTTTGACTTTCTTGTATTCTTCAGAAGAACTGTCAAGCTCAATCAGCTGTAAGGAAAAGATTAAAAAGCTACTCTCATCTTTTACTAAATCATAACAAAGCCACCCTACCTAGTGCACTACTAAGACCTTTAAAGTCTTTTCTGTGAAACAGAGGTACAGGCAGCAAAAATACTCTTGGAAAAAATGCAGATTAGAGAACCCTGCTCTGTAAAAGTGAGCTCTTACCTAGGGAACATTAACTCCTGGGGTTTAAGACACCCAGGCTGCTCTCTCACAGGACATTAAAGGAGCTTCATGCTTTTGTGTAGCCACCCTGCCCCTTTTAATATTTGGACCAAAATATATTTGCATGTATATATCAAACAGTACCTAAATACATAGAAGAAAAGAGCACATAAATAAAAGAAGGACAGAGAATTTATGTTGCAGCAAATCAAAGAGTACCTCTACACTCATGCTTTTTAAATCTTTATAGTTTATAATCCCTACAGCCAGTGAACACAAATTGCATTGCCTGTTATGTTTTTACATAAATTGAAAAGGCTTTATTCAATCAACCATTTTAGGGAAGAGTAGGGACACACCACCAAAAGTCAGTCCTGAAAGCAAGCAAAGTTTTGTACTTGCATGTTTTCCCTAGGAACATCAAGAATGTCAACATTACCCTTCCCTATTTTTTACTGATAATTTCTTGAGGATTTGCATTTTGCAAGTTAGTAATTTTCAAGCTTCATATAAGATGATCTTTTCCATAGGTATCGTTACTAGAGTTGACAGAGGTGGTGGTGGAGGCAGGCAGGAAGTCAGCAAGGTAAACCATGCAGATAACAACTGGGTGTGTTACAAAAGTAAACAACTTCACTCCACTGGAGTTACGGTACATTTTAATAAATGATCCCAGCCTGAACTCTGCTCATTTCAGCAATGCTCCATAGACATGCAACAGTGTATTTAAACACAGCTCAGGGAATGGCTACCCTGAAGTTCACAGGCATGATTTCTCTCTGATGCTTCAGCACATGTTGGACTTCAGAGCTATGCATCTTGGGCACCAGTAACAGTGTTGCTTCAGGCAAATTTGCCAAGCTAAGGGATAAGCAGTAGCAGTGAAATCCAATGTTGCCAAGGTTACAATGCCACCATTTGTTAAGTTTAAATCTGGGACTAGTTTCACCTCTAGGTCTGCCCAGTGTAGTATCAGGCTCAAATTTACCAACACCTCTGCATTACATTACATCAGAAACAGTCATCTACAAGTGCACAAGAAACACTGAACTTGTAACAAACCTGTATGTGACAAAACTGACGGACAGAAAAAAAAAGCTCCAAACCTTGAATCCCAGTTCAGGCAGGGCAGATTTGTCCCAGTGAGCCGGAATGCCCTTAAACTCTTCTGTATGTTTAAAGCCCCTGTACATTACAAGACATTACAAATAGGTAATCAAAACAAAACAGATCCCTACATTTTATATACACATGATACTAAACATTTTTGCCAAGTTTAGGGATAATATAGGCAATTGAACATATTCAGAAATATTTCAAAATCGTCTTTTCAGTTCAGTACATGACAATATTTGTTCCAAATCATCATGTCAAGACTTATGGCAGGAAGCAAGATGCCAAATGAGGAAACAAATTAGATGATACACACTGAACTAAACATGAAGCCAGTTCTCTTAGTTGCAAAGGGTTGAATGTATACATAAAAGCTCTGCCTCACTGGGGTAGATAAATAAAAACACATCCAGTATTATATCAATGTGACAGAAACAGGATAGATACAGCCCTCTACTTCCACCCCAATTTCAGTTGGTGTGTTTAGCTGCTCTTTTCTGTGTTAAGCAAGCACTGTGTGCTACAGGGGAATGCATAAAAAACATTGGCTGTTACATGCAATTATATAAAACTTCTCCCCTTGCAGACTCCCACCTTTTGCTCCACTTGTAACAACTACTATTTTCCTTTCAGATTGTCTGGTTGTTCTCAAAAGAATTGTCTGTAAACTTGTACTTAGCTTTGAAAATTACTGATCTTAGATGTCAGAAAGGGCTAATATGCATAAATGTTACTGCTTCCGTCTGCATCAGCTGCTCTAGTAAGATAGCTCCCTACAACGTTGCTACATGATGAATTATTTTCTATGCTTCCACACTTTCTGTAGCCAAGCCCAAACTTCCTTCACCCCCAGGGCTCCCAAGTCGCTTGAAAACTGGTGGCAGGCTGCAATACTGCCCTGGCTAGACATCGTTGTAGGAAAGGTATGTCCCTTCCCCTCTCCATTTCTTTTACAATTGCCTTAACAGCTACTCCTTCACCTTATTTACACCCTTGGAAGACACTGCATTCAAAATGCACTAAATCCATCACCGCAGAATGAGCAGTTGCAGTTTACCTTGCTCTTGTCTTTTCTACCTCTGTCTGAGAGATAAATTTAGGTCTTCTGCAAATCTCTCTCTCTGTTGTGTAGCGAAGGTTTTTCTGAATCATGGCTGGGAAAATAAAAATAATACCCTGAACAATCAGATGTTTTCAGAAAGCCTTCACGCTGCAGCAAAACTTGCCACTAAGTTGTTTTGTCAAAAATGTTGACAAAAGGGCACTGAGCTGTTTTTCTTGTGACACAAAGGGAGGTCAGAGCAGGATGTGAAACCCACTGTCTGTCTGTATAAACCACCAAGAAGGATTTCAGTTTCAGTTTTGCTCTTAACTTTAGAAGGAATGATAGACAACGGTAGCTATTTTCCTGTCATTGTTCCATTAGCCACACTTAACTGAAAAGGATCATTGTAAAGTAAGTATCTACTTTTGCTCCATGGATTGCATCCCCTCCTTCTCAATTTGCAAGCAAGATACTGTTTTCCTACATGTAGTTGTAGATTTCAAACCCCATAAACGCAACCTAACAGCTATCACAGGCCATTAATTTTTATTGACCACCAACAGAAACAAGTCACAGCAACCTGAATTTTAGAGGCATTATTTCTGGATCTTGGAACCTCTGTAGTTACTGCCACATCATACTAGCAACTAAGAGTCAGTAGCAGCGAGGAGAATGAGGCCTCATCTTCAGAGAGAGACGCAGGAAGAAAACAAACCGACCAACCCCTTGGCACCACCAAGCCTAGAAACTAAGTTTTAGAAGACATCTACATTGTGTATGTTTGCCTAAGTTACTAAAAAAGCCCAAACCTTAGAAAAGGGATTGATTTACTATGCAATTTTCCCTTCTAAGCCAGACAAGTTTCCCCAGCCTATAGAGAAGATTACAGCATTGCTTTCAACTGAATCACAAACAACATATCACATGCCATTTCTGCCTGTTTGGGTTTTTTTCCATGCAGAATGAGATAGTAGTGGAGAGTTAGATCAAAGGCAACTACACCAAAATGACAGTCTAGGCAGGCTGATTCCCACCACCACTGTATCCCATGGTTTTTGAAAAGGATACCTGGAAAGGCAACAGCTCAGAGAGGTCAGAGAGGACAGTGCCATCACAAGTGGCTTAAATTTCCTGAACTCTTGGGAAATACATCTGCCTACTTTGACAAAGTCAAGGTATTTCTTCAGCCTTTCCAGACAGGCAGAGCTATGAAAAGAAAATAGCTACATAAATCTTCCAATGCTAAGGAGGATTGTCTGGACCCTATACCTTGCCCAAGTATTTGTTTTTCTGCAAGCCAGTGATTAAAGCAGACCAGAAGCAGGCTTACCAAGTCTTCCAAAAGTTTCTCACCATCTGTGTTGGTGCTAGCATCAATGGCAATGTCACATTTGGGCTTGCTGGCAGACATTTTGAAACCTAGCACAAGAACTTCTCAGAAATAAAAGGGTTGGAGGAACAGGAATGCCACTTTGCTTATGTGAACAGCTCTTATCCTGAGAACTTTGACAGAGGCTCTGTCTCTGTAAGCATTGCCGATCAAAGTTCAAATTTCTCTCTCCTATCTCCTGTAGTAATGTAGTTTAAAACCACAAAAGACGTGGGAGGAAGGGAGGGAGAAAACAAAAAAACCAAAGCAAATGGAACCTACCTCCAAAATTGAGTTCATATTCATGTCTTCCAGCTTTGAAGTTCAGCTTTGGGGAACTTTTGGCTATATAAGCTTTCTCCAGGTCATCACTGGAGACAGTGGCAGCTTGATGATCACCATCCTGTCAGGCCAAAACCAGAGGAAAAGAAAAAGATTCTCCTGGTCTGTTATATACAAGCAAGTTTAAAACCCAGCAACTGTCATATGGCATGGTATGGTGGTTGCAGTATGTATCAGCTTTTGGGCATGATAGCAGCTATCATGGCAAAAGCCATGTATTAAGCACTTGAAACTGCCCCTAAAACAAACCAAGTGGTGTTATGAAGCCTAAACTTACACTGCAAAGTGCATGCTGTAATCGCTACTACTGAGATTGCACACTCACCAACCAGACCTTAGCAAAGACGCACAACATACTACTGGAACCTCAGAAAAGGAAGTTTAGTCAGGAGCAATGAAAAGAATGTATTCATGTGATCCTATCTGACAAGACTCACTGAAGAATTCTCTGTCAATAATATTTGTGACTCACCAGTGAGCACTCCTGTACCTGAACCAATCAAATTCACAGGCAAAAGATCCCATTAGGCCTCTAAAGTCCCTCTGTACAGTGTAAGGGAGGGAGGGGGTGACAAAAGAGGGGGAGGTTATAAACACTGTGCACTTTTCAGTAGTTCTGCACTTTTAACACAGAGTTGAGAGTCTCCCCATTTCTCCATACTTACTTTTTTTCCATACTCCTGCCACAGGCCATATTCATCTTTCCAGTACCAGATCCATTCTGTTGTAAGAACGAAGTGAGGGGGTTTGGTCACAGAGGAGGCTGTAGAAAGACGTCTAACCTTTGCAAACCCACAGCGCATATTCAGAAAACAGATACATGACAAGACAGAGCCACTTTCAGTAACACCATTATTAAATCTATTAAAAAAAAGGAGAAAAAAAAATCAGAACTGTTTGTGAAGCTTTACATATAGGTTCAGAAGTCCACCACAAATTTGCAAATTAAGTCAACATCACTCAAAAGCAGAACACGAACCTGCAGTTTCCACAACAATCCTAGCTCTGTCTTGTGGCTGTACATACTTTGCATTACAGTATTACGTCTCACATTGGTTCCATGGGCGGTAACCATTATCAACTTGTAAATTAGTGAGTTACATAAGGTGAACAGAAACAGTGGAAAATGTACACTGCCGCCTTCTTGCCAACCAACTGTATTCTAAACAGAACACTGTCATAACTTAGGCACCGCTTCAAAGAGCCTCTAACATAACATAAGAGGGCTAGGTAAATTCTCCAGCATGGGACACAGCACACTGCTATGAGCCCCTTCCAATACCCTCTTCATGCTACATAACCAGTTCCAAACTCTTAAAGGTACTTCCATTTTCTTAACGTTCTCTGCACCCAAGAATATCTATATCTCCAGGTACACAAGGTATTCTACCAGTTCCACAATACGGACTGGGGGATAAGGGGGCAGGAGGGGCAAATCTCATGCTACCTTTCCATCCTCCAGCTCAAAAGGTGAAAGATAAGGTTACTTCTAATCGTGGGGTCAAGCTGTGTATTGGCAAGCTCTAACCAAAGACAGATTCCCACAAGTATTTTTATTAGGTATTCAAAAAGTGAGTAGACGGGGTACTTCAGGACATGGTTTAGTGGGCATGGTTGATGGTTGGACTCGATGATCTTGAAGGTCTTTTCCAACCTAAATGACACTATGATTCTAAGTACTTGGGATAAAATCACCATTCTCTGCAGTTTTCCAGCCATTCTTAGTGAGGATTAAGACCTCCTATAGTAGCAGCAGTAGGAAGTATTTATACATTTTTTCACAGCAAAGAATACTAGAGTCTATGGGTCAGTCACATAAAATAACTGTGGTGGATTGACCCTGGCTAGCAACTAAGCACCCACACAGCTGCTCGCTCACTCCTCCTCCCCTGCACAACAGAGGGTAGAAAATAGGAAGGGCAAACGCAGGAAAAGTTCTGGGTCAATATAAAGGCAGTTCAATAAACGAAGAAGGGGGTGGGTGTAAACAAACAAAGCAAAGCTAATCACTCACCATCTCCCCAGGCAGTCTAATGCCCAGCCAGCCTCCAAACAGTAGCCACCTTGGTAACCAAAACCCCAACCCTCTTCTTCTTCTGCCCCAGGTTTTATTCCTGAACATGATGTTACATGGTATGAGAGATCCCTTTGGTCAGTTCAGGTCAGCTGTCCCAGCTGATCCTCTCCCAAGCCCTTGCCCACCCCACAGCCTACCCACTGCAGAGGAGAACGGCTGAGTCGGAAAAAGAGAAAGCCTTGACTCCGGGCAAGCACTGCTCAGCAACACCTAAAACATTGGTGCATTATCAGCACTGTTTTAGTCAAAAATCCAGAACACAGCACTATACAGGCTGCTATGAAGAAAGTTAACTATCCCAGCCAAACCCCGTACGGTAACCCAGAGAGTCCTATACGGACTCCAGGCATAAGTAAGTCACAATGGATCTGATCTCCGGCACCAGTAGATCAGCAAATAGAGGTCAGTAGAAGAATACCAAATGAAGCTACTTATGCCATGACTGCAATAGAATTGTAGCAGTTTATAGCCACTAAAGGCCTGGTCCAATATAGCAAACTCCAAACATTATTAAGTTCTGTAAGAGTTTATACCTGGCATTACTGGGGTCACAATATGCTTTTTCTATTTCTTCCATATTCTTCAAGTCCTTCCAGGTATTACCATCAGAGATCTGCCATCTATACGGCAAGTGAAAATGAGTTCTGATACACTTGTCTATAAAAGTTTAAAAAAAAAAAAAAGTAGTAAGAGATGCATTGTTTTTTACAGGCTATGAGAAAAACTCCAACATTTCAGGGCTGTACATCCAGCTAATGAAAGTATCAAATGCATAGCTAGGGAAAGTGTTCACCTATGGAATCATTACAAGCAGTAGTTTAGAATTTTTCAGCGTGAGCAAGCAAAACTTAATTTTTGAGCTTAGGCAGAAGTTCAGTTTCTGTACCTACTAGATTCTCTTTGTGCATCAAAATTGCTAGCAGGAGCTCAATGGTGGAAGACCATTCTGTCTTCTCGGTTTGAGAGACATAAATTTACAATGAATCAAGATCACAAGCTCATACGAGACTATTATTTCATATATAGAATAACAGTGTAGACTCTAACATTTATGCTTAACCACTTAGTCCCAAAATGGTATCACTGAGGGGAAAAACAAACCCAAACCCCAAACCCACAATAATGCTTAGTTTTAGGATAGGAGGTAGTTCATTTAGAGACTTCAAGAAGTCTCTAAGAGTTCAGGCCTCACCAGGAACAAGACTAGCAGTAGCAGTGGCCCAGGTATCACAAGTGTCACTCAGAAATCATTCAGAGTCAGTATGCAGTCACTCCACAATAGGAGTGAAGATCACATCACCAGTACGCATATGCGTAAACTTGAGGCTAGCTTTCATAGTAGAACAACAGGCAACTTCACTACAGGGAAAGTCAAGGAGACTGCACTACACTGTTCATACGAGAAAGCGTGCAGTACATCAGGGAGATACTACAGGTCCAAGAATATCAAGAAGGAAAAGAACGACAAAAGGACAAGAAGAAAGCTGGCACAGCAGCTTTTTTCCTGGACAAGTTGAAACATTTTGAAACGGAGACAGCTTGGACAGAACAGAAGAGTGCTAAAAGAAACAAGGAATAACGTAGAATTCACAGTATCTTTTGTAGCTATTTGAAATGGTACTCCTATCATTCAGCAATCCCTTAAGTGAACATAGGCGGAGTAGCCAATCTCCAACACAGGCAAATATTATACATTTCAGAGCAAAACAAAATAGCTCCTTTGTTTGGTATACCAGGTAGGTCAAACACTTTCCTACCAGCACTCAAGATTACAATGAGATTTAACTAAAGGTAAGCATAAGCTCTGAAGTTTCCCCTTTCAGTGAAAGATGTCTCTCGCTTTATAAGAAAAGGAAAATAGACTGGACTGGCTACAGTCACAACCTACCTTTAAAGCCACAACTTCTGTACAGATGATATAAACAGATCTGTTCCAATTCATCATCATTTGCAGTTGAGGGCTCTCGGCTAGAGCTGTGTTTTCTCTCTAGAGGGGAGAATTATAAGCTGTATTAATACACTTTGTTTCAATAAGCCCTCTTAAAAGTGCACCTATGGGTAGCGAAGATGCCTAAAAACTGTGTTTCTAACTACATAACTGCATTCAGCTCCAGAAAGACAGTGAAGTCTTTTATAACCTTGTATACTCAAAAGTCCTATCCCTTTATCCATCCTTTCTAAACTTGACTTTCCTGTCTGTAACTGCTAAATTCCTCACATAGTTTTTAGCTATCACTGCAAAATAAGAATAGAATCCAATGCCTTTACATTTCTAGATGGACTTGAGTTAACCGTGCATTCCACAGAGCTGTCCACATTGGCAGCTACAAAATCCAAATTCTAAAAATGTGTTATTTCTGCAAACTAAAGCACACCTGGAAACAAAGAAGGAACTGCAGGGAGAATAGCAGAAATGAACACACACTTTTGGATTTCCCATTCTGTTATCCTTTTCTTTCCTGCTAAATTATACTTAACTTCCAATTCTAAGGAACTTCAAAAGAAAAGAACAAACAAAATACTACATCTCTGAGAAGTAACTAGGATAGCGCTGTCTGTGAATTCTTGTGCTAGACAATCACTACATTAAAAAAAATGGATAAAGTAGTTTATGATCACACAAGTAAACACCACCCCTATTCTCTACCCTTGTTTATGTTTTTTTTTAGCAAGAAAAAAAAAATTATAGATCTCCCCATTTCCAGTTTCTGTTATGCTTTTCTAACCCCAAATTTAAGATTTTTGTAAACTCCAAGCACTTTATTTCTCAGGAACCCATAATGCCTTGAAATCCACTTCACTTGACAAGACACAAATCTCTGTCAATGAGATAGGTGCAAGGTCCCTCCTAAAAGACACATCAAGATGTAAATTCAGTTTTCTTTTACTTAATGATATCTGTGAGAATGTTACATTCACTATAGTGACTCTTCTTCTGATGTTTTCAAAAGATGGTGTTATTTACCTTTGCATGGTGAAGACTCGGCATCTTCTGTGTCATACGTGTTCCTGTTGCCATTTTTTATGTCATACATATTCCTATAAATGGAGGGTAGTTTCTCAATAATGTTTGAGCTCATTCCCTGTCTCTCCAGTTTCTCATAACATTCTGACTTTAAGAAGTCATGGGATCGCTTGCAGCTGCTGCCAAATCTGCACTGTCCCCGCAAAAAGTACTGGCAAACATGCAATTTGGTGCAGATCTTTTTATAGGTACAAGATCCATAAGGTCCATCACCTTTGTTATAATGCAAGCAGACCTTGGGCAGAGGAAAAAAAAAAAGAATTTAAAGATTAAAGTATGATGTGCTCATATAGACTGTTTGAATTAATGGGTTTTAAATTTTTACAGCTACGTGTTTGCATTTAAAAGACTTATACAAGTTTCTTCTTTCTTCTTGTTTTCCAAATGATTACTTGATAGTTTTTCCTTTTCCCTACTAATTTCTAGAAAGACCTTTCAAGAGACAACCACCATCTTACAGACATTCTCAAGCAGGTGAGATTTTGTTCTAAGTCACATAAATGTAGGATAGTGGATTTTATTGGGTTACTACCCAAACTCTTTTGTTTTCTAGTTCTGGAATAGTGAACTTTTTTGACCTAAACTTGATGGTACGAGGTACAGGATCTGGCTGGGATGGAGTTAACTTTCTTCATAGCAGACTATACCATGCCCTGTTTGGATTTGTGACGAAAACAGTGTCAATAACACACCACTGTTTCAGCTACTAATGAGCCGTGCTTGCACAGTGGAAAGGCTTTCTCTTTTTTTCCACTGTACCCCCTCCCCCTCCCCGGGTAGGCTGGGGGTGGGCAAGAAGCTGAGAGAGAACACAGCTGGGACAGCTAGCCCAAACTGGCCAAAGGGATATTCCATACCATATAATGTCATGCTCTAAAATAATAAAAAAAAAAGGCAAGGTTGGGAGGGGGGTCCTTTTTATAAGGTGGCCCTCGCTCAGAGACTTGCTAGGAATCAGTCTGCTTGTGGTGACTAACTTCCTTTGCAACTCTTATTTCCTTCCCAGTTTCCTCCACTTGCTAAACTGTCTTTATCTCCACCCACAAGTTTTGTCACACTTGTTCTTCTTGTTTTCTCTCACCTGTCCTGCTGGGAGCAGGGGAAAGGGGAGTGAGTGAGGGGCTGTGCGAGTGCTTAGCTGCCAGCTAGAGTCAACCCACTACAAAGAACAGAGGATGCAGATTTAAAATTTTAGGTTTGCATTATGCTAACTAAACTGACACCTAACATCTCCAGCTAGCATCAAGCCTCTTCCACTTTGTGATGCTCACTGAAAAACAAAGCTAAGAAACTGTCATAGTACTACTCACCTCGGGTAAGAGGGAAGGGTCATTTTGAAGCAGAAGCTGGCGAAGTTCATCGCCGTTTAAATTCTCAAGTCCATACCATTTTAGAACACAGAGATTGTGGTCCGAGTGGAAGTTGTGAACAAACTTGCATTCCTTCCTACAAGTTAAGAAACCCAAATGCAAAATGAGTGAAACAGACTTGCACTATTTTGCTACCCATCAGTATTACACTATACAGGTTAAAAAGCACACCAAATTAGCCAGTTGCAGAAAAATCTGTAGCACTCCTTTATAAAGTAATTATGTGATTTACTAAGCAGATTACATAATTACTCTGACGATAATTGCCATGCTATTTCTGATTTACAGTCATTACAGCATTAGTGTAGTCTGACAATATTGGCATTTTTGACCTGCGGCTCACAACCACGGCTAAGAAAACACCAAAACGCCGGAGCGACGCTCCCTTCCACTCAAGTCAATAGACACGTTCCCCAACCTCATGCAGCCCAAAGCGCTGAGATTTGCTGTGTGCGGAGGCGGGGGGGGGGAGCTGATCTTTCCCCCTCGGCCGGGCCCTGCTGGAAGCCCCAGAAGCAGGGCGGTGAGCTGGGGAGGAAGTGTTGCAACCCAAAGTCTGTGAAACAACCGCCGGTGCCTCTCTCCTTTGGGGGAAAAAAAATAAAAGGGGGGGGGGGGGATCCCGCCACGGAAAGGGCAGCAGGGCCTTTACTGAAGGCTCCTTGCACTGAAGGGGGCACAGCGAGCCCAGGGCCGAGCCGCCCCCCCGGGACAAGCCGGCTCCAGGCCCGAGCTCTCAGCCCGCAGCGAGAGAGGGGGAAGCGGTCGCAGCCCCCCC
>NW_010972642.1:11581500-11641672 GCF_000737465.1 Haliaeetus leucocephalus
CCTCCCCCCTTGCCCTTCCAGCGGGCCGCGAGCAGCGAGCGGCCCGCCCCGCTGCAGGGCGCGGGCGGCTTCGCGGCTCCCCAAAGCCGGGCGAGGCCCCCGTCCCCGCGGGGAGGAGAAGCCGCCGAGGCCCGGAGGGGGAAAGGGGGCTCCGCGGACATCAACCGCGCCCGGGGGGGGCAAGGAGCAAGCATACCCACCCCGGGCAAACGGCCCGCCTGCCCGCCCCCGGCCCGGGCAGCGCCACGAGGGTCCCCGCCGGCTAAGCCCAGGCCGGGGAGGCGGCGATGGAGGTGCCCCGGGCCGCCCCCCTACGCCCCTCACCTCGCCTGCTGGTTGCGGCAGAGCCCCTTCAGGTGGTACTTGCAGAGGTGCAGCCGCCCGCACTGCCCCTCGCAGCCCGCGCCGTGCTCCTGGCACAGCCGCACCGGGCTGGTGGCCACCACCACCACCGCCTCTGCCGCCGCCCCCGCCTCGCCGGGCCGCCGCACCAGCGTGAACCGCTGCGCGTCCCTCAGCGCCAGCGCCAGCTGCTCCTTGCTGGGCCGGCCCGGCAGCCGCCGCTGGAGCTCGCCCTGCTCCAGGCAGCCGCCGCTGGCGCACAGCACCCTCAGCACTTGGGCGGCGAACGCCATGGTCGCTGTGAGGTTGCCTTCCCCGGCCGGAGCCGCGCTCGGCGGGTCGGTCCCGGCCAGCCCCGCCCCGGGACGCTCCATCCGTCGGGGCGAGGAAAGGAAACTGAAACCCGGGCCGCGGGGATGGCCGCCCCGGGGAGGGACCAGGGGCGGAGCGGAGCGGGCTGCGCTGCCCTCCCGGGCCGTCCCGGTGCCGCCGCTTGTTCCTGGCCCGGGCGGGAGCAGCCCTGAGGGGAGCGCTCTGAGGGGAGAGCCCTGAGGGGAGAGCCCTGAGGGGAGCTGCCCTGAGGGGAGAGCTCTGAGGGGAGAGCCCTGAGGGAGGCCCTGGGCCCAGCCCCGGGCGCTTGAGGTGGCCTCACTGCCCGCCAGGCCAGAGTCTCCCTTCGGCTGCTGAGATACTCCCAGGAAACCCAGAGTCACCCAGAAGGCTTTGCTTATCTCTTCAAGTGGGTTTGGGGTGTGGTTTGTTTTGTTTTTCTTTAAGCTGACCGCAGGGAGTGAGACACAGGCGGTGGTACAGCGTGAAGGCACTTCCGTCTCCTTCCTCCTGATGATTCTGGGGATGTATGGGCCATTTTTAAGCCAATTCGACCAAAAAGGGGTGGAGGCTGCAAGGTCACACAACTCCTATAGGAATAAGTGGTCCAGGGGAGAAGAGAGACCACAGCCAAGTCTCCTTCACCATCTTCAGTTCCAGGAAGAAGGCTGGTGTGTGAATTCAGCTGTTGTTAGGCACCAGAAAAACTCCTCAGTTAAGGTTTCAAACCTGTGTTGGTTTTCTGATGATACATCATGAAGGCCACTCTCACACTCCTTTCTTTTCAATATCTAAATTAAAAGCTCAGTCATGAGCACGCATCTCTGGACATGCGACGGCCCTGGTTGCAATGCTCACAGTACCACCTGCTACATGGTGTGGCTGCATCCTCTGGCACCGCAGCCATGGCACCAGACTGTGGCCAAGCAATGTGCTCACCCGCTGGGAGCTCACAGATTCCTTAGAAGGGGGACCAGCTTCCCATGTTTTTTAAGTAAGTGCCTTCCTCTGGGTCATTTCAGCACTCCTGGTCCTGGATCACATTAACTCAGAGGCATGTCCCGATCCAATGTCGGGGAAGGTTTCGATATGATCCCAAGAGCGCAATTAAGGCACAAACGAGGTCAAATGCCTTATACCCAGAAGAGATTTTATTATCAAAAGTATCAAAAGTGGAAAATAATGGCGATAGGATAGAATGGAAGAAAAGGTAAAAATTAAGCAAGCAGTCGGGATAGGATTGCTAGGATAGTCACCACCACGGATCCAGCAGCGTCCCGTTGGTCCTCGATCTTCAATTCTTCGGTGGTGGTAAAAGCCCCACGGCTTGTCTCTACGGGTTTTTATAGGGCATATTTCGATGATGTCATGCGCTGCAGGTTTCGTCTATCACACGACCTTCACGTGATCTTCACATGATTGACACTAGAAACCAGTATCTTATCAGCTCCAGCCCTGTTTCCTCCCCTGGATGCCTGAATGGCCTGGTAATCATCCTTATGGAGAGAAGAGTGTCCTGCTTAAACAGCCATCTCAGAGACAAAGGTCTCGAGATAAACAGTTCACAGTTCCTTGAGATGACAGCCCAGTCCCTCACACCTAACAGTTTTTGAGACAAACCCCTCCAGATAACAATTCTGTCTCTTACAAGGCATGCTTTACATGATGATAAAACAATGATGCAAAAAGTCAAACTGGCAGCAGTACGCATGGGGACTGTTAAAGTGGATGGTGATTCTCACTGAACAAGAATCCTGGCTGCTTCCTTCTTTTGCCAGTCTGGTTCTGTTGTGCCTTTCCTCTTGTCTTGTCTTATTTCCTGCTTGCCCTGTGAGATCAGGAAGGGAGTGACAAAATGAGAAGCTAGACAAGTACATTAAACAGAACAGCTATACTAGGTCACTTAGACATTCATATAGATCTGTAGCCTGCCTCCGACAGGCCCTCAATAGATGGCTAGGAGGCAACATGAGAGGCTACAGCATTAGTGTCCATCCCTCCCTTCCAGTGTCCACTGATTAGCTTTCCTGAAACACAGGAAAAGTGCTATTCACTTTCTTGGTTCAATTTCTGATTTTATATCCACTGATCATATCCCTCTTTGTTGTCTCTTTTCCAAACTGAAAAGTTTTGGTCTATTTTAGTCTTTCATTCTATGGAAGGAATTCCACAGCTTGGGCTGTCTTTGTCCTCTTTTGTGCCTTAAGACAGTCTTTCCTTAAGGGGCAGACTTGCAGATGGTCTGCAAGATGTGAGTGTATCAAATGTGCACAACGGCTATTCAGTGTCTTTTGTCTTCTGTTGCTTTCCTAATAATCCCTACAGTTTGATTTTGTTGATTACTTTTGAGGTTGGACTGTCACGGTTCATTTAGATATCTCAAATTTACAGGACAGTGTACTCTGTAAATTGAACTTTATTTTATGAACTCGTTATGAAAGACGACAAACAAGCATGTCAAACAAGGGCTCAATCCCCTTTCGTACAGACTCGTCTAAAATGTGAATTCACTAACTCATCACTTCATTAATTCATTAATTTTCTCACTCAGAGGTTTTCTAACTCATAACTCATGCACCTATGAGCAAAATAGTTACCTAGCAGAGAGTGAGAGGTCTGATTCTTCCTCCTCTATCATGGTGCGGGTGTCCCCTGTATCACACAGCACAAAAGCCTCAGCAGTCTGACTGCTGTTGGATCACCTTCAAAAACTTTTTGGGTAAGCTGACGGCATTTATGCCTTCCAGTTTGGTCTATACCTTTTCCACGAGTTAGTGGATTCTGAAGAAACTTCCAGAGGATTAGTATGCAAGAATGTGGAAGACAGTAGCTGCAGGAGACAACAATCTGCAGGTGGTAACGGCTGCATAATGACCTTTATCCTTTCCTGTCCCTCCTGTCCTGCCTATGTGTTGCTCTTGCTTTGACCTAATGGCACTGCTCCCAGCATATGAGTGAACGGATACGTTGGAGCTGGTGTTCTCATATCATTATCCTGTTTTCCCTAGATCTCATTCCTGATCGGTAATAGTTCAGAAGCCATCACTATCCATACGAAGATAGGATAGTTTCTGCTTTCTTGTCTAAATCTATACTGAATTTCAGCTGCTGTTTCATCATCCAGTGTACTATAGGGTCTTTCAACAATTCTTCATAGTTTGGTTTCCTGAATAATATAGTGCTCTTGGCAAATCTTACTGCCTTACCCTCTTTTCCTGATGATTTATGAGTATGTTGGCTAGTGCAGGGCTGAGCAGGGCTGCCCTGGGGGACCGCCCTCCACTGGGAAAAGCTTTTGGAAATCTAAGTCAACTGTACAAACTCTTCTGACCGTTGCCTACATATTTGTTGATGCCCTCAAATAGTTCCCATGTGTTTCTGAGGTATAAATTTAAAAAGGCCTTGCTGGCTTTTCCTTAGTATTTTCCATTTCCAACACCTTCTGTTCTAAATTGTAGGTTTCAGAGATTCGGCTTCCTGCTCTGCAGTTCTCTGGATCCCCACTGTGATCCAGGTGCCACATTTGCTACTGAAAGTCCTCTGGTAGCTAGGCACTTCTAAGTGAGAGATCACACACCACAGATAGTAATTGACAGAATACAGAATAGTTGAGGTTGGAAGGGGCCACAGGAGGTCATCTGGTCCAAACCCAAATTCAGCTATTTCATCCCTGAGTTGTTCAGAACATGGGTGGAATTTTGGTGGCTTGTCCAGTGTTTTCAAATTGTTGGATAACTTACTGCCATGTCATTAGGAGACATCTTGACTGAACGAAAACTCAGGGAACCCTTTAGGATAGAAAGCATTGAAGCCAGCATGGTACTAGACAACTCCCATTCTCCCCAGTAGGCCTCCATTTACTTTTTCTGTCCAGTGCCCTAAATTCATCCTATCTAAGGGGCTCCCAACTTTTTACATCTTAAAGACCTGTCCCAGCATCACTGTGCTGTCCAGGTAGCTGTCTCAACTGCATCTACCCTCCACGCTTCCTTTCCTCACGCATCTGAAAAAAACCACTCATTTGGCAGAAATATGACATGTTGTTCATCATAAAATTTGTATGAACGACTATGCCAATGCAGATGTCAACATTACAGAGAGAGAAGTACAAAGGAGAGCAGTGCAAGGTCAGGGCTGGAGGCATGTTTGCAGGTAGCTTTACACCACTGCAATTCATTCCAATGTGTTGGTGTGTGTATCACAAGAAAGTTCATATTGCTGTTCCTGCTTTGCGGCTAGAATGAGTTTTTCGAGGCTCTGGAGTGGAGCTATCATTCTATCTCTTTTCATGAGTGTCATGGTTTAACCCCAGCTGGTAACTAAGCACCACGCAGCCACTCACTCGCTCCCCCCCACCCAGTGGGATGGGGAAGAGAATCGGGAAAAAAAAAAGTAAAACTCATGGGTTGAGATAAGAACAGTTTAATAGAATAGAAAGGAAGAAACTAATAATGATAATAATAACAATAATAAAATGACAATACTAATAAAAGAATTGAAATATACAAAACAAGTGATGCACAATGCAATTGCTCACCACTCACTGACCAATGCCCAGTTAGTTCCCGAGTAGAGACCTGCCCCCCTGGCCAACTGCCCCCAGTTTATATACTGGGCATGATGTCCCATGGTATGGAATACCCCTTTGGCCAGCTGGGGTCAGCTGTCCTGGCTGTGTCCCCTCCCAACTCCTTGTGCCCCTCCAGCCTTCTTGCTGGCTGGGCATGAGAAGCTGAAAACTCCTTGACTTAGTCTAAACACTACTTAGCAACAACTGAAAACATCAGTGTGTTATCAACATTCTTCTGGCAGTGAACCCAAAACATAACACTATACCAGCTACTATAAAAAAAATTAACTCTACCCCAGCCAAAACCAGGACAATGAGAACAGAAGTAAAACTAGGAAAACAGGCAGTGATTGATGCAGACAGCAGATTTGCAGAGCTGCCTTTGAATTTAGAGTACCTTCCCGTCCCCAGACACATACCCGAAGTAAATCATAGCTTATTCCTTCTCACTCAAGTTTTTTGTAGTTTGTTTTGTGGCATGTTCCTCAGGAAGAAAAAAAGTACCTCTTTGATTTGATAGAACTTCCCCACCTATGAATTATATATAAGCAAAATTGTACTTTCTCCTTCAGAAGAATCTTCTGCTAATGGAAAAGTCAGTTTTCATTTGTAAAATTAAGTACCTCCAATGTAAGAAAGGGCTACATGAGACCTCAAGGGCATATAAGGCAAGTGGCTCCTCTTCACCTCTCCAATACTCTAATTAAAGGTAAGGCTGGAACTGTTTTCTTAAATGCCATTGTAGTATAATTGCGTGTGAGCTATTCTACCTACAGTTTATGACTGTTCTGTACATTGGCCCTGTAATAAGCTCCCTTTAAGCCGTTCCTATGGTTTCTGAACAGCTGCTGAACTCAGAGCACATGGATTTTTAATAATTTTGGGACTTCAGGTACTGCAGTTTCAGTGAGCCACCTTTGCTAACATCTGGTGCGATGAAAACTTTACTCCAGAAATTTTCGAGTGTCAGTCATTAGATTAATATCTTTATTTTTAGGAATAGTTGATGAATAATTTTATTAATTTGAGTTGTGACATCATTTCATAATCTTGTATGCATAAATTTTCAAAATATTGTAATTTAATGATTTTTCACATGAACTTTCATACGCATCTTTAAAGCATCCATTATCATAATAGTGCTTGGTGCCCCCACTTCCCACCTCATCCACCTGTTTTAGCCCTTCTCCTAGCTAGCATGGTGTAGTTCCTAGCTTTGTGTTGTCTATTCTGGAAGATGATGTAAGGAAAATGGGCAGGACAAGACAGATTTTAGACACAGTTGTGAGCTAGAATGTTCTCTGGTGAAACAACACCTTCTGGTTGATAACAGCTACATTGCTGACTCTCATGGCTTCAGAAGTTTAGAAGCATGATAGGTTTGCTTGCGAATGTTTTTGATTACTTCTCAGCCTACATTTAAACACATGTTCAGAGGGCTAATAATTTTCCCAGTGATGGTCTGGTAGCATGGTTATTTTTAAACACTTGGCTAAACCTTCAGTAATTTTGTCTGTAGCTGGTCTGTTTATAATGGCTTGTATTTTCTATATATTATTTCTATGTACTACTCTAATTTCTTCACTTATGTGTTATATTTCTGAAATCTGGACTAGCCGACAACATATCAAACTTGCAGCTACAATTGCAAGAGTTTCCCAGTGGCACACTAACCTAAAAATCAACCAGCCAACAGATAACACATGCACACACAACTCGAAAGCAAGAAACTGGAAACTCAGTTCTGGTGCAGTACATGAGTAGCACCAGACTGTGGGGCTGTTGGCTGTCCCAGAGATCTTGCAGCCTCTGCAAAGAGCAGGATAAAGCCTCATTTTCTACTGTTGCCTCAGGACTGGGTTTATTTTCAGACACTAATAGCATAGTCTGGACGGGATATAGGACAATCTGTCTATTTTATAAGAACAGGCCAGCCTAATGGTCCATGCAAGAATTTGTATTGTGTACAGTTTGCTTTGTTGCATAAATATATTTCAAGTGGCTTTGCTTCTGAAAACAAAAAAAATTTTGGGCTGAAAATTATAGTTAGTGACGCTGTTGTTCGTCATTGGCACACCTCTAGTTTTATTCTGGTTTAGTTACTTGTTGCAGGTGTAAATGTCTGTTTATTGTGCGAGCCATAGGCTTTTGTTCTTCTTGGTTTCATACTCTCAAAAAGGTATCGTACACACACAGACCCATCACCTTCTTCACTGGCTTCCTCCATCTTTCAGAAACCTCCAGAGAACCTCTATTCTAGACTCTCCTTTCCTCTACAGATCTTGTGTCTCCCCTACTTTATTCTTGTAAGAACTGGGTCATGCACTCTTCCCTGAGGTCTGACCCTAAACTCACAGGCATTAATGTGGGAGGGAATCTTTCCATTACTTTTGAGGCCACAGGTCTCATTCCTGGTGGCTGTTTCCCTAATTCAGTATTTCAAGAGGCTAACCTCTTGCTAGAAGAGCAATGCACAGCCCTGTCAGCTCACATGTAGGCATGCCCCTAAAACTTGTCTGTTTGCTGGAACTAAGCCTCAGAAGCACATCTCTCTTCCAGGACTTCTTGACAAGCTTAATGACTCCTTTAATACTACAATGCCATGACCATCTTTATACCTGTGAAAATATCTTAGCCCACAGTGTCACTCCTTTAAAGGACAGGGAAGGTGTCACACTTATGACAGGGGAAAAAAAACCCAAATCCATTGATTTCAGCTAAGTTTCTATGTTCCTGTTTCTCTTCATTTAGTATAGGAATTCAAGGTGAAACTTGTGCAAGGTGGAGAGGGAAAGCATGGGAACCAGCCAAAATAGAAAAGGTTTATTGAAACATGCAAATAGAGAAGGCCAAAGTCTAGAAGCCTTTTGTTGTCTCAAAACAGTTTTGCCTGGGTTTGTCACCACATTATCCACTGTCTACATTATCTGCTCTCCTAATATACTGAATCTGAATATGCCTGTTAATTCCTCCTTCAAGCCTTCCACTTTCTGATGGGAGTGACCTCCCTGTTGACAGCTAGTGAATAGCAATTAAATTTTCTTTAAGGTATGACTTGCCACCAAACCACTTATCTTTGTATCACAAAGATTTGCTTAACATGCATGCATTTAAATTAGCACTTCCAGAGTTCAAAAAGTTCTTTTAAAAGTTCAGTACTTTTTCAGAGTTTCTTATGATTAAAAAATGTAATTTGCCAGGAATCAGAACAGTTATGTCACGTTTCATTTTGCTTTGCAATCAGGAACAATACAGAAGTTGGCCTCATCATCTGGTTTTTCATCCTGTGTTAGACAAGATATGAATTCCATTGATAAGAACCTAAGTCTGCTCAGTCTCCACCAGCTGTATGAAGAGTTATGTTTATAGCAACATGCAATACTTATGAATGAAAATTCTACGTCTGCACATAGTAGTTCAAAAAACCCTTGCTATTTTATGGCTGGATTATTGGTATTTTTATAACATCAAACCAGTTTGGAACACAGGACAGAAGGGATCAAATAGATCAACTCTAGTCACTCACAATCATGAGCAACTAATTTTTTAAATATCCAATTCAGAAGAGCCCACAGCATGATCATCAGACACCCTAAGCCCCAGAAAACTCTTCAGCACTTTGCAACAATTTTAAGACCTGTAGCCTCTGAACACACCAAGAAAAAAACAGGATCATCATCACCATCGGAGAGGGCAGTAGATTTCAAAATGGGTTGGTATGTTTCTCAGGCATTCTGCTCAAAGCCTGTGAAGACAGCAGTCAGCTGCATATAGGAAACATCCCAAGCAAGTATAAGAAATCCCTAAAACTACCTTTGCAAAAAATCAGAAACTTCTAACTTTATTTTCCTGTTGCTAGACCCTACTTTCCATTGAAGCTTCCTAGCTTCAGTGAAAATTAGAAAAGCTTTCTTGTGACTTTCTCTTCTGTGCATTCATTTAGTTCTCTGTGTGTTCATCAGCTAAATTCACAATTGTGCATGTGGGGTGTCACACATCACACACCACACAATCACAAATGATTCAGAGATCGGTAGCAGCTACTTATGGTGACAGGGGATAAACAGAAGGAGCAAAGGATCTCATCAAAAGCAAGCAACAATCTGTGTTTTCAAAAGCTTCTTGCAGTGTTATACTAAGGTGTATAACTAACACATTCATAGTATCTTAAACAGCTGTCTAGAATCCCAACTGAAATAGATGCTTGGTAAAGGGAGAGCTAAATTACACATAATACTTAAGCGTGTATAGTTTAACTGGAAATGGAGCAGCAAAATGGGAGTGTATTCAGAGATATTCATCAGATAAAGGTCATTCTGCAGAAAAGTACTTCCAGTATGACCAAAGACAACATGCTTTGTAACACAGTTTACTGCTGATGCAGAAAAAAGCATCATTTCAGAGAAGTCTGCTGCATCTTTGGTTCTTTTGTCACATGACCCACGAGAAAGGTTTTTCACCCAGGTGTCCATTCCAACTAGCAAGATAGGCTGGCTAGCCTGGATTATCTGTAGTTGAGCTGTGCAAGGCAAATGTTCTACATTGACATAGAACAAGCACGTTTATCAACTGAACTGCTGTTAGTCTTGTACTCCGTCTTGCCACACAAGGGCTATCTACCTATGTAGTACCTTATAATTTCTCTATAAAAATACTTTCCATGTATTTTTTGTGTAATGATTGCATTTACTTCTTCAAAAGAGTCTTAAAATAAAGCTAGTATGTCTGCTGAAATGTAGGATATGGAAATAGTGCTTTTTTTCTGCGAGAATGGTGCTACTATATGTTAGCAAGTTTCAAGTTCTATTAAAAAAAGAGGAACTTATTTGTAATAAACATTATGCTGAGTCATAAAAATCTTCTGAAAGTGGATTTACAATTGTTTCCTAGCATTCTCATGGGAATTCCGTACTTGCAACAGAGACTATTTTAATCAAAGCTGATGACATTTTTTTCAGCTTATTTTCCTTTCATTTGGTACCTTTCAGTTCCCAAGTTATTACTGGACTATGTAATTTTCACAAGCAAATGTTTTTTCATCAGTCTTTGTACTCTGAAGTAGCAAAGAAAGAACTCTAAAGGCCACTTGTGCGATTTATGATCACTGATGCTTAATATTTAACTGTAGGCAAATAGGACTGAATAAGAGACAATCTGTTTACTTTTAAATGATGCACAGAGGAAAATATAGTCATGTTCTTATTCTGCTTTTCATTTTGCCTATTAGAAAAAGACCTGATGTCTCTCTTTCCTCATCAGTATATAAATGGATTATTTTTGCATTACACATATCAAGATCTTCGTGTCATGTTTGTTTCAGAAGACCACTGGCAGCTAGAAAATGAATGAAGTCATGAAATGAGGAGAGCAGAGGTGCCAAAGCTCTGGCTTCTTAGACACAGGCACATCTCAAGCTCTAGCTGCATCTCATAACTAGCTGGAGTCTGTATAAAGACAGAGGCCATTTAGTAATCCTAATTCCTCACATGGTGCTGCTGAGGCTGATGTTGCTTGGAAATTTATTTACAAGCTCAGCCCAGACACTTTCCCAAATGGAGCACTAGCAATATCTTTGTCACCTGTGCCCTGTAAACACTCTCAGAGATTCCCCTTCCCACAACTTTCTGAATTATGCTGTATGTGCTTTGTGCCTGTAATCAATCTGAGATTTTGTTACTTTTGTCATTTTTAAAATAGAGATGAACACTAAGAATCTGAGAATTGAGGGGAAAGAATTTTTAGCCAGTTACATTTTTTGTTAATGTTGTTTTATAGGAATACCTCTATCTAGGTCAAAAGTCTTCAAAACATTTTGGAAAAAAAATTGTTATTGCTGTTAAAGCATGTTCTGGTAAGGATCAAGAAGTCCCTTAGGTAGTCCATAATTTTTTAAAAAAGGAATATGGGACTATATTCTAAAGTAAGAAACTAGTAAAAACATAGCCATCCTGTCTGTGCAGGCAGTGAAAACTCCTTTAAAAGGATATTAAGATGACAAATAAAGTAATGAAAACTTAGTGACAACATGGCAAAATTAAGTTGACTGGTACAACTTTAATTTGCCCTCACTGTGTAGGTGTGTTATGGTACTATTTTGACATGATCACCAGCTGTTTCTGCTACAAGATCTTTCCTTCATTCAGTGCATGTATGGAATAATGCTCTTTTAGTGACTAATTAGCCAGTGGGATTTCAATACTGATTGCATCCCCAAGCCTTATGTACTACACAGTCAGATGTTGCTTTCAAGAGAGAATTGCTAACCTCTTTATAAACTTTTTTATGCTTCCCCCATTACAGCATAGGAGTGCTATATAAGCATTAGACATTTCTATTCATAAGAGCATTGTGATTTGAAGACAATTTTATTATCCCTGCTTTACAGATGAAGGCACAAGAATTAAATTAGAGAATACCCACTAATTTTGTGTATTCGATATAAGATACCTAAGAACTCATGTTTTAGAGAGTTCAGCATTTCTGGACAGTTTGTGGGCTCAGACCAGTGCTCAGTGACTACACTTGCAGCTGGTACCACTCAGCATTTCTGCAAATCTGATAGTGGGGTCTCAAGTCAGACATCTCAAAAATGAGGAACATACAGTAAATGACCACCTGTGAAAGTTTGTTCAAAGGGACTTGCCTAGCATCATTTGGGAACTCTGTGGTAGAGACAGGGTCAGAACCCACTTCTCCAGGGTAGCATTCAGCTGCTTTAATTTTGAGAGCATCCTCTCTCTTCCTTATTCACTAGACAATTTATAACTTCTGCAACAGATGCAGCAGTGTTTCTGCAAATGACAGTCTTGTTTACTAAACAGTCCCAGTTCACCATTGGAGCAAGATTTATTCCATGCACTAAAAAAAGTAGGGTCCTTGAGAGGAAAATATTAAAATATACACCCAAGGAGGAGGGAAGGGAGATGATTCTGTTTTGATTTGGTATTTTCTGTCTTTGGAGTGCTTCCACATTCTCCTGGAAGATGCTCCTCATACCCCACTTTCAGATTCCTCGGTTAACAAAAATAACATTTGGAAAAAGGCTGGCATAAAAAAATCCCTTCAGTCTGCCACCTGCATCTCCACCATTTGAGTTAACTGCTCAGCAGATGGCAATAGCAGGTTGCTATCTTCCTCATTCACCAAAGAATTTCACAGATACTTGCTGCAGCAGGGAAGCATTAAGAGTCCAGGTGAAATCTTGAACTCCACTGTAGTCTTGGGAGTTTGGGAGTGGGAAAAGGACATTGGTCCTTCCCACTCCATTCCTCAAGCTTGCCCCCGCCTTCCCTTATCTTTCAAAAGCCAGTCTTCCCTCTCCACTATCTTTGGCTTCTATTCTTCTTGTCCCTCTCAATCCAAGAAGTGTTGGCCCAAGCTTCTCATCCCCAATCCTACTGTCTTCATCCAGGTCCCACAAAATTAGTCCAGATTCTCTTATGAATCTTAACCTTCCTTTTATCTTCTTGCCAAATAGGTTCCAATCTTCTCTTCTCAAATCCTGGTCAAATCTCTTTCTGGCACCTCTCTCCATCACTCCACTGAGCACACTGGAGTTCAGAGCCAGTGGCTGTGCAACTACCTTCCATCTCCAATGACCTCCAGCTCTCAATCTTACTTCCCAGTGTCTTCTGCTCTTCTTATTACCAATTGCAGTTTCCTTCTTATACCTCACCTGGAGTCCTGCATAGCAGTCTCCAGTACTGCTTCCTCCCAAATTCAGCCCTTCTTGTGCCTGTATTCCAGTCAAGCAGCTACTTGTCCCATGAAGCTTCGGTGCTGTCCAGGTGGTGGTAGAAGAAAAAGTTGATCTGAAAGAGCAGGGAAAAGACAGTTCTCTCACTGCTGGTGCTCAACCGTATCCTGGTACAACGCTTCAGTTACAGGGCAAGCCCTGATTTGCCCCTGCAGTACTTGATCACAGCATGTGCTGGTGGAAGAGTACATGCACAGTCCTGTGCCTGGGAAGAAGCTGGGAAGGAACACAGCTCATCCCCTTGCCCAG
Source organism: Haliaeetus leucocephalus (assembly GCF_000737465.1). NCBI lineage: Eukaryota > Metazoa > Chordata > Aves > Accipitriformes > Accipitridae > Haliaeetus > Haliaeetus leucocephalus. The sequence goes on from NW_010972642.1 coordinate 11,594,748, forward strand.
TGTCTTCCAGCTCCAAATGCTGAAGTATAAAAATTTATTGAGCGTGGGTGAAGAATTGGAGTAGCTTGCAATGTTATCTAAATTCAGATGAGTTTTTATGGAACAGAAAAAAACATGTCCCTAACACAAACCATACCGCACCTGTGAGATTTACTGTGTCTGATCAATAGCATAATTAAACAGTCCTAAAGAAGATATTTTTTAAGGACAAAGCAGTTCTGCTTGCCATGCATTTCAGCTAACACTGTTGAACAAATGTTCAACATGAGGCACACAGTGGCATAAAAACATAACAGCTACTTTGTTATTTCTGTCAAGATTTGCATTTACAGACCTTTCTCAATATATATTTAGAATCAACCTTGAAAGCAGGCAAGGATTACAGGTCATCCCCCATGTTGTTATAACTCCCTCAGATGGGATGGAGTAAAGTTTGATCTCTTAGGCTGTGTATATGAAATATGTAATGTTTCTGTTGTGCTTAATTTAACTGAGTAGGCTCTATATTCCTTGAATCTAAAAGCTGTTCAAGCCTCCAACGTATATTTTGCCAGGTAATGTTAAGAGCTTGGCTTAAAATGAGGACAGTATGCCAGACACAGGTGAAAATACTATTCAATTTGAAGATTGATGTGGAATGTTTCTCATTTTACCTTGAGGCATCATGTTAATGATATTAACTTGCAAGCTGCCTTCTCCGGAATCCTGTTCATATTTGTCTCTGTAAGGTGTTTGACATCTTTTTGGGGAGCTCTAATACAAGGCATTACCTCTTACCATGCAGTAATCAGGACCTCAACTTGTCCGGGCATGTTAAACACATAAAGTTAAACTGTGCTTCTGATTAGGCATGATTTTAAGACCACATGTGAATTTTTTCTAGAACTGGGTCCCTAGCTCTGAATATCTTTGAAGTGATCTTTAAGGAAGTCTCTCTAAATTAAACCTTTCATATCTTTATTCTAGATTCTTGCGTATGCTGAATTAATTAAGCAGTTAGTTGGCCAACAGCTTAATAACAATTTCATAAAACAGGCAACCAGAAGCCTTAGCTTATAAACCCATGATTCCACTTCTGAATTCATTTCATGGTTTTTTTCATGTTTCTTTTGTATTTACCTTTATCAGATATATCCTAGAAAACCTGAGTGAGCTAGACTTGCTGAGATCATGTTGTGGGTGTGGGTTGGGAGAATTCCATGGAACACATTTAGAGGACATATGTAAGACTAAGGTGTGGCATAACTGAGTTCAATGATAGTTCAAAATGCAGGCATCTAGCTATCTTCTGCTGTAGGTCTCTCTTAAGGGAATTAGATTTTAATGTGTTTATTTGCTGCTGTGGGCTTCTGTGGCTGATGAGTGGAAGTAGGAATGGCAACATGGTGAAAAAAATTCCTAATTTTTTATCTTAACTGATAACTTTTCCCCTTATATTTCACTTTTCTAGCCATTTACCCAATGGAATGTACGAAAAAAACCTCACAGACAAGTTAGTTGTTAGATTTTACCATTTATTCTACCTCAAAAAGAAATTGAAAAGAGTGTGGCCAAATAGAATCCATTGCAAAAAGACAGTGTCATTTGAAATTTAAAACTAAAACCCACTCAGCTTTAGAAAATTCTCTTTCAAAAAAGATTCCAAGCCAGGAAACAATTTTACCGACATGCCTCCTACCCTACCATCAAGATACAGGATTTCTTTAACACCAGTTTGTAAAAATCCCCAAAGCCTAAGTGCTTCTTCAGCACTTCCCTGATAATATAGGAAGCATTTATTTGCTAGTCATAGCACTTTATGCCCACATAACTGTTTGCCTCATCAAAGCATAAAACCCCATTATTTGGGACAGCTGGTTTTTAGTCACCTTCAGAGTGTAGTAGCGAGAGGAATTCTATTTTTAAATAATTTCCTTTACCACTCTGCAGTTCCTTAAAATGTATTTCTTTTATCTAGAATTCTGGCAGAAACTTGACCTCATTCTACTCCTTCAGTAAAGACAGAATGTACTGGGTTTTTTTGCAATATAACAATTATAACACCAAGAATGGCTTTAAATAGTTTTTGTATTTTAACTACTTTTATTTAGAGCATTTGACTGTAAGGTCAGACATGTTTTTGTGTCTCCAAATGAACTAGATCAACTGGTTACCTCTCACAACTATTACTATCTTCCTCCCAACCATACAGTGACGTGCGGAAAACAGACTCCACAATCAGTGAGATTGTAAAGTAGGTATGTTCATTCAGCGCTGGGCGGCACGGGGGGTAGTCCCACCAAAGTCATGCGCGCCCGACTCGGCAGTTCGCCTCAAGTTTATACAGTCAGGTATTACATATTCACAATACGCCTATACATATGCATGACCTATCCCCGCTTCATATTAAAATTAGCTCCGAGAGGTCATTTCCATAGTCCCCTCCCAACTGCGCCTGCGCAGGGCCTCTTTATGGTGGTCGTCTGGTGGTCGCAGAGATGAAGATAGATGACTCCTCTTCATCACCGCTAGTAACCTTTTTCCTTGCACAGGCTCAGTGATTTCTTGGTATTCACCCAAGCCGCAAGACCAGTCTTAGCTGGCTCTTGGGGCCTGCTCCCTCTTCTTATCAAGGACTGTCTTTACCTCATTGGCTGGTTCTTGGGACCAGCTCTTCTTATCAAGGACTGTCTCTACCTCAACTAATTTCAACAATGTAAGCACTTAAACATCATCTTTCACCCCCCTTTATGATGTCTACTGAGATTCTTTTGACTCCCCTTGTCTCAACAGCTTCCTTCCTTTCAGCTGACCTGTTTTCAAGTCTTCACTACTCTACTTTTTCCATCTCAGCCCTGTGTAGGAAATATCTGCCCAACTCTCTGGTGGAACTTAATGTAGATGTCTGTCCCTGAAAATGGACATTTTGTCAGAGGCTTAAACTGCTATGCTTTTGGTAGTTCCACGCTTACACATTTTCTTAACTCTGTGGTACCAGTCACATAGCATGCTAATTTGCATGGGAATGATGTCAAAATGTGATCCCATTTTTTACCTTAATAGAAAAAATAGGAGCATATTCATCTTGCAGTGTGTTTGCCTGGGAAGGGCAGCTGGCCTTCCTGTTGCACATTGTGGAATTTGGGCCAGCCTGTCAGGGTACCCTATTTGTAATTATGTAAGACAAAAGTACCTGCAGAAGAAATAGCTGTAGGAAAATTCCTATGGAACATTTAATCTTTGGGTTGAAAGCCCAAACTGATTTCTCTTTTCAATTTTCAGGACGTTAATGCCAACATACAGTTTGCTTTTCTAGTTCTTGGTCTTCTGATGAACTTGCACATCTTACATGAAAGGTGGTGCAGAACTTTCATATTTGTCTTTAAAACATTTTCCTCCCATTTTAAGTGGAAATTTATTTCTTTTATAGTTTCTCATACTATTTCTGCCTATTTTTAAGTTATAAATGAAATACATACACTTCATAGGCCTTATACTAGTATCCTGTAGAGTGTTGAATTTCATTTAAGGTAAAGGTCAGCTTGTATTCTCATAATGAAAAAAGCATGTTGTATTCTTATAATGTATATTGGTATTCTCATTAATAGTGCACTCATTTCTGTTCTCTAGCTCAACAGAATTAGGAATCCTAGGCTGGCCCCATGATTTTCTTCCACAGCTTTTTGTTATAGGCATATTTTTCCATTGCTGGTAATTTACAGAGGATTTAAAGATCATTTAGGACCTGCTTAATAATAGATGTTGATTTTTCTTCTTGTTCAACAACTACAGATGTGGTCCTTCAACAGATGCTTACATGGTCTCTCTGCCTGAACCTTGTATGTATCTTGTCTTAAAAATGTTAGGATTACATTACATTTATACTGTTTGCTTCTATCTGAGTGTGCTACAGGTTTTTAATTTTTTTTTTTCCCATCTGCTACAGAGTTTCTAAGACCTTTTTTTCTTTAAATCTCTGTCCTTTTTTTTCTAATTACATCTGTTTTGTGATAACTATCATCATTGTATCCAAAACCTTGGTGAGGGTCCTTTGAAGTCAACCTATTCTGAGACTCCATAATAGCTATCAGCGATTATTCTGCTTTTTTCATGTGAATGTTAGAATAAGAAATTCATGGAAACAAAAATGGAGGTCTGTGTGCATTTGATCACTGGAAACTAGGTCTCCATGCTTCTTCTGTTCTTATGTGCTTCCTTAGGCATCCAGCATGAGCAACAATCAGAGACAAGATACTGAGCTGGATGGACTTTCGGTCAGAGTCATTTCAGTCATTCTTGTCTTCTTAAGCCTTGTTCTTAGATGCTGCCTCCCCCCATCTCACAGCTAAAGTGGAACACATTTTTCATTCCCTACATAGTCTGGTTTTTGAACTACAAAATGAGTCCCACCAACAATTCCAAATTCTTGCACTGCAGCCAGCAACCATGCTATTACATGCTTTTATTGGTTTTCTTAGAAGGCATGTATGTATTCTGAGAATATTTCCTTTTCTCAAATAGTCACCCCCCTCAGATTTAGGCTCTACCTAGAAGTATTATCATCAGGAAATGGTTTTGCACTCTTACAGAAACTGAGCTAGAAAGCACTGTTCTGCAGTTGCCTAACTCTGTAAGCATTTAATTTCATCAACACCTCTCCAGTTGCCGTTCAAATTTTCTAGATGATTGGAGATCTGAATGTAACACAAAAACACCTTAAGGGTCACCATGTGCAGACATCCTGGCATTCCCCAGAGATTTGTAGCTTAAGGAATTCAATAATATCTCCATATTTAATAGCCCTGGGTAGATTTCCCCCCATTTCTTTTTGAAAAAGTGTTATTTCTTAGTTTCTGCAACATCCTGTAGATAACTGATATCTTCTGTAAATTAACAATTTGTTGTGTGAAGTAAGGTATCCTTTGCTGGTTGTGTACTTACCTCCTATGGTGTCCTTCAGTCCCTTCTAATACAAGGACTGTATTAGAACTATAATATATCTTCATTCATATTCTCTGAGTTAATACTGATTTAAGAGATTTCTACCATCCCCCCTCTACTTTTTTCCAGGTTGAAGAAGCAATGCTGCTTTTATGCAAATCTAGAAATGACCCAGTCTGACTAGATCAGTGCCTTCCTTCTTCCTAATGCTGCCCAGGATCCAGATACTGCACATTTTTCTGACTGAGGTCACCTGCATTGTCCAAGCTGCCAGCTGTTTCTAGATCATTCCTAATGCTAATGAACAGGCCTTTCACCTAATGTGATTTCAGACCCTTTGTTTTAAAATATGAGTAAGAACTGTCTCTTTTTAGTGTTGCGGTTCAGTGGCGTGAATGTTTGCTATGGAAATAAGAGGTTTGGAAATGGCCTTTTCAATGGTTAATGGAGATTACAATTTCGATGTCCCACTGAGGCACAGCTTCAAGGTGAAGAAGTGCCATAGCCCGGATTTAACAAACAGGTCTACTGTTCAAGGCCTTCTCCTGAATGGTGGGGAACGTGAGGTTAAACTCCTGAAACTGAGGAGGCAACTGAACCCACACCACTACTGTCCGGGGCAGTGCTGCCATCATTCAGCTAGCATGCACACCACTGCCCTATTCCCCAGTGGGCCTTCGAAAGAAAAGAAGGGGCTGCGATTTCAGACACCTTGCTTCTTACTAGGTAAATAAAGTGCTTTTCTTCCTGCGTGGTGCTGCAGCTACTGATTTGATTTTGAGATACAAAACTGCCTCCAAGTGCTTCAGAGGAGAGTAATGTATTGCATTCTGGATTCACCTAAAACATGTGCATTTCAGTACCTAAATTGTAAAGTCTGCTTTTTATTGACCTGGCCATAAGTCTATGCAGTGGAAAGGCAGGGTTTCTAAGTTGTAATATGGTTGCAGATGCTACAGCATTTATTATATACCTGTCTTTTCAGCTTTTCCAAAATAGACACAATTGCTTCCTTCCATTCTTTGGAGTTCAAAAGGCTCTGTCACCTAGTCTTAACATTTGTGAAATCTCAGCTTTATAATTTAGGGGGAATGGGATTGAAATGTGTTATTGAATTAATCCCAAATGATCTAAATGCCCCTCAAATCTGAAGGCCTGTTTCCTCCACAAAATAGCTCAGTTACTTGGAAAATGATTAGTTGTTATTTGGCTTCCTCAGTTTCACCATTAAGAGTTATTATAATACTGTCTTCTTCTTTCTATATGCTTTCTCTTTAAGTAAAAGACTTCCATTTTTACCCTTTATCAGGCTCACCTCCTAATGACAGTCTTTCCTTTATCCATTGCTATTTTTATGAAATACTCTCATGTTATTATTCCTGTCTTGCTCTGATAGTTTTCCAATGAAGTATTATTGACTTGTGGGTGGTTTAGCTATCCTAGTATTTAAAGGAGTACTCATTATACCTGTACATTAATCAAAGTAATTATTTCATATTTCACTTTAAAATCTTCTTTTAGTTAGGGTTGGGTTTTGGTGTTTTTTTTTCCAATGCACTTTTTATTATTAGTTCCTTGTGCTTCTGTTGTGGTTTCTGGTTTTCTATCTTCACGGGGCTTCCCAGCAGAAAGTCACTTCCTTTGGTTATATGGAGCCAAAGAAGAAGCTTCCTGAGAAGCCCTGCTGACACGGACAACTGGACCAATATGTTGGGTCTAGTTGTAAAGTGGGGGCTTTAAATGTGGGTTTTCCATTGAAAAGCTGCTCTGCCCACTCATGCAACTTCATCCTTCATGCTGCAGTTCTCTTTTTAGGCCCCAGAAGAGGTAATTCCATGTTCAGACCTAACCTCTGCAACGATTTATCCAAATACCTAATTTTATGACTGTAATTACTCGATGGTTCTAAGTGAAATGTGTTACAGATGTAAAATTAGCCAAGTAAATATCTCTTTTAAGGTTGGATCATAAGTTCTTAAAGCAGAAAAACATTAAGTTTCAAACATATCAGTGGTTCCATTTATATCATTTACATTAAGATAATCATATGTAATTCTGAAATAGTCTAAAAGTAGACAGTATCTCGTTAAGAAATAGCAAGACATTTTTTATTTGGACCTTTAAAGTCCAGAAAATTATTAACTCTAAAATGATTAAAGCATTGTAAAAGCAAAATATTTTAAAGCAATATTAAAATTAAAAACATGATTCTGAGATGGGAATCCCAATGTGATATGCAAAGGTTTCATATTCAAAGGTAAGGAAATGAGTCTGAGATAATCTCTCATTTTAGGCTTAAAATTCAATTTGTAAAACATTTTCAATATCTTTTTTCTTCCTTAAGAAGATAAAAAGCTTCACACATAAGATGTACTTGGAGATAATGGTTGGACAAAGCTCTTTAAAAAAGAAGAGCTGTTGCCCTCTAAGTAACTATAAAGAACTCTTACAAGGATTAAAATGCAAAAATGCCACTCTTTCTGTTTAACCTACTGTAATGCTTTATAAGGTAGCCAAAGGATTAAAACAAATCAGGAAGTCAGGGAAGAATGTGCAACATTAGTGCTGGCACAGCAAGTTTCCCCTTACTGTACTGAAAATAATACTAGTGTCAACTATGAGCCAGAACCTCTGTTTGTACAAATCATCAGTGGTCCTTCGCTTTGGTGGCTCTATACCAATTTCCACCAGCTAAGGAACCAATACTATAACTCCACCAATTACAATAAAAGTCTATATTTTGTATTGCAGAGAGTTTGCCATTTGTAGAATGATTTGTAGGGCAAGTGAAGAGTTTGAACTTATGATATATCCTCATCTTCCAATATTTGAATAAATGATCATGTTTGTTGAAATGCAGAGACTAAAGTCTCCCAACACAAATGGAATTGTTAGACACAGTTTCATCATCTGATTTGCTTATATGGTATGATGCCATAATTGTGTTTTTTGGTTTTTATGTTCTCTTTCAGTTTTTTTTTCTGTATGTATTCTACACTAAATTATCTGACCAAAATCATGGTAAACAATAGTACTTAGGCTGGTACTAAGCAACATATATTTCCTTTTTGTGTGTGTTTGGTGTTTTGGGGTTTTTTAAAGAGAGTTTTCAATGTATTGTGGGGCTGGGAATGTGAATTCAGGCATTTTCTGAGCCCACTAATTTGAAGTTCAGATTGCAGACTGATTCACTGAGAAACACTCACGCCTGGATTATCAGTGCACTCTACATGTAAAAGAAGACAGCTCTCTGTGTGTTGATCCCTGTTTTTGCTGTGTAGAGAAAAGGCTGCATCCCTGCTGCAAGAGACTTCCCAGTTTCCTTTGAACCTTGAATGGAGCGGACCAGAAGCGGCATGAAGGCAGAGATTTGAAAATTCACTGGTCAGCATGGTTAGACTCAGGAGGTGAGCACAGGCATGTAATCTCTCAACCCTTCCACTTTCAGGAAGACAGCATCTGCGGTTGTGTAATTATTGTGAATCCTCATATGCCCATGAGGATTCATGACAAAGATTATTACAGAGCTGCGTGGCCAGAAGAAGGGTGGCAAAGGAGTCTGCCAAGGGCCCGAACAAGTATGTAAGCACAGAAGCTCTCTGTGGCTGTAACATTCACCAATTTCTGATTTCTGGAGATGGTTGAGCTGGTAGGCAATCTGTTATGCATGGGCAAATGACTCCCTGTGACAGAATCATTTCTAGAACCAATTGGGGTTTTTTATATGAAGTGTCTTCTGTCATGAGTGGTCTATCTGTGCTATTTGGAGAGTGACAAATTGCCTGACATTCAAAAAAATCTGAGAAATCTACAAATGCCTGGTGAGAAAACTTGCCACTTCGAGTTTTACATTCTTTTAGGAAGGGAGAGACTGTTTTTTATTCTACATTTGACCAATGCCTCATGCGAGAGTCTTTATGCTTTCTCAAGCCTTCCAGCAAGTGGTGTAGTACATTATTTAATTCTGGGTTTTTATTCAGAAGGGTGAAAATGCTTCTTCTGTACCATTACTGTGAAGTAGCTTTCAGCGCGAAGCAAGGATGAAAGAAAGTTCTGAAACTTAAACAATCGTTCTGTTGTTGAAAGTTTATTTTTAAAACATGGAGGAAGGAGAAGAACTTGATGTTGTGGTTTATAACTGATATTCAAATTTTGATATCAGGCACATCAATTGTTTGAGACATTAAAACGTGAATAGTAAGTTCACTTTCTCAGACTTGTTATCTGGAATCCATCTTCCCATCCAATGCAAAAATCAAAGCAGGGTCTCTTCTGTAATAACATTTCTCTGCAGAGGCCAACGTGCTGCCTGCCTTGACTGTACCGTGATTTGGTGAGGCGTGAGCAGTCAGTGTTAGCTGACAGCCCTGAGCTGTACCTTACTCTGCCTCTTCCAAACTCTTCCAGGCTTCCCAGGGAGGTAACCAGAGCCCTTGCTCTGAGCGTGTGACAGACCAAAGATGCGATGTACAAATGGGTTACAGAGCTTAAATCTACCATGTGAGACAGCATTTGCTCTTGTTTTCATGCTGTGCATTTGTGCTACGTACGGCACCTTCCCATTTCCTCGGAAAACAAACCTTTTGCTGACCTGCCTTATGGCGTAGCCTCTTATTTGAAATGAGAACATTCTGATGGACCAATTTGATTTGGGAAGATTGATCATTTTAATGGTGTTAAAACCATTAGCTTTAATCTCTTGACCTTCACCCTCTTTTACTACTGGGATGTGTTGGTCCCAGCCAGCAGTCACACACCCACGCAGCTGCTCACACGCTTTGGGAATATAACTTAATTTATTGCCTTAATATATTTAGTTGCTGATTCGGGTATTGGGAAGCAAAGAAGGCAAACATTAAAACATCTTTCCTTCCCCTTTCCCAGGCTCAGCTGCACTCCAGACACATCTCCTCCCCTCTTGTTATCTCCACAGATTACACTCAGTATCTTCAGCGAGGCGATGAGTGGCACAGGGGTTTGGGGTCAGGACGTGGTGGTTTCTCTCTGCCTCTCCTTGTTTCTCACCCTTTTCTTCCACTTCTGCTTCCTTCTTACTCATTTCATTACTCTGCTCCAGCGTGGTCCCTCTGTGGGCCACAGTCCCTTTGGGGGTGTGCCTGTTTGGTCATGGAGCACCTCCAACTCCTCTGACCTTACCCTCCCCTCATTCCCCTGTTTCTATCCTTGTCACCTCCTTCCCTCCTTGTCCCCTCTGGTGTTCCCTCCCAGGCTTGTCTCCTCCCCTTTGGCATTTTTTGCCCTTTCCTCAGTATGTTTTCACAGAGGCACCGCACACGCTCTGCTTTGGCACGTGGTGGGTCCGTTGCGGAGCCAGCTGGAATTGGCTGTGACCAGCTCAGGACAGCCCTGACCTCCTCCACAGGGGCCACCCCTCCAGTTTCATGACCAGGATAAGTGGGGAGAACAGGAGGCCAGAACAGTAACTGCCCAGCTTCAGGTAGAGATGGAAGAGTAGGCAGGTCAGATTGCATCATCAGGGGCCTATTAGGACATCACTCTACTGGGAAGGAACTCAGGAGGGATCTTGAAGCTCATTCATAATTTTAAATCCGATACATACTTCTACTTCAGGAAAGAACTGAACCATGAATTCTATGCTTTTTCGTGTTGCAAAGTAACTGCAAGTAGAGAGGAAGTTAATTGTGTAACTGTATTTTGGCCTGAAATCAGTGCTGAGTCACAATGTGATGTTTTAAGAGCACAGTTGCAGGTTAATTTCCTTTATAAGCCCAAGTCATGCCAGAGAAGTGCTACAAAATGGAACTTGTAGTTCAAAAAAACACTGAAAAAAGATATTCTGAAACTTTGTGGTGCAAATTTTGAAAAGGCAGCTTGCAACTGAAACCAGCAGAAATGGTTGATGCTAATATTGCCTTCAAATTTCTTCCACTCAGCCAGCATTCATAACCAGGCTAGTTCTTGACTATGGTTCTTGGTTGAGGGAGTATAGATAATACTGTAAGAGGCGATTACTATTTTACAGCAGTTTCATGACAAATGCTGAGGAAATTTTGTAAAATGTGCCTCTGAAAGACTTGGCTGCAAAGAGCTACAGCACAGGGTAGATTATATCAACAATAAGAGGTTTTGTACTGAAAAACATAGAGTTCTCATTCCGTAGGATGCAACATCATGGCTTGTAGCTGCTCAGAGAGTGTGTGGCAAATTAGCAACTACAACTTGTCTGAATCTTTACTGAATACTTCAGTAAATGCTTTAGGGCTGGGCCTGAGCTGCAAACATGAGCTTTGAAGCAGAGTTCTGAAATACCCTCAAACTCTTATTCTGAGTTCTAGTTTGGTCTGCTTCTTACACCAAGCTAAGCAGGAGGTTCAGATAAAACCTCAAAGTCCACTGCAATCTATATGGGACGGATGAGGGATGCAGGGTTTTGCCCTAGACATACCATACTGGTGACAGTTTTGTTAGGATGTGCCATAGCCAAAAGGAATCTCTCCCAGTGCTCAGAATCTGCATATTTTGAGCAATAGTTAAAACATTTCATTGTATTTTGTATCAGTATAAATCACCCTTCTTTTGTGCAGAATGAAGGGCCATGCTAGCCGTTTACTATACCTTTACTCTCAAAAAAATCCCTAGCCAAAACACTTCCCTAAAATCAGCTATTTAATGCAGCCCCTTTGCCAGCCCATTGCTGTGGGAACTCAGTCTTTCATTTATTTATGAAACCAGACAGATTCTTGTCTTGCGTGTGGAACTGAAATTCTAGGTAAGTGTCCAGACTTTTTTTTAAACTTACTTAAGGTGTGATTTTTTTCTTTTTTGGCATGAATTCAGCTGTGTAAATGGTATGACCATTCAACAGTACCTTGTTGATACTTGTACATTTTAGGCTTTGAAAGGCATCAACAGTAGATGTTCCGTCAAGGTTACCAAGTATCAGTTTGGAGTTTGAGTTAGACAAAAGCAATTTAAGGAAAGTGAATTACTTAATATTAGGGGAACACAGTGTGAGGATCTTTAAAAAGGAGATTCATGTCTTTAATTTCTACAGCTCTATACCCCAAGAATCTGTGGCCACCATTGCAGCTAAAGGATTAATGTGGTCCATTCTGGCTTTAGAATAAAATCAGATCAGTTTATTGAAAAGCTTGTTGCACTGAAGTCAAAGAGAAAAATCCCATTGACTTCAGTGAGGTCAATTTACCGAATCACCAGAATTTCACCATGTATGCATGGTCAGCAAAATTTAAAAAAACTTTTACAGATTTTGACAGTACTTTTTAACATACTTATCTGAGGCATAATTACCAGGTCAGAACATCCATGGATAGTCTTGGATAAAATTCTTACTTATTTACATTTATGTATCTCGTCTCTCCTTTGCATTTTAAAGCATCACACAGAGATCAATCTTGCAACTGCTGAAATCACTGCCAAAATGCCCAGTATTTTCAAGAGATTATAATCAAACACTTAATATGTAAAAATACTGATATATTTATTATTAAATTTACAATTTTGAAATAATAATGTAAATGAGAACAGGAAAAAACCTGCAAGGCAATAAAACCTCATTATTGTAGTCTGTAACAAAAATAAATAAAAAAGAGGTACTGAGGAATTGTTTCTAAGTAATGTTGTATATAAAGTATAATCCATCTTGAACTGGCTGCAAATATGTCTATTCTTACTGTTTACTAAATAATCAAATTTGCTTCTGGAACTCACAGTTAGTCTGAGAGTTTATGTGTATACAGTCATATACTAATCTGCATTATGAAAAAACCCTAAGCTTGTTTCAACTGTGTCTGCAAACCAAAGGAACTTAAACACTTGCGTTTAATTCAGGTCAGTATTTTCTTTTGGAAATTAGTAGTTATACTAACTGAGACTGAATGTCAGCAATAACACATTTTCACTTCATAGTGTCTGTAAAAAATGTGTTTACAATGATGTGGATAATAATCTAAAAGTTACAGTATTAGTGAAACTGGAAACTAGTAAGGAAAAATAGTATGAATTTAAAAAAAAAAACAAAATAAAATGTTGCAAGTATATAATTGCATTAAAATATCACTTTCTAATCCTAAATTACTTTTATCTGTGTTATTACATACATTTCATCTCATCACTGGAAATACAGAGTTATTTCATTTAGTTAGTTTTATTTATACTGAGACAATTATTGCTTATTTTGAAACATACATTTTAAAAATATTGTTTATTTTAAACAGGATTCAAGTTTTGATATCCAAATAATGGTAAGTTTACAATGCCTTTATTCTCTTTCATTATCGAGTGCTTCAGATATGCTACAGAAAACTCTTAGGCACATTCAGATTTGGGGGATTTTTTCGCTTTTTAGAACAAGGTGTAGTAAAATTGTAATGAACAGTTTTCTGAAAATCCACACTGGGTTTTCTATAATGGGTTAGTATAGCATTTTCTCTGCATAACCGCTCCATAACTTGTGTGTAACAATTTTTGTCATGTCAATGTTATTGAATGATAACTTTAGCTTCATAAATCATGTTACACAAGTGACACATACCTCTGTATTACATACTGTAAAACACTCCAATAACAGTAACACCCTTTATGTAAACTTCTGCTGCAAATTAAGGAAATGAACCTTGAAACATTTGCACGAGTGAGTAATGTTACCCGTGTGAGTTGTCCCACTGACCTCAAAGAGACTTCTCAGAGGAGTGAGAACTTTCTTATAATAGTAAACAATTACGGTAATGCCTCAGTGCCTGCAAAATACATATTCCAGGAGGATGTATATTCTCTATAATCACTGTATTTATTTGGGATTTTCTGACTGACAATGTTGAAAGAACCAGCCTGGTCTTTTCTGGCTCCCAACAGAAAAATGTTCTTGCAGAGTTTTCCTGACCAAGACGTACTGGGCCAGGCTTTCGAAGATGCGCTAGAAGTACTGCAGCAGCACTCTGACAGAGAAATGCAGTATTCACCAGGTAAAAAAGACCATTATTCCATTTCATTTACCACTTTGTATTTTTACAGGAAAGTACATCTTGATGCACATAGGTGGGAGATTAATTTCCCAGAGGTGGATTAATGGACAGCAGAGGGGTATGTTGGGAGGATGGAAAGGGGGAAGAATATTTGGAGGGTTTCTGCCCCTCCATTAGTACTGCCCAGCGTGGTGTGCATCTTCTGTGTCACAGCACGGAGAAACTCTTGGACAGTCCCCTCTTCTACCTTCTCCTCAGTACTAGCTGAGGTGCACTGAGCCCAGATTTCCTATAATCAGAGGATATATGACCACAGTGCAACAGCCATTTTCCAGTTTTAATGTTTTAATTGAAAAATGCCCTTCTGTTATGCTCTGAATAAGCTCATAATAACAATGAGTTCTAATGGAAAAAAAAAAAAAAGACCAAGAATCCAACATGTGAAATTAATTTCCACAATTACTTTTTTTACATTAAAATATAAATTTTAAATATTTTTATGTAGAAATGATAGTTTCAGTCTGGATAATTAATAGAAAAGTGTTTTTCTTGGCTTCAAGCATTTTATACTTTACAAAACTTAAAATACAGGAAAGCTGTAAATTGTTCCAGTTCAGGCAAGGTTTTGGCAATTAAATGATTATAAAATTTAAGATCTGTGTTTGCTGTTTTTACATTGTAAACAGAAATGAAAGGAAAGGAAAATAGGAGGCTACATCACAAATCCCCTAAGTCCAGAACAAAATATCTATTGTCTTTTGTGTGGAATGCATTTCATACGAGGAAGTTTATTTACGTATTATCTATTATATACTGAAATGTAAATAAGACCTCTTGGGCCATATCTTCAGCCTTTGTTAATAAATTTTTGGCTCCACTGCACTGGTAATTTACACATGCTGAAGGATCCACTATACATAATTACTTGCAATGTTCTTGCCTGTATCTGTTGTTAGGGCCGATGGAGAAAGGTATAAAACACTTGCAACTCAGTGGTTAGTATGTCCCACAGCTGCACCCACATTTCCACTTGCAATAGATGTACCCTCCAAAATCTTTTTATGACCATGTGCAGTGCGTAATTTATTCCAAATGCCTCAGTCCGGTCTTTGCCTTTGCTTCTTTTAAACATCCTAAGGTCTCGGGTTCCTTCGGTGTCGTTCTTTCAGGCACTGCAGATGCTCTGATGCTCCTTCACTTCATTCACAATTGGAGACTCTGACTTGCATTGTACTAATGGCCTGCAGAACTGTGTGACATTCCTTTTTCCTTTCTAATACATGTAGTATAGTAGTCTATAATTATTCTGTTCATTATGTTTGGTGATCTATTCGGCCCTCCTTTTTCTATTAACCAAAATACTTCATGATACTATGAAATATCTGACATTTTGTCTTAACAAATATTGCTTGTCATCGTGAAGGCGAACAAAACCAGCCCAAGGGTGCAATTAACAGCAACAGTACAGATTACGTTGGATAACCTGCTGATATGAAACCTCTTGGCTCTGGAGACTGTATTATCTAGAAGGCAGCCATAAGATAAATGTTTTTTGACAGACCCAGCAGCATGTTAGACTGTTTGCCGCTGGGTTTTTTTCCTTCTTCTCTCCCTTTTACTCACTCAGGTTTCCCTCCATCCTAATTCTCAGGTTATAAAAATTGCCTGACTGCGCTCAACCATCACCACCACCTCCGAGCAAGTCCTAGCTACTCTGCAGCACCATCTACAGAGGACCAAGGGTATACCTGGCGAAATGTGATTGTAAGTGAACTGATTACTAATAACAGAGTCAGACATAAATGGAAAATTGGCTGACCATTTGTGATTTCTAGTACAAATCATTATACTAACTCTAACAGAAATTTGGTCTGCCCAGGCATGATTCAGATTCAACTGCCTTGGGAAATATTTGCAAAACATGTTTAATAGTCTCTTTTTAGGAGTCATCTTAGCTCTTTGCCTCTGGTGCTCTTCTGTGGTTCATCATGTAACATGACAACTAACAAAACAGTCTACTAGTACGATAGGGAAAAGGGTTTCTCTCTATTACCTGGCAACAAGCAGAGAAGAACAACTTCCAACCTCCGCATAGCTTCTGCTGCTGTGAGAAACTACCGCACCTTTGATTTCTTCAACAGCATTTTCCTCTAAGAGTGCTGGGAATACCAGCATTGTCTGAACTCTGAGCTCAGCTTGAGCCTGCAGAGTCCATATTCATTCTTAAAAACACTGGGAGTGTGGCTTCCAGGAGTGATGGAAAATTAATATTGCATGGGAGATAATTTCAGGTAAACAGATTCCACAAAAGCCCATTTTCAATGAGCAGATCAGCAACAACGTGACACAGGAGCTACAGAGTCTGTAGGGGCCACTGTCCAGGTGGCTGTTGGCTTTTTTACTAACTCTGGAAACAGAGTCTACTGTTGCTCCTCTGCCTCCAACAGAAGGGTTGAAGGTCCAGAGTGAGGCAATTACTCTGTTTTCCCTCTCATACCTCCCCTCGTGGGCAGCCCTTCCCCCTGGACACAAATCAGTGCTGCTTATTACTGGTACAGCACACTGCATGCCTTCGTGGCTGAGAAAAGTCTTCCATGGCTGAGGTGATGAAAGGCTGCATTTTGAAGGCTTCAGGCAATTAATTACTACAAGTTTCTTTTCCCTCAGAGAATGTACTCTATTAGTAACTCTTCTTTGTCTTAATTCTTGAAGAACAGTGCAGTGGATTTTTATGCGGATGAGACTGTCTACCATACGCTGCAGAATACTCCAGAAAGCCAAGTGACGCATGCTGCTGCTGGCCAGCCAAAAGCAGGGAAAGGTGTGTAGAAAGAGCATATCTTGATATGTACGTTATGTTACTTCAAAAAAATCTCCTGGCAAATTATGCTTTCTCTTTTTCCTAATTTTTTTTTACTTTTAATGGGAAAAAATAAGTTAACATTTAATAGTAACTAGAATACAACTGCTAGTGTTCAATTCCTATCTGCTAAATCTCATAAGGTAAGATACATGTGTTATCATCTTATTCTGTCCTCCTGTTTAGTACATGGAAAAACAAACCAGAGATGTGTTTCACTCCAAATCATCTGGGATGAAGTATGACGCAAAGAAGTAAATCTAGCTATTAATAATATCTTTATCCACTTTAATAGCTTACTTTATTTCATGTGGTCCAACAAGGAGTGGTTTTCTTGAAGGTTTTTCACATACATGAATATTATTGCACCTGATTTTATGCCATTGGTTACTTTTCAAATTACCTCTTAGATTTTGTCACTTCCAGTGTGCATTTTTATAGCTATTTTTATGCTCCTTTTGGTTGACTTTGCTTGAGTGGATAGCTATTTTGCAAAGAATAGGTCGGGTGACATTGTTCATTACAGTACTTCTTTTGTTACTGCATTCATACTTTGGTTTTTGTTTGGGACTCAGCATCCTTTCTATGACTCCGCTAGATAAGATTTCCACAGCTTCCACTCTGAGCTGTTGTACCTACTTTTGACTGTGGGGTCTTTTTGAGTAGCTTCCTGGTTTTGCTGCTTTTTGAAATCCCCTGCTCTCAACTTTAACCACATGGTGTCAGTTTTTGGTATCATCTCTTCCCATTGATGCTGAACACTGTGGTTTATGTTGCTTAATAGCAACTACTACTACTACTACTACAAATTCCTTGGGACGATGGAAAGAGAGTAGCCTCTGCTTTTAAGTTCTGTAGTTCTAATACTTGAAATTCACTGTTGCAAAGAAAAACCTTTCAATCCAGGAATGTTGCTTTTCTAAGTCTTACCCAGTGTTGCACTGGGGAATTTTACATGAGAGTATCTGGATTCACCTTCAGTTGTTACTGCTCTCTTAAACTTCGTTTCCTGTTTCATATTTCTTTTACATTATTATCAATGTTCTTTTCCAGAAGGCATAAATTTTCAGATACTGCATAATTTTTCAGAATGACTGACTATTCTTATGGGTTTTTTTGGTGTCCTCTTATGGGTTCTTTGTGTCCATGGCAATATTCCTGCCAGAAACTGTGATTTGGGGGACTATTTCCACTATACCTAAATAAATTTGGTCCTCCTGGCTTCTTATTGAGACATGAGAGGTTTTGTGTACATTAGCAAGTAGTGTGGCCCTTTAGGAATAGATCTGTAGATGAAACAATCAATACTGAGGACCCAAAGTCTGTGTTTAAAAGCGTTTCTCAAGGATTTGTTTAGGGCAATCTCTAGGATGCAGCGACTTAGATAAGCTTCTGGAAAACATCTTTGAGTTAGGTCTTTTCTGGAAGGAGTCCAATTCATGCACGTCAAGGCATTCCATGATCTGAACTAAAGCTTGGTGAGTGGAGATAATCAAGAGGGGTACTTCAGAAATGCATCTGAATTAGACACACCCAGAGAGAATTAGGCTGCTTCAGGACAATTCAGCACAGAAATCTAATGCAGACACTCTGAAAGACCTTCTGGAGCAAACTGCCACTCTCCAGTGGCCACATAAGAAACCTGCAGACACTAGCCTGCTAGCTTAGACTGATGTTTAGGGCCTGAAAATGAATTTATGCACTAGCTTATGCAATGAGGTGCAGTACAAAGATCTGTGAACTAACCCCAGCTCAAACTGGTGCATCCACATTGTGTAGCACTTTGGCAATAACAGCTGGGCTCTAGTAACATAGCTGCATTAACACATAAGATCAAATAAGCCCTCTCAAACCAAGACATCAGCTAGATGTGTCTAGAAAGTGTCTAGAAATAAAAATTTGGCCAGAAATGACAGCTGAAAAAAGAGGACAGGCAGAATGAAATCAGATGCTGCTGCAGACATGGCTACACTACTGTTTTCCAGCAGACTCAGTCCGTAATAGTGTGTGGATTTTCCCCTGATCTTATTTTTTCTACCAGAGGTTCATAGGTTTATAAGATAATTCAGGTTGGAGGGGACCTAAGGAGGTCACCTACTAAGAAGTGTTTACTGTGATCAGGCAGTGTCCTTCACCAGTTTGCTTTTAAGCTTCTCGTCTTGGTAATACTACATGTATTTCTAGTGGAATAGGTACTTCTAGTCACAGGCCAATTTTTATTTAAATAATGAAATTTTATTAATTTTTTTGGAAAGTACCTCTGATTTCAGGCTCTTCTTCTTCCTAGTCTGACTGTCACTTCTCTCCTCTTTCCTTATCACCAGATGCAGAATTACTGTCATCCCTAACAGATGTCTTGGCTTGACCTCAGTGTTCCTTAGCAACTGTCACTTTTCCCCTGTTCCTAGTTTAAAATAGCCACACAAGACAAGACTTTATGAACTTTAGGTGCAGCTGCTTGTTTCCACTTTGGTTAAAGTGGAAGCCATTCTTCTGCATAGACTCTGCTTTCTGCAAAATGTTCCTCTTTGTCTCATAATCTTAAATTCTTCCTCCTTATGGCAGCTTCTTGGTCACCCTTGGCTTTGTGAAGGGAACTAGAAGTACTTCAGAGAAAGGGATTCACAAGACCTAAGTGAAACTAAATAAGCTTCACTAGTAAACTCAAGTTTGAGAGCTGAGCCTGTGGGGAGAAGCACTTAGTTAACTGACAAATATTGCAGTACTGAGCTTGCTTCATCCTCCATGGGAATGCAAGGTGACACTTCTGCACTTTTTTAGAAAACTGCAGAGTACCAGAAAGTCTAGCTCCTTATTGACTAGGTGAGGTTTATTGTTCAAAACTAGCTTGCTCTCCCCACTCACTCACTCACGCTTTCTCGTATCAGACCACCTTGCATTCCCAAAACAGTCCTGAAACAAACCTGACAAAATTGAGTCATCTCAAAAGCTTTGAGTTTTGATTAAGCAGGGAAAGCATTTATTCAAAAACATTCAGATTGGCTCTCCAGAACCTCTTTCCCGCACTGTCTGAGGATGTAATTTCCTGCAGTGGGTTCCCTGACCATGCATCTGCACAGCATGTGTCTGAAGACTGCTGAAAGTGGCTTCTGAGACCTACCACTACAGTGAAGTCACCAGATATATGTCATGATCCCCAAATAACATGCTCTTGAAACTCTAATGACCAAATCCTTTTCTGTCACCACAGATCTGTACATGTTTCAGAACTATCATCTCATTTGCTGTTGCTGGTCTTCCACTGAATAGTTTATACTGATCTTTTAATTTGTGACAGGATATTAGGTTCACCTATGCTTTTGCTTGTAAGATCCCTTCCAGAAAAAGACAACTGCTCATCTTTTAAAACAAGTATAAGTTCTGTTCTGACATTTTGTACTTCATTTCTTAATAGGTAGAAAAAAACTTCGACTGTTTGAGTACCTCCATGAGTCTCTGTATGATCCAGCTATGGCAAACTGCATCCAATGGGTGGATAAGCCCAATGGTGTCTTCCAGTTTGTCTCCAAAAACAAGGAGAAACTTGCAGAGCTGTGGGGAGAAAGAAAGGGAAACCGCAAGATCATGACATATCAGAAAATGGCCAGAGCACTGAGGAATTATGGAAGAACAGGTGAAATCATTAAAATTCGAAGGAAGCTGACATACCAGTTCAGTGCCGTTGTTTTACAGAGACTTGCTCCATCTTATTTCTTGGGAAAAGAAACAGTTTATCATCCATACATTCAGTCTAATCAAGAATATCAGTGTGCAGATGACTGGATCAGTTACAATAATTACATGTATAACAATGGTTATGCATTACAGCATGCTAACAGCTAGACATATCTTTCACATAAACAGGTCTTTGTTAGATTCCAGCACAGGAACTCTTCCCTGTACATAGCTTTTCCTTTAAGATATCATGCAAACATACGAAGAGGAGGGTTTTGAAAGTGATATTGGCCTAGTTTTGATCCTTTTGAAGTTAATGATAAATGGTCATTGACTATTGAAGAAAACCGGCAGCTGTAGGGCACATTCTATTCTCCATGACATTAATCAGAGGAATTACTTCAGATTCAAGCTGGTATATCCAAGATCAGTATCAAGGCTTCTGTCTGTTAGTGGACATCAAAGATCCCATCCTGACAACACTCACTGGAAGTTTTATTCATATCCCCAGCATTTACAATCAGAATTTACATGCTGTTGTACCATAGCACATGCACTCCCTATCATTTGGATCATTTGGGTGCACATGAACTAGAAAGGGAAGAGATTTGCCAACTACATGAAGCTACTGTCTGCTTTTTTCCTCAATGTTCTTTATTAAGAGACATTTTCTGAGTGAATGCCTAGCTGAATGATAGAGTCCACATGAAGGTGCACCTGTTGGACAAGCTGTTAATCCTTAATCACTTAAATTAACATATCTTAGCACAGATCCTGACATATGGTATTAGGATTGCCAGGTGCACATTTCACTGTTGGCAGTGGATTCATTGGGAAAGTGACCATACCATGAGAGGGTTAGTAAAGGATTATGCTTTTCACAAAGTTATTTACAGTTCTTCCGCCACTAATATGAGAAGCTGCACTTTTGTCCAGCAGTTCTGTACTCACCTAACAAACATAGCTTTGTTATTTATTTTTGGAATTATAACTTTATACATATAAGTACAATTTCACTTCTCCAACTCTTTTCCTACAAGGGAATGCAGCTGAAAGGCTCAGTGATTTTACACTCTCTTCATGGGGAAGAAGGACTAAATTTAGGTAAAAAGAGAGTACTAGCCCCTTATTCCAGGATGATACCTATAAATATACTTTTTCTCATGCTTGATCAACTTGTATCATCATATGAGTTGTCTATTGTGCCAAAATAGTTCCATTCAACTGCATTCAATTCCAAGTTCTGCATTTTGCTTCAAGTGAGTGCAGGCCTGGATATTAATAAAGACAAAATTAATTTCTGTGGAGAGGTATAAATGGTGGCCTGATATGTTTGATGAAATTCACTGACTTTGATAGTTGCCCCTTTGTCTAACTCCTGCTTACTTGTACAGGGATATAATTTTATGTAATAGACACAATGCAGTACACTCTGCTCAAGCAAAATTCAAGGTTTTGAGTTAGCACTTTGGTAAGATGAAAGATGTGTACTCTTAGAAATCTGAAGCATGTTAAATAGCACTAAAAACAGACCCAGATTTTAAGTCAGTAAAATAAGAAGGTCATGACTGTGTTGTTAATATTTCATTTTGAGTGTAGTGTCCTGTAAAATGTAAACATTACTACAAAATAGACACAAGAATGCCTCTGGTCTTCTAGAACTGAATCTGGATCCTGCTGTAGCACTGAACACAGTTGGATTTTTAACTCTTACAAAGGACTAAGGTCTTTCAGTTGGGATGCCTTCACTATGTGAGGACATACGTAAATACAACACTTCAAATGTCATAATGTACATAAATTTGCCAAGAAACTGCACAGTTCAGTTACTCTGCATCTGTCACCCATTGCACACTGACTTTATGTTATTTACAAGGCTGGTAACATACACTGGATTAAGAGTCTTCTTTCTGCAAAGTGCTTCCTTAATCATTATGTTTAGATTCACTTTCCTCAGTCTCATCTACTTGTTAAGAAAATAAACACTTACTCAGATTCTGTGTTACCTTTTTAACTTAGGTATAAACATTAGCATTTGCTTCCTATAAAGCTGGTAACCAGGTGAGATGTTACAGCTGCAGCTGGGAGAGTGGTACAGAGCTGAAAGAGAAGAGCATAAGGGGTGAGAACTAAAGGAAATTCAGTCAGGGAAGCAATGAGGGAATCATAATATCTGTGGATAGGAAGAGGCAGATTTCAGCCACGGAAGTAACCATGGGTACTGACAGTGTTAGAAAGAGATTCCTTTGAAAAAAACGTAGCCCACCTCCCCATGCTTCCACCCCCTCAATCAAATGTACCTGGAGAGATTTTAGAAGCTCCTACTGTGGTTCTGTGGCTATACAGAAGGATATTTAACTGTGCAATGCACTGATACTGGGCTTACATACAGAAAAGATTCTTGACTGTTAGCAACACTTTAACCTAGCAAAGACAGGTTAAATCATAAACTAAACCACATGGTTACCAAATAAGTGAGGTGCAGACTTAGACTTACTGAGGTCTGAAATCAGGTGTAGCTGTTTTTAACTGTGCAAATATTTAACCACTGAAACAACACACCAAGGTATGTGCTGGATTCATTGTTTCTCAGCAGCCTTAACCCAAGACGATATCCATTTCTAAGATGTACAGTACCGCAATAAAGTCATAGTAAAGTCATAGCCATACCACAAGACACAAGGCTGAATGTAGGAAATTGGACTCCTGCTAGTCTCAGTATTTGCAGGATCCTGTCATGTAACTCCATGTAGGAAATTCAAGGCTACCTGTGGAGATCTAAACAGAACTGAGGTGGGTGCTAGTAGGGCATTTTTATTTCCAGTGCAGTCCCCTGCGCACCTCACCCCCCATCACTGTCCTCCCACCCTCAGGCTCCGTGTGGCATCTCCTCCCTCCCACGTGCACAGGTTTGGACACAAGATGTGATGGTGCCAAGCACCCCGGGGGAAACATGAGAGGTGGCTCCCAAGACAGCAGCTTTATCCCATACACGTAACTCTTGATAACTGGCCATTGCTGCCATTGCTGGCTTCGCCTTTGTCTCTCTCCTGTCTCCTTTCTGCTCACCCCCAGCAGAAAGCAATCTGCCTGCCCACCCATCTGCCTATATTTCACACTCACCTCTGACTTAGAGGCTGCATCTTGCCTTGGAAGACGCTGGGATAGGGCCTAGGAGTGGGGAAAGAACCCGGGCTTCTCCCAGCTCCCACACTCAGTGGGAGTGAGTATCCTTTAAAGTACCCCACTTTAAAGGATATCCCAGTCTGAGCAAGGTGCCCCATACCGAAGTCCTACATTCAACTAATACTGTGCCTCATGATGCTTCAGGCACTTAGTAAGGACGTGAGCCTTTCAGAGTGAAGTATGCCTCTAAAGGGATGGCAGAAATCCTCTTGCACAGGTATAGCTAGACATGTGGAGAGTCTCCTTGCTCATCCCTTGTGCCGACTGTGTCACCTGGTTTCTGTTCAGATGTGGCAGACAAGATCAGAGAGTCCCAGGCGAGTGCTGGGCTGGTGCCTCTCCCCAACACACAATTCTTGTTTGCTCGAGCAATGACAGGTATGGTATCATGCCTTGTATATCTGCTGTGGCTTCAGAGTTGTCCTCTGATGGAAGGTCCCTGTGCTACAAGCCAGGATGGCACAAACTGGGGTTGCGCCTTGGTGGAAAGAGCTTTGCCTCTTTGGCATGGGGGTGGCTCTGGGCCCACAAGATGGCACTAACAGATAGCTTGTCACACTGAATTTGTGACACTTGCAGGCCATTTGTTCTCCCCACGTTCCTTTTGTGTTTTCTCCCCCCCTCCATGTTTAATATTTTCATCTTTGTGCACAGCGCTGCTGCAGATGTGGCAGAAGCAGCACCTTTCCTTTTGAAGTTATTACCAGGCCAGTTCCATCTGTGGCAGATAAAGAAAATGTCATGACTGAGATGACAGGAAACCCACAATTTAAAGCAGATAACATTATGTCAGCAGATCCACAAGTCTGTGTCGATTACCCTGGACAACAGTCAGTTTTACAGCTGCAGCTCAGTGTCTTCTCCAAAATAAGTGTGGCTGCAGTGGCTTCCAACATTGCCGAGGGTGGTGCATGAAGAAGAAATAAAGCTGATCTTTCAGATTTAGACTTCTGAATTCCTATAAGCAGGAATTACATCAACAGCCTTACAGACTCTGTGATGGAGGCAGAACCAGAGCATCCTGGTAACATGTTTTATGTACCCCATCTTGCCTGGCCTATGCCATACTTATATGTATATATCCTGTTCAGCAGACCAAAATCAGGAGAGATTCTTAGCTTCCAGCTGAGAAATTATTTGATTTGATTTCATTTGCTTTGCATTTGACTCCAGGGAAACTTTTCCCTTTGGTAGCACTTAGAGCACACATCAAGTACCTGCCTCCACTTTGTCAGACACTTACCAGATGGGCATTCTGGTGGCAGATGGGTCAGGCTGCCCCACTGTCCCAAGTGCAGATGGATGTTGTCCATGGAGAGCGTTGGGTTACCAATTCCTACTTTTTACAAACTGAGATCTTCTCCTATCATATGACAGAGCTGCATGTGTGGGTTTACCATTAGTACATTGCTTAGTGAGTATAAAAAGGATGGAAAATACTACAAACCATGGTGGGCTTTTTTGCAAGAAGCTGCCCCATGGATTGTTTCCTAAAAAGTATCCTGAGCGCCAGATGTAAACAAAACTATGTAATCTTCTTTTTTGGTTAATGAGAGCTGCCCCTGCATTCTTGGCAACATCTAAACAACCATAGCTAATTGTCTAATAGATGAATGACTGCAAACACTCACTGGTGTATCAGGGTAACGCTGGCGCTCAAGCTGGGTGTTCAGGCTATTTTCTAGTTATGTTTCATTGACCCTGGCAATTTTCCTGGGTTCCTGGTTTCCCAAATTTCTTTTACGAAGAAGGTCAAGGCAAACTCCCAGATTGTCTCTAAACTGCAGGAGCAGATTCCTACATCTGTGCACAAGCTGAGGGCAACGACATTGCATGTGCCTGCTGCTGTCTGCATGAACAGATTCACTTAAGGGACTGGAGAGAGTCTGAGACCATAAAACAAAGTCTGTATTTTAAATCTATTTTGGACAATGGTTTTCAGTTCTGCTTTCAGTCAGGTTTACAAAGATGCTGCATTTCAGGCTGAAACATTTCCTGTAATATTCCATTAGACAATACAATTAAGGCCTCACATGTATTACAGAAGACCTGGAAAACTCCACAGTCAGTGCACTATGGAGAGAAATCCCTTGTTGATAGTGACAGCAGAGGGTGTTTGCCAAAAAGCATTGTTTTCTCGGGTTTTTTAGGTCCAGCAGATCTCCCTCTGAGTTACCAACTGGCCTCCTGCAAGTGGCAGTTACCATCTACCTGTGTAAGGACCTCTGCTGAAATCTGCCACTGTTTTACTGCCTTATTTCATCCAACTTCTAGTTGTCTTACCTGCTGACATGCTGTGAATTTCATGCAGTATATTTTGGACTAAAAACTGGCAGCAGTACCAATGAATTCACCATTGGTTTATTCAAAAGAGGCCTAGACCTCTAACACCAAAGTGCATCACCAGCAACACAGCGCCTGTCTTATGATACGGCTGTCTTATCATGTCTTTTATTATATCACCTTCACCAGGGGATTTTAAAGGGCTCTGTAAAAGTACCGTTATCCCCACTGTATCTGCAGGTAGAGGAGAAGACACATGAGGTAGGGTCAGATATCCGTGGACTCAATGGCAGGTGAAGAGAATGGAGCACCCCGAGCATGGGCTGCAGCCAACAGCTAGGCCCACCTCGCGCTGGTCCAGTTCCCTGCTGTTTCCGAGGCATCAGAAGAAATAAGTAAAATAATTAGCGGAATCCAATCCATGCATTGAAAGTGCCCAAAAGAGAAGTAAGCAGTGCTCCACCGACACATACGGCACAGCTGGAGGCAACACGAGCTTTTTGTATCATTCAACAGCACACCTCAGATTTGAAATGTGGGATGCGCTGGTGTGGAAGGGCAGTCCTGAAGCAGATGGGCAAAGGATGCCTGAGCAAAGGATTTCCTTCGCTTTTTTCTAGTGAAGGAAATTATATCTAATTACAGACAGTCAGGAGCTTCAAGCCAGAGAGCCTCGGTGCTGCGCGTACATTTTAAAATACCACTCTCCCAAGGCAATATAGTGCCTAAGAGGCACCAGCCACCTTGTTAGGAAGTTGCACATTGAACAGTCAGTGTTGATACAATGGATTATAAGGTGAATTACAGTGCAACCAGGCTGTATTAGCAAGATGCCAACAAACTGCATGCAGAGTGTAAACTGATGGATGGAAAAGTAAATTCCTTATTTGACATTCCAGAAACACATAACCTGAGCCAAGAGTTCAAGAACCACAATGAAATAAAAAGACAGACAGCTGGTTGTTTGTCATGATATCTCTGTGTAGAATTAGAGGCATTAATTACATATGGGGAATATTAATGACAGTTTAAAGTGGAATGTAGCTAATCATTACAGTACTATCTCCAAGCAGAGCGCTTGTGAAGCTGTATAATACTTTCTTTCAGAGGAAATGAAAACTCAGCAAATCTATTTGGAGTACTAGCAGTGTGTAGCAGTCCGAGTGTCTAGATTGACTTTTCTGCCTCATCAGAGCAGAATTCCATAACAATTAGAAGACACAACTCTTTACAGATTTGGCTAAGTCCATTAGTCTTGTTGAGATCCAGAAAGCACAGGAGATGGCTTAAAAATAATGAGATTGGCTTAAAAATAATAATATTTGAATGATTTGATTTGCCCTCTAGTTTTTAACCTTGATTTCAGGTTTCCAGTCTGCACGCAGCAATGTTGAGGCTAACACTCTTCTCAAAAAAAGAACCAAAGACTGGGGGAGCTGAGGTTGTTGGAAAAGCAGCACGTTTGGAGAGATGCAGAGTAGTGAGGAAAACTCCATCTTCTGTACAAGCAGCAACATGCTTCATAATGGAGGCAAACCCATGCGCTACAAGGGATTAGCAGCTTGCAGAGATGAAGGAAAAAAGGTGCAGCAGCGAGATGGTCTCTGGCCACTGGAAGACTGTGCAATCACATGGGCAGCCACGTTTTCACCCAGCTCCTACAGCTCTCAGTTTCCTCTGGGCTGGTTTTAGGCAACTGGATTACTTTGGACCTCTGAGGTCTGCGGAGCCTCTCAGTCTTCATAGACTAAGGCAAAGGATTTAGATGGCATTTCGGCATGCTGGGACAGAATGCAGGGAGTCTAATTGTCCATTCCACTGGTTTAGCAGTCCACAGTATTTAAACCAGATGAGAATTGGGCTTAAACATCTCAAAAGGCCTCGGAAGGTCTGAGCATCTCACTAAGCAGTCCTGAGGAAAACTGCAGTTTTCAGTTGGTGTCACTGTGAGATTATGCTGTGTCCTCATTGTCCTGGTTTTGGCTGGGATAGAGTTAATTTTCTTTCTAGTAGCTGGTATAGCATTATGGTTTGGGTTCACTACCAGAAGAATGTTGATAACACACTGATGTTTTCAGTTGTTGCTAAGTAGTGTTTAGACTAAGTCAAGGAGTTTTCAGCTTCTCATGCCCAGCCAGCAAGAAGGCTGGAGGGGCACAAGGAGTTGGGAGGGGACACAGCCAGGACAGCTGACCCAAACTGGCCAAAGGGGTATTCCATACCATGGGACATCACGCCCAGTATATAAACTGGGGGCAGTTAGCTGGTGGGGCAGATTGCTACTTGGGAACTAACTGGGCATTGGTCAGCAAGTGGTGAGCAATTGCATTGTGCATCACTTGGTTTGTATATTCCAATCCTTAGTATTGTCATTTTATTATTGTTATTATTATCATTATAAGTTTCTTCCTTTCTGTTCTATTAAACTGGTCTTATCTCAACCCACGAGTTTTACCTTTTTCCTTCTGATTTTCTCCCCCATCCCACTGGGTGGGGGGGGGCAAGTGAGCAGCTGCGTGGTGCTTAGTTAACGTCTGGGGTTAAACCTCGAGACCTGTGAAAAGCACACTAGGAACACCAAGTGCTATGTTGGCTACAGAGCATCAGGGCCCTGAGTGCATGTGCTCCTCTCCCGCGGGTTTGGCTGCCTGGGCTCAGGGCCAGGTTTGATAAACAGCTGCCTGGCCTTGAAAATGATGTGAAGAAAGAGTTGTTTGAGAAGAAGCTGAAAGAAGCCTTAGGAGTGGCTCTCCCCCATTCCTTGAGAACTGCATTTAAGCTGACTTGGACCCTGCCTGAGCTGCGCTGTATCCATATCTTGCCTGGCCACCTATCTTGTTGATTGAGACCATCACCCTGACCCATGGATTGACTTTGTGACATTACCTCAGGCCTTACTCGTCACTATGGAGTTGTCTGGCAATCACTGGACTGCGTCTGACCAGGTTACTGCCACCAAACCTGTTCTGCTCACCTTGGTTGAGTGCTGCGGGACTGTGCCCTTGTCAGTGAGGTGTCTGCCTGGTCCACCTTGCTCCGCTCAGCATCCTGCTCCCTTTACCTCGCCGAGCAGCTTGCCCTTGCTGCTCATAGACTCAAAGGCAGCCAAGATGCAAGTTGTTAAAATTTTCAGTCCTAAAGAATGAATGACACTACCTGGGAAGTGTAATGAACCACAATCTCAAATGGAATTACTTGAAAATGGTATCTAATTGGTCTTTCAAAGTTTTGTTTGGCATATGGGAAGCATTTAATTCTCTCTCTGACCTCTGCACAATAAAAGCCACCTCTTACATAGCTCTTGTCTGCAGAGGGAAGTTCTCTTATTATGTGCTAAACTGCAAATTTAAACCAATGTTGTTACACCAATATTCCCCTCTCCTCATGTGAGTTCTTATTCCTTGTGGATCTGTGCCAAATCCACACTTACTCTGGAATAAGCATTACACAAGTATGGTTGTCAGTGGTATGAGCAGTAGCACTTCCTTATCTGGACTAGGCAAAGAGACGTTTTAATGAAACAGCTCTGCAGGATTTGGACTGTTGCAGGCTGCAGGTAGCTGGAAACATAAGTCTTTCTGCTTTCTGTATTGATTTCTCTCAGATACAGCATGCTCTAATTTCCAGTGTGCGTCTGTTGGTTTTATTTCTTCTCATGTTTTAGAGTCCCCGGGTAGCTGTAATTCACCCCTTGGCTTGCCCTCTGACACGGTGAGGACAGCAACACATAATCAATGGCAGGCTTGCTCCTATTAATCTTGTTCAGTAAGGGCCTGATCCTCTTTCTGCAGAGGGCAAGAGGACAGTTCACACCGACTTCAGTGGAGTCAGGAGAGTGCCCCAACACTAATGGCTTGAGCAGCAGGTGTTCCAGGGAACCCACATCAATCTTCCTTTTTGTTGAGATTAAGATTTTTGCCACCCTGTGCTGGGCTGGAAGTCAAATACCCATGCAATCTGACTCTCCAGCATTAGGTGTGAAAGGTGTTGCCACGAAAAGCTCTCCATTCATTTTAATTGCAAGAAAAATTAACAACTAGCCTGCTTGAAAAATGAACACCTTTGAAAGTGCTCACAATTACCTTAAACTCTTATATTTCGTGATCTTCTGAGATTAGAAGGGAGAAGCACTATATAACACGAGGAATGTGAATTTCTTACTTTCCAGTGGCAAAAATCTCCCTTTTTTAGGTTTCTTAGGCCTGTAACCAGGTACAGATAAGGGGTTGGGGTCAGAGAAATGACCATTTTCTCAGCCTGAGACTTGGGCCAGAGTCACCTGGAAGCAGAGGAGCCCTCATTTCAGAGTCTCAGTCTGCCAAGACTGTGAACTAACTGCACTGGGACTGGACATGAACATAAGCCTTTGTACTACTGTGTCATAGTTAATTTTTTAACAACAGCTGTTCGAAGATACTCAGAGGCATGGAATGCTGAGAGGGTACTTCCTGAGAAGGTAGATTAAGCTCCAGTCCTACAGGGATTTTGGTCTGTAAGTCTTAATTTTGTATTCTGTAAAATTCATGTGAGTCCTTCTAGGCACAGGGTTGTACAGGGGACACCCATGGAGTGGGCTAAATGCAGTCCAGCTAGTCAGAAGCTCAAGAAATAAGCAAGTTATGCAATTACACAACCAAACATGTCATTTATTGCATGTAGCTTTCCAAACAGTTAGGGGCATAAATATGTGCATAACTCAATCATTCAATGTCTAGCATTTAAAGTTTTCATATATTTGCATCATTTATGTTGCATAATGCAGAACATATACATGCATGTAAAAGTTTATATACACAAATGGGCACTGATATAGTAAATATTTAGATTTTCTGTATAGGTTGAAACAGAAAGGGAAAAAGGCATGGGCTATTTGAACTCCTTCTACTCCTTTATTATGATATATGATATTTGCTGTTCAATTGTTGATGCAAGTGGTTCAGCAAATAAGTGAACTCTGTCTCATGAAAATACTTGTCATGTTGCCCTTTGAAAATGAGTCTATTTTTAAACTTTTGTATGATTTACGCCTGTTTGACAGGATCAATTTTTAATTTCAAGGTAGTGAGAGGTGTGAGTGGCTGTAGAGACACAGCAATTTGCTTACAGTTATTCATTACAACTTCTAGTAGTATTCAGAGCTGTTATTGTCTTTTAATTGTTTTGAGGGCTTTGCATTATAAACCAGAAAGAGTTAAGCAACTGGACTTTATTTTTGTAACTGTACTGTTGCTAGTACTTGATAATAGTTGAATAAATGCTTTGTAGAGAAGTTTGAAATAAAGCACTATGTAATTAGATATTTGCCTAGAAGTGGAAGAGAGCACTACTTTGTATTGACTGGAATTAATTTTACTCAAATGCAGTACAGAAGGGATCTTCTTAGTGAATACATATAAAGGAGCCACATACATACATAAAGTTTACATACACACTCATGTCATTTTGTAGAGAAAATATCTGAATACAATTTGTGTTTTCATATTTATTTCCTGATTCAAACACAGGTAAATAGTCAAATTCTTTGCAGTGACTTAATGTCTCATTGGGAAATCCAGTTTAAGTCTTGTTCCCCCAGACCCTCCGTCACCCCAAAGTGACTCCAGTGGCTCACCTCCGCAGGGACAGGTCTCACCCCATCCCAGGTTTGCCAGAGGTGGGAAGGTGTCTGTGAAGTTTAAAGGTCTGAGTGGTGCTGAGACACGCTGTGCTGGGGACAAGGTGACCTGAACCCCAAAATGAATCCTAATGACTTTTGTTCAGACACTAAAAGTTAAAATAGAAGTGGGCGTTTGCTCCAGTTAATTAAGCGTTTTGCAGGCACCAAAATATTACTCCAGGCGTGTTTTGGGAAAAAATACCTGGGGTGGTAAATACCCTGCTGCATCTCTTCTTTGGTGCTATTTGGTAGCTGCAGCATTGCAGGAGGGTTGGAGTTCTTTCCCAATTCTGGAGGAGTTACAAGTATTTCATCGGAGTATTTCATAAAGAGGCACGCAAAGGCTTCATATACTGCTTTGATCATGATCTGAATACTTCCAGTTAATAAATTCTCTTGTTATGACTAGTCTGGCCTAGGAGTCACAAAATTGGCATTTCAAATGCCAAAAGGTGGTGTTGCTTGGTCTGCTCCATTTAAGGACGAGCGCACTGTGAAGTCTGTATTCGGACCCACCTCCCTTGTACTCCATGAGAGTGAGGGGTATTAAAAATTGGTGTTTGCATTTGATCCACTCATTAGCTCAATATCACCGTGGAGCACTCTTTTGGATGGGGGTATTTATTCCTGTTTGGTTTTCACCCTTTTTTCTCTCTTGCCCTGTACTGACACATGTCATGCTCCTAATACCTTGCAAATATACTCACTAGGTAACAGAGAAACAATGCAGGCTCTTGCCAGTTGTCAATCATATGATCAAAGAGCACAGCACTGTATGTCCCAGGTCAGTGATGAATTTACATTCAGTCTTGTGGAGCACTTTCTTACTCTGGATATTAAAGGGAGTATTTAGGTGTGGAAAACTGGAACAAGAGAATCTTTCCCACAAACTTAAGCTCATAAGTCCTTCACAGGTTGCTGCAGAATTCTTTTTTGTTTCCTGAGCCAGGTAGAAGCAATGTCACCTTCACCACTTTACCCTGCATGTGACTTCGGCTGATCTTGACCCACAGCCAAGACGCTGAGTGCTAGCTTTATGATTCAAGCTCTGGCACGCTGAAGATGGGAACAAAAATGTAAGACTTCAGATTACACTTTGGCAAGGTCTGTAAAATTCAACACTAAACCCCTTTAAATCCTTTTGGTTAAAGCTTCATTTTTTTAAAGGTTAATGATCATTTGACCATCAGAATAAGTTATAAATAAGGAGCATAAATTAGATCAAAGTAGAGCTAATAATTTTTCTTTCATGCTCTTTGTTAGCAATTTAAGCTTTAGCTTTAAAAGATTGTTTTACTCACATGGATAGAAGACTTGCTCTGCTTTCCTCTTTAGGAAAAGAGTAGAGATGCCAGCTAATTGACAACTCCTGCCTGTAGTGAGTTGAGAGCTCCATTACAAGCTGTTGTCCAGTGACCTTGGTTTTAATGTATTTCCAGTCTGTAGGACAGATAAGATGCAAACAGTGCTCCCTAATTTTGCTAAAGTTTTATTTCAGAGGTTTGGGGACAAGAATATCTATGGGAAGGAAAGATTCCTCTTCTGGTATAAAGCAATTTTTGCAGTGTTGTAACTGTGTCCATGAGCTCATGTCTACGGCATTTCTATAAGGAACCTTAGGCTAATGTGTGCTCAGCTTGCTGTGCTGTTAACATTATTCCTAACGGCTTTCTCTCCATCCTTTTCCCTCCTCTCTGGTCATCTCCCATGCTTTGAACTCTTCCAGTCCCATGTCCCATCTCCCAACACTGGCTAAAGTTCTCTCTCTGCAGTCCTCCCAAAAGCTCCTAGTCTCACTGTCTACCAGCCTTCAGTGGTATCGCTTCATGTTTGACATTGGATGGACCTAGACGAAGTTTTAGCATGCCTTTTATCCAGGACAACTCAGTGTTCGGTGTACTAGCAATGCTAACATATCAGCTTTTCTCTTTTCCAGTAGCTGCATCACATATCTGCGTGTAAGGTATACCTCATCTGTTTCCTCTTGCTAGACATGAATGTTTTATAGCTTTGTATAGAAATTTTTCAGCAATAAAAATAGAAACACTGATGTCAGTTCTTGATAAGTAACTCATATCAAATCACATCCCACTGGTAATCTGGCATAGCTCTTTCTTACAAAAGTATTATGTGAATGAATGCCCAAAATAACATTTGGTGTTATTAGGCGTATCAAGGTCTCATCTGTAATAACAATAACTACTGAAAATCCTGCAGGAATAGAAGAGATGATAGTTCTTATATAAAAAACTTGTAAGTTTCTTTTTAATTAATTCCCTTGTGCGACACGATTTATTGAGATTATTCCAACCTCATCATTAAATGTCATCAGTGATAACATAAACTTCAAAAACTAATCTTCATGAAGGTTTTCAGGTCTTGTCTCCAGTTATAAAAAGTATGTAAAAGTAATTTCACAAATTCTGAGATAAAGTAAAAATTGCATTACTTTCTTTCACAGTTCCTCTCTAAGTTTTCCCTGAAACCATTACACCTGCCACTTAAAAGTCAGCATTTACCACTGTGGTACTAGATTTGTTAGCATGGAAGACTCAGTTTAGCTGTTAAGAAAAAATTTGCAACTGTGAAGGCAATGAAGCAATGCAATACATCTCTAGGGAGAGTACACATTCTTCTGACTTGGAGGCATTTGTGGTCAGGTTAGAAGAAAACAGGAATCATACAAGGATAGGTGATCTTGCCTTAGCATAGAGGCTGCATGAAACAATCTTTTGAGATTTCTTCTAGCCCTGTTTTCTTACAATTTTATGTTACAGCATTTCCTATTGTAAATATTTCACAGAAGTATTAAGTAATAATAAGTAATAATTGCAGGGTAGGAGCTGTCAATAACCATTGAAACCTCTGGGTACAAGAGAAATAGTGTCAAAACGTGTGAAAAGACTGAAATAAATTACTGGTGTAGCTGACTTAATTGAAATGAAATGAAATCCAGCCAAAGGAAGCTGAAGCAAAATTCTGAGGAGACCATTAGAAACTAAGTGATGCTCGTGTTCATGTCTAAACACTCATTGATATATATGTGTATATATACATAAACATATGCACATATAGATAGGGATCTTTATTTGGGCTAGATGTAAGGGCATAATTATATGAACACAAGTCCTGTGAGTCACCTTTGAGACTAACTTGATTGTCAGATAATAGGCTGGAGAAATGAATATTTTGGTAATGTTGGTTCTGTCCTCAAAATACACTAAGGCCCTGCTCTACTTAGGTGTGCAATACATGTAAGAGAAGGCTTTGTTAAGTCTGGCAGGGCTCTGACTGTTTAGGCTCAGTTGGGAATCAGCTGGGGACGAAGTCTCAGTCATTTGGGAAGGCATTGCTAGGCTGAAGCTAAGAAAGCAACCTGATCTTACTTGAATTTGACAATTTAATTTCCATCATTGGTCTCTGGAAGTGACAATGTGCTGAGAATGAAGGATTCTGCTGCTCAGAAATTATTAAATAAGCCTTGGTAGAGAGGGGAAATGCAACATAGCTGTGCAGTTCACAATTCTTTCTTACCAGAGCGTTTGCAAGTTTTCCTAGAAGGGGCAAAAACTGCACGTTTTTTGCCAGCTTACTATAGTTTTGGCTTCACTCACAGTTTCTGCAGTAAAATCTCCATCCAGGGACAATTGTTCAGTGTTCACCGCAGCCTCTAGCCTGAACTATCGCTCTCAATTTTGATTAAGTCGCAAGTCCTGCTCTAAAACCGCTAAGCAAAGGCGGCGATTGTATGTTCACACCAGAGCAGAGAGTGTGAACTTTCCTTCACGTATCGTTACATATGTTACAGCTGTGACAGCTACTCACACTGTGGTTCTGCATTAAATATAAGACAGAGGGCACTATCCTGCAAACAGTTACTCTAGTCAACATACTCATTCCCATGGAAAGTCATTAAAACTGATTTTGCACAGGATTGTTCACAGGGAAGTAAAACTGGCGCTCGAAGCAATCCAGGTGGAAATGTTTCCAAGAGGACTCGTTCTCGTAGTTTTCTGCAGCTCTGCACACTGCCCACAGAAGTAACTGCATGAAGTTTGTAGTGCTAGCAAGGATTAAATTCTCTGTGCCAGAAACAGCCATTTTTAGAAGCTTATCCTTTGATTTCTTTTCTTTCCTTTTTTTTTTTTTTTTTAATAATAAAGGGCAAAGAAATTGATAGGCAGCGGTTAGGGACAGAACTATGCCTAATCAGGCAGTCTCTGTGTATTAGATTTCTGTATACAAATTCATAAGCAATGATGACATTTCAAGGGGTTTTCTAAAATTTCCGTAACCTTTCTCTCTCGATCTGCTGTGTATGCTAACAGAGACATGAGTACATGCACTATAACACCAGCATGGCTGTTCTCCTGAAATTTTGCCCATGGTCCCATCTGTCTAGCCATTAGAGGTATCCAGAAATCCTAGAGAAATATATAAAGCTCTCGAAACTATCCGGGCAAAATTATTAGAGCAAATAGGTTGTGTCAGAGAAACCATAGATAAACGAGAAGCTCAGTTGTTGAGGAAGTCTTACTAAAATATATTGGGTCTTGATCATGCACGTGCAATTACCTTGCATTGCTAGCAGGGAGAGAGCAAAGTAGAGCACGGCAAAGAGAATGGCAACCTCCCGGTGGCCTGCTGTCTGCGTTGCTTTGTGTGAGGCATGAAGCTACACCACAGGCAAACAGATAAAGCTTTGTTTGAGGAGAGTGGGGAGGGGAAAATTAGCCAGCCCATGGGTGAGCTATGGTGGCAGCTGAGGCCAGAACATTCCTTTTCAATTGAATTTTCCTGGCATGCAGCTTCTAATGTGTGCTCCCCTAGAACTGTAAGAAAAATCAAAGTGGTTTTAATATCTTCCAACATGAAAAAAGAGGAGGCATTACCATGCCATTCCATTGCTTTATTGGCTTATGGAAAGAAAGAAAGAAGAATTTCTTTTGATCCCACACAAGAAGAACCATGTCTGTTTCTCATTTTGAATTCAAAACCCATGCACAAGAAAAAGAAAACTAAAGTTGCCCTAGCTCTGTCCAAGCGCATGTAGGGGCACATACATAATGCCTGATTTTACCAAGAAATGCTTCCCACCGAGCCCATCCCATACAGAGTGGAGTGGAGGCAGTCTGTTCTGATGTAGTTTTGAGTCACTTCAGTAATGCTATGGGTTTATAGCAATAGAAAGTTTGGTGTGAACATTGTACCCCATGGATGTAATTCATTAGTAAATTACACACTGACTTCATCTCTTGAGACACTGAACATTGACTTTCTCTTTCTTTTGAGTTCTTCTAAGTGTGCTCCTTCAATGTAGCTCATCTTAACAGCCTGCAGTCAGCATCTCAAACAAACCAGTAAGCATGACGGTGTGTGTTTATACACAAGAGCATGTGTGAGAGGAAAAATAGGGTACATAGAAGGGAAGGGAGAAAAAGAAAGAGAAAAGGAGAGAGAAAGAGAGAAAAGAGGAAGGAGAGAGACAGAAAGTGTGAAAGAGAGAAATGGAGAGCAAGAAAGGAAGAGAGAGAAAAAGGGAAACGAAAGAAAGAAAGAAAGATAGAAATGTCAAGTGGGAGGGTCTGCTTTTACTATGTCTATCCTGTGTTTGTTTTCTGAATTATGTTGAGCAAAACCTATTTTGCCTTATTGTAAAGAAGCACCTGGGTAAAAGGATACCCTTTAAAGAAGTACAAGGACTTTCTGTAAGGACATGGTATGCATCTAAAGTGCTTGCTCGTCACTTTATTGAATTTTTATCCAGGCATTATTTAAACTGTTTCCATATGGCACAGGTCTTTTTTATAAAAACCCACCCACTCAGATACCATATTAAAAAAGGCTATCGGATTTCTTTGGCATTGTCTGATTCACAAATCCCTCTTGGCTTTAATCCAATAGGTTTGTCTGCTCTATCCATCTAAAAATAGATGCTCCTCTCAGGTTTTGCTAATACTTTACCTGGAACTGAAGTCAGGCTGCCAGAGCTAGAGTTACCCGGTTCTCTCTCTAGTCTTTTTAAGGATCACAACATTTCTATTCTTTCACTTTGTCTTTTTTTCCAACTTTTGACATTTACAGAAACTTAAGCATTCTTCTGAACATGTGTAGAAGTGTCAGGGTTGCTAGAATAATTGTTTTCTAGCACCTCTTTAATAAGAGCTTTGGCTTCTTTTTTTTCAATATTGTACCCTTGTGAGAATTAGAGTTGATGAATTCTAGATCTCTTGTTGATGTTATCCTCTGGCACAGTGCTGTGCTGTCATCTACAGATCAGCTAAAAGCTTTTCCTATTTCCCAGCTCCTGTGTAATGTACGAATTTCCATCTTTTTTTCTCCCTTTCTCTTTTTTTGATGTAACTGGGCTAGAATGTAACTTTTGGGCACAGTTCTGAGGAACGGGTGGCGGATAAGCTGGGCTGGGACAGGAGTGAGCTGGTGGTCTGAGTTGGAGGTAAACCTCTGAGCAGGAGGATCCTTCTTGCATCATCCTTGCTTCCAGGAGTTACAGAGAAGAGGGGAGTAATTTGTTACTAATCTTCTTTCTCACGCTAGCTTAGCCACTCTGCATGGCAGATAGCGGTGAGGGGACAGAGCCAACCATTGCCTGTCTCTTACTCACCAGCTCCGAGTCGGCCCTATTGAAGTCTGCTATCTGAATCCATGGACCCAACCACCCCTGCTGTGTGGAAAAGGTTTCTCATTTCTCTGTGCAGATACTTAATCTGAATTAGACAGTAAGAGAAGTGTTTCGTTTAGATAAGTGCCAAAGCTGCAGTGATTATTCAAATCTTGTCAGAGCCTCTTGGGTGGAGTTACCATGAAACATCTCATGAAATAGTCGATCTTGTGGTTTTGACATTGTATGTGCTTACAGCTTCTAGCAGGGAGGATAAAAACAGCTACCCTTCCTCCAGAGCTCTGGCCATAGCCAGCAGCGGGGAATCCAGGGATAAATAAAAATTTAAAAAACCTTTTAAACAGAACGCAGGAAAGCCAAGGGGTGTTGCAAAACTTTGAACCCATTCCTATTTTATCTGACTTGAGATATATCCCCTCTGATTTCTCCAGTTCCAAGAGCATATGGAAATGCTATGCAAAGTATTACTATGCAAAGTAGCCCTTGCCTACGGCTGCCCAGACAGCAGGTGTCTCCTGTCTTGCAATTCCAGGGATAGTACGAAGACTCCCGTCATGCCATCACCTTGACATCATCAGGAATGGCAACTGCTTGTTTTCCTTGTGATATATTATTCTGAAACAACATAAATGTCAACTGGCTGCCTGCACGTATTACACTGGGAGAAAACAGCATTGCTCTGAACCTCTAACTTCGTTTGCAGACAAACCGAAATGCTTATATCTTTAAAAAATTAAACAGAAGTAAAATGTTGCAATCCAAGGAATAATTAAAATCAAACTTGCTTCTTACATCTTGTGCCACCTCCCCTTTCACACTGCTAGGATGATTTTACATACATTCTTACCTCTTGGTCCCAGCCAGTTTCTCCTCACTTGGGCTGGTCCTGGCCATCAGCATAAGGCTGTATTCATTTGTCTCAGACCTCTCTCTGTTTAGTGATAAAATGATCCTAAACAAAAAATACTAAATGTTGTTACCTCCCTCACTGCATTGGGTGTCTTGACACCCTGTTTGGTTTTGAGGAAAATGGTTGATAAAAAAAGTGAAAGCCAGTCTCTGTGTTATCATCAAACTTCAGAAAGGTTACCCAGGGCATGGCTTGAATGATTGGATTCTCCTTGGCAGGAAAATGTATAATATCACTGAAATTAAATAGGACTCTTTGTATGCTCCAGCAAAGGCTTGTTATATTGCTGTAATGCCTTTGACAATTTTGTAAAAGATGAGTTCTTTTTACATAATGATGTGTTTGATCCAGCATCATTATCTTAGTTTGAAATCACATAAATAATTGCATATGATAAATCCAGTTAATTTTAAAGAGTGAGCTTAGGAAAACACAAGCTTTAATAGGTGTAATCTGTCTTCTAGCTTTGACAGTACACCTATCCCTTTTTTTTCAGTTCCTGGCTGGGATGGTGGAAATAGATTCATGACTGTTCTCAGGACAGTTCAGAAACAGTAGGTTAGAGCTGAACCACCGGATATTCAGAGACTAAGTCTGCCCTGTCGTGGCTGCAGTTTTAAGAAAACTATTTCAAGGACTGATTGCAGTATAGTCACAGTATCATGGAGCTCTGTACAGCCTGCAAAGGCCCTCCAAATATCTACCCAACCTCTTGCATGGGTTTTGCAGCCTGTGCTGTATTCCTGGCTGCCACAGCTAAATCTTCTACCAGTACCCAGTTTAAATACTGGGTAGGTATCTTCTAAACAGGTAGGCTTATGTGGCAGGACCTACAGTGCACCTCAGTGCAAATTGTATTTAAGTTAGTGGACCTATTCTTGCAAGCCAAGTTATTCATATGCTTATATGTTTGCTAGGTGCTGATATTATGCATGGGGCTCTTTTTAATAAATGGAGAGAGTCAGCACTTGGAGCGCAGTTTGCACATACATATCAGTAAATTAGATGCATATGAAAAATTGTACTCACCTTACATAAAATAAAGATATTAAGGCTTCCAGGAATTATGCAGAAGGTAAGAAGTCTTGCCTGTTATTGTCCTCTTAAGAAGAAATGATAAATTAAAGGAAAAAATACTACACTCATGAAACACTCCCATCGCACAGTAAAAATAAATTCAAGTAATAGCAAAAGATTCAGTTGTAAAGATGTCTTCCTTACACTATGCATTATATTACGCTATGCTATAGTCTGCAGTTCTACTCTTATATTTTCTGTCTTAGTTGTTTTTCTCTTCACCCTACAACAGGTGTTAGCTTTTGTTTTGCAGTTACTGATTACTGTGTAATTGCTCAAAGTTGAGCAAGTCTGGGGAATCATGACCGTAATGCATTGCAAGAGACTTCATTTTTGTACTTTTCTTCTGATACCATGGAGGCTGTATTTACCAGAATAAGTTAGTAGAGCATAGTTTTATCGTAATGCTTCAAAGTAACTGCAAACCTCTGACAGCTGCAGCTGTTTTCAGACCCTGTAATGAAATGGAAGATGAGTCAGACTGACACTGTGCCAAGGGATACTGCCAGTGCAATACAACCTCCGTGATACCTCCAGTGAGGAAAGCAATGTCAGTGAAGAGGAGGTGTCTAGGAAGGTTGAGCCAAAATATGCCTCAGTGACAGATCTCAAGAAAGGAGCTACATCCCCTAGAAGGGAAGTTAATAGATTTAAACCTGTTCATCTGAGTTTGACACTGTCAGCTTCATCACTTGAATGGGCAGACCATGCCTGCTACATGGTGCTCACTGGAGAACGTACTTGAAGACATGCACGTCTGCTGGTAGCAGGATCAACGAGTTTGAAGGGCCCCACTGACTCAAAGATGTGTCCCCCAGTGCCCTCTTCCAGAAGCTTCACTGCATATAATGTTGTAAAAGAGAAATGTGGGTAGACTGGCAAAATGAGACAAATGAACAGCATTAAAGTGGTGGGCTGCACATACAAGGTAGCAGATTCCAAGATGGAGATTTTTTACTTTAACAAAAAGGAGGAAGGAAAGTGTAAAAAGCAACCGTGACAGATTCTGTCAATAACAGAACAGCATATAGGGGATTAAACCCAGGAAAATCTAAAGCCACAACCCTATAATCTTTGCTATATAGAAAATATTAGAAAACTATGAGGTTTTGGAAAATTATTGCTCAGTTTGTAGCATTATGAGCTTTTATCAAATGGGATGTGTGACCTGCTAAGCAACTCAATAAATGTAATCCAAGATATAAATGCAACTGTCCAAAGGGCATCTCAGACAGGGTTTCCTATAAATTTAGATATTAAATTGATATTAAGGAGGAGTTAGAGCACATTATGATCCCCCAGTCACCTCCAGTAAATACACTTTGCTCTTTGGTATGCTCTCACTTGCTGAGTAAGTAGAATAGTACTTGGTGTGAGCTTGCTGGCTCCTGGCAGCACCATTTACTAAATAGCAACAAAATTAAGGGCTAGTATTATTTACAGTGAACCTTTCCTCAATAAGTTAGTCAGTTTTTCCATGCAAAATGCTAAGGGCAGGAAGGATAATTTGGTGTCTAGAACAGGGTTAGAAACCAGCTTTATAATACAAGAACTCTCTGCATCCTGTCAGAGGCCATTTAGTCTGCAGTGTTTGCTAATATGAGATCCTACAGAAAGAGGGTTAAAATCTTGTTTAAGTCAAACTGCAGGCAGCTGGATGTTCCTTTACATCTGGAAACATGATGGCTGATATACTCTTATTTTTTTTTAGCTTATGTAACTGGATGAAACTATTTAGACTTCTGAGAAATGGGCACTTCAGGGACAGCTGAATTTGTTCTGACAAAACCTTTCCTTCCTGTGCAAGAGCTGGCCACCCTTGGTGTTCTTTCTGCAAGTGCTAGGAAATGACACCCTTACCTGGAGGGTAGCAGAGTTTCTTCAGGGAATGATGGATTTTTGCATTTTCCTTGAATTTCCAGAGGCCTCTCCATACATTCCCACCAGCACCTGCATCAAGGAACACTGCTAGGTTCAGTGGGATAAGTACTTGGGGGGAAGCATAGCTCTGTGCAAATATGCTTGTTCATACACCAAAACTATGAATGAGCATGGCTAATCTAACATGTTGGTTGGCATCATTGTGGCTTACACTAGAGCTATTTCGGTTATTCAGTTACTCATATTATCTTCAGACTAAATATCCCTTTGTGCTTTAACCTCCCTTCATAACCCAAGAGAGGCTGAAGTTATCAATAAAATCACTCCACTCTTTTGTACTTTACATCACTTTGAATCTTTTCACTGCTTCCTCTGTCTTCATCATGCCTAATTGCATTTCATGTTGTCACTCTCCTAAGCCCTGAAAATGCCATAATCCAGCCTTACCTTTCTTTGCTTGCATCTCTTTCATCCTACCTATCACAACATCCAAACATTTTCTTTCACAATTCCCTTTTTTTCCTGAGGCCTCTTGTAGAAACGGAATTACTTCTTAGTTCTAGTTTAAAATTCTTTCATCTTCTTGTTTAAAATCTTCCTTAAGTTCTTATTGTCCTGAAAACACTAACTCCCTCTGAATTAAGACTATGTGTGTGTCAGTAGCCTTCTTACAGATGTTTGAATATGAGGACTAAGACTGTCTTGTCCTGAGATTTATACAACTCCCAAATCAGGATAAAAGTTGACCTGTGTGGTGTGTCACAGTCCTGCATGGCAACAGGGAGAAGATAACATAGGATTTTAACTTTCTAATCCATTGTATAACTTGCTCAGTTCCTGAGGATGCCATATCTACTCCAGTTGCTGGGTTTAGCAGCTTTAAGTGACCAGGAAGCCAGAGGTGGGCTTCTCCCAGTTAAATTATTTTCATTATCACTGGCAAAGGGAAACGGAGATTTACACCTATTTTACTCAGTTCTTTAGGTATGAGAACTACAGCAGAGACTGGCTTGCTCAGGGTGACAGTGTTAGAGGATGGGATTAGAAATTCTGGTCTGTATGTTCATTATTAAGCAGTATAAACTCAATTGGCATACCTGCACATTTTTAGTAAAATAAGACCAGGATTTTA
Organism: Haliaeetus leucocephalus; assembly: GCF_000737465.1. NCBI lineage: Eukaryota > Metazoa > Chordata > Aves > Accipitriformes > Accipitridae > Haliaeetus > Haliaeetus leucocephalus. The sequence continues at coordinate 11,637,937 of NW_010972642.1, forward strand.
AAAACTAGGAGCCTGAACTTGGGTTCTTAAGTCCATATTCAGATTACTGTGACTAAATTTGACAGCACTGCATAGACTGCAGCTCCTTCTGACAACTTAGGGCTTCTGAAAACTAGACTAAAATGTGAATATTTGGTTTGGTAGCCACCTTTAAATTCTGTATTTTTTTATATTTTTTTAAACCAGGCACAAGCATATTCAGGAAATTATGTGACATTCACTAATGTGACATTTATCCCTATTCATAACATTTAATGCCAAGGAAAAGTGATAGTGCTACACACAACCTACTGGCTGATCCTTTTGACATTGCAGAAATCTGATAGTTTGTTTTTTTCCCTCTATTTTTATAGTTCTCTGCAGCTTGATCCTTGGCAAAAGCACATGACAGACAATAATTGCAGAACACTAACAAAAGAAACAAGAGAGGGTGAGAGATTTGAGACAGGAGATAGGAGTGAGCAGGAATATGAAGGAGGGACTTAATAGTCTCTCCTGGAATACACTGGAAGTCTCTGGATGTGTTAGCCAGGTGGCTGCTGGTGAAACTAGCAGGAGGGTTTGAGAAGAGGCCATTTTCAGGTAGTCTCAAATACCAGACAGCCTGAGAATATGCAACAGAACCTGAGTGCGCTCCTGGTCCGCTTCAGCGTGCAGTTAGCATCGCTAGCTGAGATCAGCGCTGAAGCCATCCGTAACTGCCAAAGGAGGGTGAGAAGAAACTAGTTGAGATGATAGTAACTACTTAAGCTGCTAACTCATACGTGTGAGAAGGCACTAGTAAAGGGAGTGTTGAGTACCATCCAGCTGAGTTGGCCAAAATGCGTGTAGGAATGATTCGCTGTGTGACTCACAAGGAAGAAGCGTTGCGACTGACAGTGTGGGACTGTGGCTGGTTCTTGCCGGGCAGGGCAAGGGATGGACTGCCACTGCCTGCCTTATAGGTTTATACAAAAAAGCATTTTCAACCATATAAATGATAATTTATTGCAGATATATTTCAAGCCACAGAACTTTTTTTTAAATTTAGCACTTGAAAGAAAAAAATTTGTCCTGCTTGTTTAGGTGCCAGTAGATGGCACACAGTCTTCCTGCTTATGCAGTTAATATGCAGGGAAAAAGCCCTGCAGAAGCAATCCCACGAGCGTTATTGAACTGGTAATAAGAAAGCAGTGACAGCAGAGTGTACAAATGCTGTTCAGACCCAGTTGGACTTCTCATGTGTTTGTATTGTTATGGTTCCAGACTGCTAATACCCTAAGCCTCAGGCTCTAACTTGAGCAGGAAGGGTTTATTTTTGGAAGAAGAATTTTTCCCATAGATGAGTGCCTGCAATACCAACTTTTTTTTTTTTTTTTTTAATAAACCATCCAGTAAAACTTAGGCTAAACTGAAAAGATTTGGCCCAAAACATCATCGTGCCACTGAGAAAGGAACAGTCAGAACCCAGACTGTAAAGTCTGTATACTGAGATGCACTGCATTGCCAACAAGCATGTCTAGGAGGTGGTGGTGGAGAAGAGATGGAGCTGGGTGGCTCATGTATGCACAGATGAAAGACTTTGGCTGACATGCAATTCTGTGGGTGCCCAGCCACTGCAAGGGTGAAAAGCCACACTGGGCTGATCTGCTGTGGCCGTTCAGGGAGAAGCTGCACAGTTCCTGGGATTTGGTACATGAGGCAGCTGCTGGGAGGAGACCGTGGAAGAGGGGAGGAGCACATGAGAGAGCTCAGGTTTGGGCATCCAATATGTTGTAGTTATGAGCCTAAAAATCTCTCATAATCATTAATCTCTGTGAAAGATGCATTGAGCAGGGCTCTCTGGATAGCTACACTGGAGCACTGACATGTGGGCTTGTCATTGTAAGGGGTATCACCATTGAAATCCAATATATGAGACATCTTATCCTAAAATTCACTTCTGCATTGTCCTCTAAAACCCGTTTGATAAGGGCTTAGTTCAGCTCCCTAAACATATGTTTCTAGTGCCATCAGAGGTGTCTGCAGTTACTTAGTGATATGGAAGAGATGGATTTGACACGAGGCTTACTGATGACCCACATGCTCTGCAGGGGCAACAGGAGCCTGTGACAGATACCAGAGGGCACTCTCAGATGGTTGTGTGTAATCATGTTTAAGTAACTGAACTGACCCCAATGACTAGATCTCCACTGACTGCATGGCTGGGAAAGACAAGTTCAGATGCAGAAGCTGGCACTGCGCTCACCAAAACTTAAGCACAAGGGATCTCACCCAAAAAGTCAAAACAAGTGTCTTTTTTGAACTTCATATGTGCAGTCCAAGGCAAAAGGGAAATATATCCCCTTGGGATTTCTCTTCCAGGGTCACAGACCCAGAAAGCAGCATACACGTTAGACTAGGAGCCAAGGACTAAGACTGAAAGCCATATCTCTGGGGTCCTGTTCTTTGACCCAATACCTCACATGGATCTTCAAATCCCATGACTTGTCTCTGTTTATTCCTTTATATATAAAATATTCTTTCTAGCCTACTTTCACCAGGCTGTTTGTGAAGCTTAATTAATACAGTAAGTCCTTGTTAACTGATTCTAACAGTCTTTTTTAATCTTTAATCTTACCTCTTCATGTAATTTTTTGAGTTACAGCCTATCTTTAAAATTCATGCTTGATATTCTCCAAAAACTTCCAATCAGAATCTTCTACATACGGGGTTTTCCCCAAGAAAATCTTCTCATCACTCATTTAAAAGGCATCACTAATTTCCAGGTGAGTGCTGACTCAGAGTAAATAGTTATGAAGACTTTGGAAATAGTAGTAGAAACCAGCACTGTATTCCTGTTAAAGCCAATATGTGTTCATAAATGAAGCTAGGGTGGTGCCACCATGTTCCTGTCATTCAGCCATATTAAGTGTGTTACATAAAAGGTGACATTTCTTAGTGCAGAAAGGGAGTATGCCGTTCCTTTATTACATAATGTACACAGGAAGAAGGTAAATCTTCAGCATCTGTCGAGTTCAAGGGAAACCACAAAGTTATGAGGACTGGTCAGGCTCATAAAGCAAATGATGAAAACTGAATAACCCTCGTTTCTTAGTGAGAAGGTGAAGGCCTCCACCAAAATGGAGATTCACAGCTAATTATTTCACGTGTGCTTTGTGCTCCCAGTGGATGGTGCTGCCTTTTCAGTTATGTCCCCTGCAGCCCATGTTCATTCTCCTCAGTGAATCAGTTGGACCCTACAGTGGTTCACTGAAGGTTGAAAGGAATTTGATTTTTTTCATCCAATACAAAAGAAAAAAAATTTGGATAAATTAAAGAAAAATCTATCTCCACACAACAGACATTTTTGGAATTAAGAGATCAATATGCAGTACTTCACATGCATCTCAATTATCTTCCAGAATAGGAAGCGGATGTTTATAAACTGTGGACCTCGGATACAACAAGGGTTTAATTTCCCATTAAACCTAACACTATGTGTGTGTAGGTTGCAGCTAAGAGGGACAGTCCCACTCCCCTGCCTGTGGCTGTGCGTTCTCTTTGCCTCATATGCATGCAACCACAGGGCTAGAGAGTATTGCTTCAACTAGCTAAGCCAGCAGAAATAAAGTACCTCCTGCTCCAAATGAGTAGGATTCACTCAGATCAGTAGGCTGAACTGACTCATCCTGCATAGTCATAGAATGGTTTGAGTTGGAAGGGACCTTAAAGATCATCTAGTTCCAACCCTTCGCCATGAGCGGGGACACCTTCC